>NC_028638.1:49686518-49835200 GCF_001406875.1 Solanum pennellii
GGGGGGGGAGGGGGGGGGACGGAAGGAGTTCGAGTGACTAAAGTGGCAAGAGAGGACTGTAGAATTTTGTAAGAAGGTACGGCCAAATCTCCTTTTCCTCCAATTCAATCTTCCTGGGTTAGTTTGGACTATGATTTGAGTGCAACTCAATCACTACAAAAACACGGTAAGAGACCAAGCAAATTATTCAACTTCAGAGAGTGTTCTTTCTTTTATAAGAAATCAGAATAATAATTTATAATATGTCGAAGGAAAGGATAATCCAGGTACACTACCTATTCATAAGCATCCGCATGTGTAGAGCAATATCAGGGTCAGCACCACTTCTCAATGCCCAGTTCACAGCAAGTTGAATATTCTCTGACGGAAATATGAGAAGTCTCATTAGCTCCCCAAAAACGTTAGGCCTATGGTGAAGGTCATCTGATTTCCCGAATAAATTGGATGCTGCTATCCTCATGTCATCATGTACATTCTTCAAGAAAAATTGAGCAGCCACAGCATCTGTTGTATTCTGGAACCTGTCCCAACAACGTCAGTCAAATGAATACTCTTTCTCGTTAAAATTTTGGACAAGTGGAGAGAAGAAGGATCATGAATGATATTCTCATTTACCAGATAATAGGTTGTTCCCAGACCCTCCAATTGCTACACAGAACATTAGTTCGTGCTGGCTTCTGGAAATCATCAATTCTGATAACAAGATGCCTCCCATATTTGGTCAGACAACCATTTTGTCTCCAAAGGTGCTTGATTTCTTTCAATGTGAAGGTAAGATTGGAGTAAGAGATGAAATCCTCAAAAGGAAATCTACCCCTGAAGTTTTGAAAATGCAAAAATTAGACATAAAGAAGATATTTCTGGAGTACTAGAGCAGAATTTGAGCAATGCATGATCAGTACTTATTTATTAGAGCGAAGAAACAGACCTTCACCTATATAATGCATACATATGTGTACATTTGTGTGTGTTTAATAGTTTCTCACTAATGAAGCAAAATTGTGTTTCTATTAAGACATGTTATTCTACTGGAATAAGATAAAAGATATTTCTGAAAGCGCAAATGAAAAAGGGACTGGTTATTCCCTGCATCTATATTGGGGGTAGCTTCCAAGTGGACTGAAATAGTTCAATATCAAAACTACGAGGGAAAGAAACAACAAATATGGAATCCAAAACTAAACACGTACAACAAACAGTACAAATAGAAAGGCTTGAGAGAGAACCAATATGCCTGGATTGCCCAATTATCAACGACCGGTTCAACATCACACTCAGTGCTCCGGCAGTTAAGATTTTGTACATCTCATTACCAAAACCTGCTTCTGATGCTTTGCCCAACACGAAACCATGTCTGCAGAACTCCTCCGGCGGAAGAGCTCGAACTCTCGAAGCACCTGTAGAAAAGCAATCAATTATTAGTGTTCCTTAATTGTCCAAACATATAACAGTTCTTCCAGTAATTTCATGGAAAAATAAGTACAACTTCGGTTCACAAATCGAATAGATAACAATAAAATAGCATGAAATGTAGTTTAGTAGTACCATTAATAGCAAAGTGACTTTCGATGATTTTCCTCACTCTGTAACTTTCCTCCCAAAACCCGCTGCGAAACACCTCGCCCATCTCCTCCACGGTTGCGCATGTTTTTAGTGGTTGAGCATCGGAGTGGTTCGAGTGAAGATTTGTATCTGCTGGCTTAGCATTCACGTTTTCAGAGGTGGTGATTGGAAGCTGAGTGGACGGATCGATGGACCTCAAAGTTAGGATCAATAGTCCGACGACAGTGAAAGCTGCGGTGGCGATGAGTGCGCGGTGGGGAGAGAGTCGTCTCCGACGAGATCCCAGCTGCGACCTCATTTGTTCAGAGTGTAAACAGTACAGGATCCAATCTTTGCTTTTCTTTTTTCTTTTATTTTTCACGCGCACCGTCACATGTTAGAATCTAATTTGGATTTGTAATGAAGTCATGATTTGAGCCTCTTTGATTAAGCGAATATTTACTTTTAGATATTTTTAGTTTTCTTATAACCATAAAATAAATGTTCTAACAACTTCTATGTATGATGAAAAATAATCAAATGAATGAGTTTCAAATAGCACATAGTTTAATTCCTATGATACCACTGGAGTTATGGTTAGTGAAGTTGCACAAAAACAAATACAACATTTGTAATAATTGTTTAAAAAATTAAATAGAAATCCATTTTTTTAATACAAGATCTGTAACTGATGGACACACTAATCGCTGATCTTATAACAAAAGACAAAGAAATAGAAGTAAAAAAGTCACACATGAGTGCTTTACAATCATAAATAATAACATCAAAGTAGGAGTAGTAGTTTCGCAGGCCCTTTCTATCATTTGTTTAACCAAAAGATTGTCCATCTCTACAAATATCGGGGTTGAAGCAAAGTGTTCCTTTAGCCAGCTTAGTGCTTCTCGAACACCCAATGCCTCGGCCATAAATGGATCTTGTTGTCTTCCTAATCGACTAGTGTGACCTCTGATAAAGCTTCCATGAAAATCCCGAACTAGCATGCTGATTCCAGTTATTCCAGAAGCAAGATCCCATGAAGCATCAATATTGCATTTAAAGATGTTCTCACTAGGAGGACACCATTATGTTACAAAAACAGGTTCTCCTGCAATGGAACTGGACGTTCTTTGTCGTGCTTCAGTCCAATATTGCCAGATTTGTGCAGCCTTTTTGATAACAATTTCAGGTCGTAAGATCTTCCCTCCCAAACAAGGCTATTTCTAGCATTCCAAATTTTCGATAAGATCATGATTGCTTCATGTAATTGGTCAAGAGTTACATATCAATTAACGACTTAAGTCAATCCAAGAGCGACGACCTAGATTGTCGTCATCCCAATGATGATTTAAGCCAAATTTGTTTTGCCACATTACATTCGACCAAATAGTGCAATAATGTTTCTGTCCCAACTAGGCATGTTGGACATACGTCGGATTGAAGAACCTTCCTATTCATTAAGGTATCCCAGTTGGAAGAACACCATTCAAATCCACTAAAAAATTAGCACTTTAGGAGGCATCTTCAATTTCCAGATTTTCCGTCAAAATTATCTATTAGGGGTAGGTGAAGTAGCATTGTGCAGCTCTGAATATCCACTTTCGACGGGGTATTGTCCTTCTCTATCAAGTTTCCCCATCCATTGATCATTCCGCAATGTAAATCCCAATGGAATTCGCTTAATTCAATCTATCTCATCAATAGAGAAAATTAAATTCTCTCCAACTTATGAGTATATTAAGTTCTTGTATCCCAATCAATGAAATCTGCCACGCGCAACTCCAACAATTCTTCATTGGGGTTACTATGAATAACCAATGATTGCCCCACCGCTAGTCATGGATAATTAAAGATCTTAGAATTGAGGACTCTTTGGAAGAAGATACTTGGAAGCATATAAGAACCGCCAAATAAAGTTAGGATTTGATCCTTCTCCTGCGGTAAGAAATTCAGACTGGCGGTAATATTCAGCCTTAAAAATACGACTAACACTTTGGAGCGAGTCATGATCGATCAACCTGTTTTCACTAAGAGTATCGTATTTACATGTTGGATTCTTCGAAAAAACCCATGTCACTTTCCTCGTTATGTTTGCTCATTTTTTCCCATGACATCCACTTGATTTCCGATCCTTCATTGCCTCCATTTCGCCACCAAAAGTCATTCATGGCACGCTCATTAATAAGACATGTGTCGATCGACAAGGCAAAAAGCGACATGAGGTAGTTTGGAATAGCCCGGATAACTGTTTTCAATAATATTTCCTTCCCCGCTCTTGATAGGATTGAGCGTTTCCAGCTCTGAAGTTTCGCCACGCACCTTGTCTATGATAAAATTGAATATCTCTTTCTTGTTGCGTCCCACACTAGCTGACAGTTCAAGATATTGTCCTGGTTTATCAACTTTTTTTAACATGCAAAATCGACGCAATAACATCTTTCACCTCTTCTGTGGCATTTCTGCTAAAGTATATTTCAGATTTATGAAAGTTAACCTATGGCTAGAGGCATTTTGATAGATCAATAGACACTGTTTAGTAACATTTGTCTCCATTCTATAGCTTTAAAAAAATTATAAGGCGTCATTTGAAAAAAAGAGGTGAATACATTTTAAAATTTTTAAAATTTCAATTTGTTATCTATATTGTATTTATTTTATACTAACCAAAATATTTGAAATTTAATCCGTTGAATCATTTCAAAACTTTAGAATTTCAATTTATCATCTATATTGTATTTATTTTATATCAATCAAAATATTTGAAATTTAAATCCCTTCAATCATTTTTAGATAATAATGTAAATAAATGTAAGATCCCCTCTCAATATATAATTTTTTTTGTCTAACAATATTTTGTGCTCACAAATACTTTAGTTAAAAAAATCGTCAATTCGCATGGTATAGTACAATCGATTTATTTTGTTGCTTTAATTTTCACCATATAGATGAAAATACATTTTAACTTTATCGTATTTATAGTTAATATGCTCTTATTCTAAAATAGTTCACATATATATTTCTATCATTATAAAATTGCTTTACATATACTTTATCGTTGTAAAAGTAGCTCACATATATCATTTTCATTTAATTAAAGTAAAAAATAACAATTTTAATTTTTTTTAAAAAATATGTAAAGATATATATGATCTTTCTAGCAGGGTGTATTTGATTTTTTTAATACATAAATTATTTGTAACTTATTTGAATTTCACATTCTTGTTCTTTCATTCTTTATTATATAATATATATATATAAAAAAAAAGAAGTAGAAAAAGAAAGTGAGGATAAAAAAAGAAATAAGTGAGAAAAAATTAAAATTGTTTTTAGTGCCGCTACATCATAAATTTTAAACTAATTTCTTATGTCTATATTGTAATTTAGTATTTGTATTTGTAAAAAAAAATAATTGGGACATTCATAATAATTTAAAAAAAGAATCACCGACAAAATAATTTTGACAAGAAAATTAGTAATTTAAACTAGCAGTTGAATTAAAAAAAAAGGAAAATTAAGAAAGATCAAATATATATGGGCTTTAACATAATTTTAATTAATTTAATTTTTTTCAAAATCCTGTTAGAAGAAAATAATATATATGAGATATTTGTGTAACCGTAAAGGTATATATTATTATAAATGAAGAATATATTAGCTCTAAATGACATGTATCAAGCCATTTTCACATTTTTATTTTTTATTTCTCATTCGGTGTTTGATAATCTCATTAAGTTCTGATTAAATTCGAAAGTAATATTGCATCACTCATTTCTGAACAAGACTCTCTCAATAAGATTTCTTTCCCGCTCTAAAAGATTCAAAAGTATAATTGTTTCTAATAATTATGTGTTTATTCATTGAATTGATTTTGTTAATAGAAAAACAAAATGGAAAATTACTCGTTCATTTAGAAATTGTGATAACTAATATGATAAAATAAGGACATATGTTTATCAAGATTGAAAATTTTATTATTGTAAATAATTATCGAGAGCTTTTTTTTAAAGAAAGAAACAAAAATGAAATAATTAATGAATAGTTTAGATTTTTAAAAAATAAAGAAAATTATCGATAGCTCAAATAGAAAAATCTTTCTTGTTACAATTTAAGTAAAAAAGTAAAACTATAATTTAAATGTGAAATTTGCGAATCTGGGGAAAAAATTAGAATAGGGCCAAAATGCAATATGCGCAAAGCCGGGGAGGAGGATGTATAAGAATAACGAAATTACTTGGGGCAAAAGTGAAATCTTTGGTCTTCTGATTTCTCCTTTTATTTTTTGCCCTTGCAGTAAAATTGTTTGCTTCGTAATTGGATCTTCACAGTTCTTGTGTAAGAGGAGACGGAAAAAAAGACTTGTGTTATATGCCCAACTTTTAACTCCTCACACTCGCCTGCGGTTTAACCCATCGCTTCGACCTCTCTGCGACTGATCGCCGTTTCTCTCAACTTCGACTCCACTTTTACCGGCGGCCTTATCGGCGAGATCTTTAATCAGGTAATTTTCCATATACTCCAAATCGACGACTTCTATGCCAATTTCGCGTTGATTGTGCGATTTGGAACTGTTGTTTTCGATATCAGAGATTGGATTTCATATTTTCTTGGAATTTGATAATGCGTTAATTTTGATCTTTTGAGATCAGATGCTGACTTCTATTGTTGAGTTATTAGTTTGATTTATATTCTGCATTAATTTGGCTACTTACTCTTGTTAGTTTGATTCGAATAAAGGATATGCACATCAACATCAGAATTGAGTGTTGCTCTAGATTGAGAATTTACCGATATTGTTTTTATTTAACTGTTTTGTCCTCTATTATGATGGAATAGAGATTGCTGGAACAACATTAATGCTAGGGATCAAAGGAAGTTATTAGAATTGAGGCAAGCCTTGTTCTGATTTGGCTTCTATTGAGTGTCTTCTACGAGTTTTAGTTACTAGAAACTAGATTCTATGTGCTGTAGGCATCTAAAGGAAGTGGAACTGAGTTCTGCCCTTCTTATGTGTTCCTTTCCCATGTCCTTCATTCTCCCAACCATTCCTTATTTGCTGGGAATACTCACCAGACTGCTCATTATGAAATGGAAAGGTCTTTAGTAAGTATTTATCTTCTTAGAAAGAGTTGCGTATCTTCTTCTCCTTATCTCTGTTTTATTCCTTTTCTATTCCTGGGTTGCAAATATTTGTTTCCCTACTATTTTTGGCTAATGTATTGAGTCTTGCATTATTTTTATCTTTTTGTGCTTTAATGTTGATTTTGGTGGTAATGACATGTTTTATTGATTTTGTTGGTAGATTAAACTTCAGGAAGCGGTCCTTTGTGACCATGGGCACCGAATATCCCAATCGGCCAACCTTTCCCTCAAGGCCTGCTGCTACACCTTTTGGTGTTCCGCAGAGTACAACTCCTTTTCAATCATCTCGTCCAGTGGTTGGATCTGATGCTTCTGCTTTTCGGCCTGCTCCTCCTACTTCTTCTCCGGCTATGCCACCTCCTTCCTCATCTGGACCCATGGTTGGACCAGGGATCTCTTCTTTTAGACCGATGCCACCCGGGATGCCTAATGATGCAGGGAGGCCACCTCCAACATCAACACCTCCATATGGGCCGACAGTCTCTGGCCCTTTCCCACGTTTCCCCTCACCGCAGTTTCCTTCTACAGCTCAGGTACCACCTCCACGCACTGCGATGCCGGGGCAGCCTGTTGTAGCAGCCCCAGTTAGACCTGTTTCAGGGCCTTTCTCAACACCTCCTGGTGCCCATCATCCACAAATCCAACCTCCTACTGTTCCGATGGGATCTCCTCCTCAAGGTGCAAGTACAGTGCAGCCTAGTCCAAATGTTCATCAGGGTCCCATGCAGTCCCAGTTTTCTGCTGCCAGAGCAACCTCACAGCCATCTTCCCCTTTAGCAGGTTCAGCTTATCCTGCTGCTAGACCTGGCTTTCAATCTGGTTTTCCAGGATATATAAGTCAGCAACCTTCAGGGTTTGCACAAGCTCCCCCTAGACAATCAGTACCATTTCCTTCTCAGCCTGGCGGCTATGTTCCACCAGTGCCAGCAGCTTCTAGCCCCTATCTTTCTCAACAAGGAGGGTTTGCACCACCACCACCTCTAACATCTCAACGTCCAGGATCTATGCCTCCTACATCTGCTATGCAAGGTTTGGTGGAAGACTTCAGTTCCTTCTCAATTGGGTCTGTTCCAGGATCATTTGATTCCGGCCTTGACTCTAAGGTTCTACCAAGACCAATTGATGTTGATCTTGAGCGGAATGTTTTGTCTGAGATGTATCCCATGAACTGCAGTTCAAGATTTTTGAGGCTCACAACTAGTGGCATACCAAATTCTCAGTCTTTGGCTTCAAGGTGGCACTTATCTCTTGGAGCAGTTGTTTGTCCTCTCGCCGAGGCACCTGATGGGGTATGTATTCATGACATAGTACTCTTTCATATTCTGGATAGTTACAGTTTAAGGGTTTCATGTGAATCTCACTTGCTCTACGTGCAAAATCTACATCATGCAGGAAGAAGTTCCTGTGGTTAATTTTGCCCCAACTGGTATCATCCGCTGTAGAAGGTGTCGCACTTACGTAAATCCTTATGTGACATTCACCGACAGTGGAAGAAAGTGGAGATGTAATATATGTGCATTGCTTAATGAAGGTAAGTACTGTCACTACTGATATTGCTTCAGGTCTTGAGTTTTTAACAAGTATATTTTGGTTTTAGTATACTTTAAAAGTTTTAGTTAGGTGTAGCTAGAATAGTTGAATTCCTTCTTGAATATTCTGTTGCGTTTTTGCATTGATTAACTTCCTAATATGTGGGTAGGATGGGTTAAGGTCGCGAGAGAGATGGAGGGAAGTGGATTAATGTGCATGAGGCTGGCACCATAATATGTCGAATACATGCATCCCGATTTTGAAATAACCTTAACCTTGAATAAGTAATGGTAGAAGGTCAGATGATTAATGAGTAAATGCCTAAATAAAATGACCCCACTTAGCTTTAATACTAAACTATGCTATCTTATTAATGAACAAAAACTTCTATGTAGACCTTACTTTCTGCTCTTTGCATCTTTTAGCAGATTTTTTTCTACTCATTGCTCATCTTCCATTCAAATTGCTGCTAAGAGAACTTTGATACTCCACCATGTCCTCTCTGATTGTGATGCTGGGTTAATTTGTCTACAATTGTTTGTTTTCATTGCCATATATGTACAAGTTAGCATCCCATGTCAGGGCCTCCCAGCTATGTTGTTGTGCTTTTTGTCACTTTAGAATCTGAAGATTCGCATTTCTAATGTTGCATATTGAGGATGTAATGTATTGTGTCCTTTTTTGAAATGCATGGGCTCATTTTTTCTCTCTATGTCTAGTTCCTGGTGAATATTTCGCACATTTGGATGCCAGTGGCAGAAGAGTTGACTTGGATCAAAGGCCTGAACTTACCAAAGGTAGCGTGGAGTTTATTGCTCCAGCTGAGTACATGGTCCGGCCTCCGATGCCTCCCCTGTACTTTTTTCTCATTGATGTATCTTTGACTGCTGTGAGAAGTGGAATGCTTGAGGTAAGAGATTTAGTTATTGAGCTTTGCTGTTTGTATCTAACTACAACAAACTACACATCAATTATGGCCACCGATCCTTTTTACATGCAAGTTAACCAACTAGGAGAGGGTTCTCTATTTGTCATTATTGTGTGGCTTATTGGTGCAAGTATTGCTGTTGCCATCTTATATTAGAATGCTTCTGAGAAATCATTCACATAGACGAGCCTGATGTTTGTATATCTGAGCACGTGGGGCTCTTTGTCAAATTTTATCATTTAATTTGATATTCCATTAAGTATCAATTGCCTGTCTAGTTAAACTTCTATTTGTTGGCTACTGGAGCAATTTTTTGTAGAATAATCTGATAAATTGCAAGTTTATCTGGTATGCCCTTTGTTAATCCCTTTTATACATCTATGTCAGGTTTTAGCACAAACCATCAAGAACAGTTTGGACAGCTTGCCTGGATTTCCAAGAACACAGATCGGGTTTATAACATATGACAGTACAGTACACTTTTATAACATGAAGGCGAGTCAGCCGAATAATGATTAATCTTATTACATAATATCAATATCCATTTACTGTTAAATAATTTAGGTTCTTTTTCTCTTGTACCAGTCATCCTTGACTCAACCTCAAATGATGGTCATGTCAGATCTTGAAGATGTATTTGTGCCATTGCCAGATGATCTTCTTGTCAACTTGTCAGAATCAAGAACTGTGGTAGATGCATTTCTAGACAGCCTTCCTTCAATGTTTCAGGATAATGTGAATGTGGAATCAGCTTTTGGTCCAGCTCTTAAAACAGCCTTCATGGTTATGGTGCGCAACCTTCTTTCTATGCTATGCACGTGATTTTCTGACATTCAAGTTCTTGGTAGCACAGAAGTTTTCCTTTCACTTTCTGTAAATTCAGTTTTTTGCCTTATGTTGATTCACACTGACTAATATCGCCTCTCTGCTTCCAGAACCAACTTGGCGGTAAATTGCTGATCTTTCAAAGCAGTCTTCCATCACTTGGTGTTGGTCGCTTAAAATTACGAGGAGATGATGTTCGTGTATATGGAACTGATAAAGAGCATACAATAAGAGTACCTGAAGATCCTTTTTATAAACAAATGGCTGCTGATTTCACCAAGTATCAGATAGCAGTCAATTTATATGCTTTCAGCGACAAATATACTGACATAGCTACTATAGGTAATTGAACTCTAACGATAAAGGACCTCTACCCCACAGATTAAATTGTGTTTCATGTTTAAGCTGATGAATACTTCTTTTTTTTTTAAAAAAAATATTCCTTTTGATAAGTCAAAGGTTTCATTACTAAGCATCAAGTTTTTGTCAAAAGTTGTACAAATTGTTTTTGACTTAAACCAAGTTGTCTGCTGGCATTTAAACAAGTCTCCAATTGTCCATACAACATGGTATTCACTCTTCACACCAAATTAACAAGTGAGACATGATCGATGTTGATGCCTTTTATGTCATTGGAGCTCACTGGAGCATTCTTTCTTCTTTGCATTACATAAGCACCAAAAGTGATGTATTAGTGATGCTCCAGGCTGTCTTATCTCCCACTTTTGATCCTCTGTGATCTCTAGTCTAGCTCGTGGTTGCATCCTCCACTTCCATTGTGTAACACCCTTGATCTATTCTATAAGCTAGAATGCAAGGGCTCATGATTGTGTTGTCAACCTGCAATGCAACAATGGATACTTAGTATCTTCTACAGATTCTCTGCACATGCAACACTAACTCACTAATATCCTCCTCTTTATCAAGTTGTCAGTTGATGAATGCTTCAGTTTACACCAACATTTTCTTTCATATGCCCAAAATTTTCCCATTGAATTCTATGAGATCTTTTTATCCGTCGAACATAATCTTGTTTTATAAAGGGACCTTGTGCCGAAGGCAATCAGGGAAGGCTGATTGATTGACTTCTGTGAGGAATTTGGATGTTCTTTCACTTTGACGTTTGTACGAAGTATAAGCAAAAGCAGAATTAGTAGAAATGAATTACATACAGGGAACTGTGAAAAAATGTCATGCTTAAAATTTTCTTTTAGATGAAAGTGTGTCATAAATTAAGTTATTTGGTTACTGAAACCTTCCCTGTACTCTGTATTGCCACAGTCAAGGTAGGTCAATTTATTTGACTGAAAATTGCTCATAATGGGAGTTCATCGTCTTGGTGACCACAGTTATTAATATCTAGGTATGTCCTCATGAGATATTGATGTATAACTTCCTTTAATTATATTGTAGGGACGCTGGCAAAGTACACAGGTGGTCAGGTGTACTACTATCCAAGTTTTCAAGCTTCCGTTCACAAAGATAGATTGCGTCACGAGTTAACCCGAGATCTTACAAGGGAGACTGCTTGGGAGTCTGTCATGCGCATAAGATGTGGAAAAGGTTATCTTGCTATATTACTCTAACCTCTAGAAGCTGAATTTCACTTCCATGTGAAATAAAGAGAGTTTGTGGAGTGTATGTTGGTATAGGTCACTAAGATGTTTGGTGCTTTCAGGTGTTCGTTTTACAACATATCATGGGAACTTCATGCTGAGATCCACTGATCTGATAGCACTTCCTGCTGTTGACTGTGATAAAGCATATGCAATGCAGTTATCCCTTGAAGAAACACTACTCACTTCGCAGACAGTATTTTTCCAAATTGCTCTACTGTATCCTTTAGCATGAAATGTTTTGAGCTTAATTCACTTCATATATTTTCTCGAGTACTCCTGCACCAGATACTTTTTAAATGGAAATCCAGGTGATGTCTATTCTAGGATGAAAATTCCCCTCCTAAATATTTCATAGAAGCATTAGTTTCCTAGTTTTTTTTTTTGATAATGAATGAACTTACCCATGATGAATGAGGAATAGTGTTTCCTGGAACACTTTCTTAACAATTAAAAGATACACATCATCTTCTGGAGAAAGGCGCATTAGAGTACACACAGCAGCAGCACCGGTTGTTTCAGATTTAGGAGAAATGTATCGCCTAGCTGATACTGGTGCTATCATTTCTCTTTTTACCAGGCTTGGTAAATTTAGCTATACTTTTCTTGTATTTGGTCCTGTGACTTTGAGATTTTTCCCTTTAGTACGTTTAAGTTTCTTACGCGCAAGTTCTTGTCTTTCAGCCATTGAGAAAACTCTGACCTCTAAATTAGAGGAGGCTCGAAATTCTATTCAACTCAGGATTGTGAAAGCTCTTAGAGAATATCGAAATCTCCATGCTGTTCAGCACCGTGTGGCTGGAAGGATGATATATCCAGAATCTTTAAAGTACTTGCCATTATATGGATTAGCTTTATGCAAAACAACTGCCCTTCGTGGTGGATATGCTGATGCTCAGCTTGACGAACGATGTGCTGCTGGATATACCATGATGGCTTTGCCCGTTAAAAGATTGTTGAAGCTTCTATATCCTAAGTTGATCCGTATAGATGAATATCTTCTAAAAGTAAGCATCTGACAGCCCTTCCACATTGTTGCTGTTTTTTCTTTAATGGTTCTAAAACCTATGATTTTTCTATTTCTAGAAACCATCTTCGCCAGAGGAGTCTAAAGACATCTTGAAAGGGGTTCCACTTACAACAGAGAGCTTAGATCCCCAGGGTCTCTATCTCTTTGATGATGGTTTCCGGTTTGTCATCTGGTTCGGTAGAATGCTTTCTCCTAATATGATCCAGAGTTTGCTCGGAGAAAACTTTGCTGCTGACTTCTCTAAGGTAAGATTTATAGACTGCTGTGTCATCATCACACCATATTAGGCAGGTTCCGTTTGGTACTGAATGGACCAAACAGTAAGCTGTATGAAATTTGAATATGCACTTTAAATGCGAACTACTTAGTTACGTAGTTTGGTTGTTTGGATTAAATGGTAAAATCTGATTAGACTTCCGACAATGAATGTAGGAAGCCAAAAACAAAGTTCTCATTTTATTTTTCAAAGTGGTTCCATGGATTGTATGTGGAATTGTCTCCAGTATAGATGTTGCTGATTAAAAGGATCTAAATCTCTACTCAGCTTCACCTGTAGCATCCTTTTTCTTTCTGGGCAAGCCTCATTTTTCATTTTATGCAGGACCATTAGTTATCTGTTTCTTTTTTGTTATAGGTAAGTAACTTTCTGGTCTCACTAGGTTATAGATAAGTATCTCCAATCTGTTTTACTTAACTTTGTCGTTTGTCTTCCATAGGTTGTACTCTTGCCATCTTCTGAAATTTGTTCTCTTTATTCTACTTCTGCCCCTCTGGGTTTCACACTGATTTACTGACATTTTCCTTATTACTGCATCATCCGAATCTGTGGAATCTATAACATTATTAATTTCTTATCTCCTTGTTCTAGCCTGCATGTAGACAGAATTAGTAAACACAGTTGCTTCTGGTTTAGGCATCTATATTTTTGCTTTTCATCGGATGATGAAGAGCTCTTAAGTTCTCTGCTCTTGTATTTAGCTCTAAATGTTGTAATCTTAACTTTTTTCCACTTTGATGACTATTGTGAGGTTAATTCTGTGTGCCTTCTGTGAGACATATAGGAGAAAAATATTATTGAGTTGTTGTTGCGTCTACATTATTACATTGAGACCCTATTAATAGAACCTAGAATACAATTCTTTACCAAGTAGGATACTATTTAGTATTCTTATTACTATTCTAATAGGATTGTATAAACCTTTTCCTATTCTAATAGGATTGTATAAACCTATTCCTATTCCAATAGGATTGTATAAACCTATCCTATTTTAACACTCCCCCGCAAGCTAGTACATACAATTTCATGTACTCAGCTTGTTACAAATGTAATTAACACAAGGACTGATGAGGGGCGTGGTGAGATATCTGCTAGTTGATCCGTCGACTTTACAAAATTGAAGTCAATCTCAATGTACTTGTCTACTCGTTAAATACTGGATTTGATGCATAATGTCAGTATTCCAGTGTTGAACTTCCCAAACCAAACCTACAAAGACTGCTTCAAACCATAGAGTGACACATAATCGACATACAAGGCTACTAAACTCCCCCTGAGCAACAAAGTGCTCAAAACCTAGTGTAAAGTATATGGATCATTTGGAATCAATAGATGAGTCGATATTAAACAAGTCACCGCAGAACTGGTTGGAACATGCTCATATGCCGGAGTATTAGATTTTATGGCTAAAGTGGTGACGATCTAAGATATAAAATTATATAGGTAGGGTCGGAATGATATCACGACCCATCTAGAAAATAGAAATTATATAGGATAGGTCAAATTGATGGAACGGCCCCATTGAAAAAGAGAACTAATATGGGTAGGTTCGGAATGATGGCACGACACTGCCGAAAAAGAAAAATTATATGGGTAGGATTGGAATGATTGCACAACCCTACACAAATCAGATTTGAGGAGTCACCGGAAAGACGAATGGAACTATGCAAATCAAATCTAAGGATTCACTGAAAAGACACGTGATGCTATGCAATTCAGATATGAGAAAATAGTTAAGAAAAATTCACGGTACCACACAAATTAAATATGAAAAATAGTCCGATGAGATGCACGGTGCTACGCAAGTCAGATTTGCAAAAAAAAGGTAGTCACCAGAAGGATGACATGGTGCTACACAAATTATATATGAAAAAGTAGTTGCTGTAATGATGGCACAGTGCTACACACAAACCAGATATGAAAAATTAGTCACCGAAAAGATTGCTCGGTGCTGCACTAATTAAATATGAAAAAGTAGTCACTGGAATGATGGCATGGTGCTACACAAATTAAATATGAAAAAGTAGTCACCGAAATGATGACACGGTGCTACACGAATTAGATATAAGAAAGTAGTCACCTGAATGATGACACGGTGCTACAAAAATTAGATATGAGAAATAGTCACTAGAAAGATACATGGTGCCCAACTTTTGCTAACATAATTATTGGCCGGACGGGCAGCATATATGAGTTAGCCGCCCGCCGGCAGCGGAAGCTCTTTGAGTTTTTACCAATATCGTAGAGGCTCTGATACTATGTGAGAAATATAGGAAAAAAATATTATTGAATTGTTGTTGTGTCTACATTATACATTGAGACCCTATTTATAGACCCTATAAAACAATTCTTTACCAAGTAGGATACTATTTAGTATTCCTATTCCTATTCTAGTAGGATTGTATAACCTATTCCTATTCTAATAGGATTGTATAAACCTATTCCTATTTCAATAGGATTGTATTAACCTATTCCTATTCTAACACTTTCTTTTCTAGGTTAACAGAGTCATGCTTAAGATCTAGTCTTTTTGCATTTTTGGGATTCCCTTTTCATTGTTTTCCTAGATATGGATGAGTTGTACTTCAGAAGTACTTCCAGTTGGTTTCATGTTCTGGTTTGTAGGTAGCCTCAGAACTGGATTTCTTTCCCTTTGTGCAAGTGTATACTGAAGGCCCAAAGGTTCAAAACTTCCCATATGATTTCTCTTCCCTGAAGGTATAAAAAAAGTTTCCTGCATATTTGGTTTTCTGAGCATACAGCATGCAGTGTTGTGAAAGGCACAGTTAAGCCCTAAAGTGAGGAACTAAACACATTGAGCACTTCACCTTGCCTTATAGGCACTTCAGTTTCATCATCAAGGCTCTAAAAGCATACTTTTCCCTGCCAAGGAGTGCAATCCGAAAGATGTGATACTATACAATTGATATTTCACTTTATTATAATTTTTTTGCAATTTCTTTGTCCATATATTTATTACTCATGCTAGTGATTATTAATCTTGGACTAGTTTTTCTTCATTTGCACCTTTTCTCATTAAAACCCGTGTTATATTTGCACTTTGCGCTTAAAGCCCCAAAGAACATTAGTCTTTTTGCACTTTCACTTTTTATAACACTGACTGTATGTCAGCAGTACTAATTAGCATCTAACTAGG
Source organism: Solanum pennellii (assembly GCF_001406875.1). Lineage (NCBI taxonomy): Eukaryota > Viridiplantae > Streptophyta > Magnoliopsida > Solanales > Solanaceae > Solanum > Solanum pennellii. The sequence continues at coordinate 49,702,560 of NC_028638.1, forward strand.
TTTGCAATGAAAGAATAGCTACTTTGATAACATCCATCGTGTCTGATGAAGGCACATACTCCTTCTGTATCTCAAGTGCTTAGATCTGCCACTTCCCTGAAATACTGAGATTCAAATAGTTGGAATGGAGATATATGGTAAAAGAGAAAGCAAGTGCACTCAATATGTGAGGTCATAAGATCTACACCTCACTGACCGAAATTTAGTATGTTACTCTGACAAAATTTGAACTTCTGTTGCCTTGCAAATTTGAACTTAGTGAGTCAAGAAGGATATTTTTTTTCCTGAATTTTTAAAGATTCTTGTTGAAAAGAGGATGACTATAGGTCTTAAATCCTTGTTTGGGTAATTCACTTTTTGCTTACATGTGATATAACGTTCACTAAGAATTTGCAATGTATTTGCCTAGAGGACCTTTCTTTGCTTATGGAAACCTTAAAACATGGGCGTATGGTCCTATGACTATCTCCCAAAAGCTTTAGTGGGCAGAGTTAGCCGGAACCTGTGCTAGTGGGAGATAAGGTGTCTGGTGGAATTAATAGAGGTGTGTGCAAGCGGGCCCAGACATGCATCATTAAAAATAGGGTATATGTGCCTCCTTTCTTCTGAATCTAGGTTCCCATTTTCTTTGCACACAAATATAAAGTCGTGTGTTGAAGTATTATTTGAACAGCTCATCACTGGACATCGGTGATATCTTGGTTATCCATAAAAAAGGATTTGTCCTAAGGTGCAGCAATACTCTTTTGAAGGGATGTGTTTCTTGCTTATGCCCCCCACCTCATCCCCTGCGTAGAAAAAAAAACAGAAGGAATAAGACGTATTTGAGAGTGCAGGGGATGACTTTACTTGTTAGGACAGAGGAAAACTGAGGCGCAACCCGAGTTGAGACACAACTTATGACAGTTATTTGGAATGGAGGAACCAAGTTTGGCACTCAGCTGGTTTCTTCGCTGATTCAACCCTATGGCCTTCACTGTGTTGATGTTTTGAGACAGCTCCTGCAAATTTTCTGCTTGTCTTTAACTCTCTGGTGTGATATTTATTTTTTTAATTGTGAATCAGGTTTCACTTCAAGAGCTAGATAATGAAATGTCAAGAGAACTGATGGGTTTGCTTAAAAGAGAGAGGGAGAGTGACAGATCATATTATCAGTTATACCATCTTGTGAGGCAAGGTGAACAGCCTAGAGAAGGCTTCTTCTTGCTTGCAAATCTGATTGAGGATCCAGTTGGTGGTTCTATTGGTTACCAGGATTGGATTCTGCAAGTACACCGACAAGTCCAGCAAAATGCATAAAGGTAATGAAAAGGATTTACTGGTTGTTAATAGTTATAATTCTCTTATGCTTGTATTATTATTGACTTCATCTTTTGGGTGGTACCCAAGTGTTCCAAAAAGAGTGAAGGGTGAATCTTTATTATTGCATTATCTAAATGAAATTGAAACAGATGATGAAGAGTTTTAGTCTGAACCTATGCATTTCTCCACTCTGAACCTAAAAATAAAATGATGAGTTTTAGTCTGCTTGCTGATTGAACACTCCCTATTTTAGCAGGGTTCCTGTATGTTCAATCATTTGTGGTCTTCTACTGAGTGGCGATTCCAGAAGAAGTTTGGACTTGTTGCCACTTGCAACTATGGATGGTTCATCCAATGAGCAAAAGCTTCCATGGAAGAAATCTGCTGTTAGTGTTAATTGACACCATTGATTGCTGAGCTTACCTGATTTTCCTTGTAACATTAGTTGAAGAACTAATATTTCTCCTCATGTTGGGATCATTTCATACACCTGGACCAGCCATGCATTATGATGTGGGAGCAGGAAGATTGTGATCGTCCTTAAATGCTAGCATTGCCCCGCTGCCCCATCTGCTTGGGGTGAACATGAAAGAAATGCTAATTGACTAGTATTTATTTTCACGTGTTGGTCTGGTTAGAGTGAGATGAGACATTAAATAGAACAATGTTGCAGTTATTTATATTCTTGATGTTGTGGGGATAGGGTATGCGTTTGAGTGGGATTTATTTAGACTTTTTGTAGAGATCTTGTACATGCATTTGCTTTGCATAACTGAATTTTTTTTGCTGCCCGTAATAAATTTTTGTTGAGCTGAAATGTAGTGCAGATGATGTAATCTCTCTTTTTCCTACGGTTTTTGCATTGGGATGGAACAATAACAGGGGTGTCTGCTTTTGTGCTGCTGATTTGATTTTTAGATTTTTGGTGTTGTAGTTATACAACTCATTTTTTTCGGATTAAACAATACAACATACTGCATCGTGAGTTACTGAGTTGGATTATAAGATTGCTGATTTTCCAAGATTATTTTTTTTAGTTCAGACGAAAACTACCAAGAGAAGCCAGCATCTCCTAAGAACACAACTAAGTGGACCTCATATGGTCTCGTCTCCCATTGACGAACAAGTAGCTTAATTAATATGGACCATTCTGGGAGGAAAAAAAGATATATAAACTAAAACTCGAAGAAAGTAATGAATGAGATATCTTCAAGAATCAGTACTTGAAGATTCCTCATTTAGATGGTCCAAAGTAGTGATCCTAAAAAATTATTACTTTTTCACTTTTAAAATCATAAAAGGGAAGGAATTCAGAGCTATGCAGTATTATAGTTCAAAGAAGTTAGGGCAACGACCTAAGTGCAGAAAACTTTACCAAGTCATTTACCTTCTGCTAGCATACACCTCTATCAGTTCATAGCGTGCCAATTTGATACTCAATTTGTTGAATACAATCACTAGTAATAATTAAGCATCCCAAAGAAAAAACCTTGAACACAGACGATGCTATCAGTACTAAACTTCTCAATCACTTTGATATAATACAAAGGAGGCAGCCAATTGTGAGTTGAGACTCGCTCTCTGCTAGAGAAGTCAAGTGAACATTCCAATGAAAGATAAACCTTCTTAAGGGTATGTAGCATGAAGGCAAAGTACTACATGGTTGCAAAAACAAGCAGCATTAAAGATATTAAGTTGTACAAGAAAGAGTCTTGTCTAAACTTGATACAAAAAAAGGTTGTACATCGGCAACTGTTCCTGAGTAGAAAACCATGATACGTATCTCTCTAACAGTCAAGAAATCTTGAAGGAATAATTTTACTAATATCACCTCAAAAATAATATAGAAGCATGTACAATATTTTAAGCTTTGCAAATGTCGCGCTGATCATGAGAACTACCTTCATGTAGCCATAGACGCCAAGTCTAATTCTTCATCAGAATCAATGCAATCTTCAAAATCATAATATGGATTCACCTGTGACAATAACTTAGTCAATGTTATTATTACATTAAACAGCCATGATAATGCAAGTAATTTCAAACAAATTACTCATTGTTTACAAAAGAACACCCCATGAATTTCAATTCAAGATAAGACAAAGCTTCAAACTGTTCTATACCTTGGGTCGGGGCATCACTGCTTCAAAACTACGATAAACGGGGATGTCAAAATTAGGAGGTTCCAAAATAATATATGCTCCTTTATTTCGGTACCTATCCTTAGTTGCCTGCAGTTAGGGCACAAACAGAAAGATAAGTTTCTCCATTTCATACTACAGCTTCCAGGTATAGAAATGGCGCTAAAGATGTTTCAAACTTTTTGCATGAGTGTATAAAAAATTGAACAAACATGATAAAACCTAATTTTGACGAGATGGCTAGCTATTCTTACCATATTGAAAAGGATCCATCATTAGGAAAAGCCTCTCGAAGCAATAGAACAAATTGATTCATTAAGTAGATTCAAAATGGTTTGACAATTCTAACTAGTGCAGTTTCAGGCCTCCATTGATTCATTTAAGTAGAGTATAACACATGACTAGAAAATTGGCTTAATTCCCAAGCCGGAAAAACTGCTCCAGAAAGAAACTTCACGCATAAATTGAATCTATTTCAGTAGAACCTTAGGCAAATAGTAATAATTGCAGCATATTCTTAATACCCCTTGAAGGGACAAACAGACAATTGGCTGTGTAAACACCAAAATTTGCGCAAGGGCCAATTCCAGCAAGCTCAGCAGGTGTGTTATCGGAAAATTTGTTTATATTGATGAATGAAGCCCACAAACTACTTCCCGAAATAGGGAGAAAGTGACAGTTGACGATCAAGTCATGCAAGATTTTTACCTTGCAACGATCCGGTCAATTAACCAATTTCAACCTAGTAAATGAATGTTGGCTAAGCGTGAGAAAATGCTGATTAGGCAACATGCAAAACAAACAAAAAAAGTAGACCACTCCGACCATGAAAGATACTTTTTCACCTATTATACCATGAAAGATAGAACTACTGAAGAGTGAAGTTCTTTATGCATCTTTGTAAGTATTGGTTGCCAAAATACAAAAATTCCTAAACTCATTTCTCTACATCTGGCTGATGCAATCATTGAAAGCACACAGGCCACGACAATAGAAGATAAATGCTCCTAATATACCATTAATACGTTGTTTCAAAATATATATATATATATATATATCCCATTAGTACGCTCATTGGGCACATATTTCAGGAAAAGAAATTCTGAATCAACAGATGCATTACACAGTTTCTATCAACAGTAACATTGTGCAACTTTAAAGACGCACTACACTTCTACAGACATCTGAAAGTAAACACACCAGCGGTTTCATAAAGGAAAGTTGAACTGCATACTCAAGTATAACACAAACTACAAACTCTGACCATGGACGATGTAAGGTGAAAAAGTATGATATAGTGAATGGTAAAATTGAAGATACCTGAAACTGTGGATAGTCTGGGGCACTAAACACTGTAATCAATTTACCGGACTGGACCTCATGATCTATGGTGTACCCTTGATCCATTCCTTCCATTCCCTCTCTCTTTTCCCTTGCATCTGGACCTTCATGTGACCTAATAATCAACTGAGGTTGCAGCAATCAAAGACCAAAACGTGAGCAATTTTCTCACATATAGAAGTCACAAAGGAAGATGTCAAGCTCACAGAAAATACAAGAACCTAAAACTACATGAATAATGTAAACATAAATAGTATAGGTGCAAAATAAGAGTAGTCCTGAACAGGCAAATTATTACGTGAGAGGCCTTCGTCACGTAAAAGTATCTTCATCCTTTGTGCTTCTTCACTTCTTTGTGGGTCTTTAAGTGGTTAAATGCTTCGTTCACAGATACTTAGAATTAAGATCTCATACAAAATTATTCTTTTCTTTTTCCAATGAAATGATTGGGCTTCAAAACAAGTAAATTCATCTCCAAAGGTTCATCAGTAATCTCTAGGAAATATTCTGATTTTCCAGCTACACTGGATCCGCTATGTCAGAAAAAGGAAAGAATTTCAGATATTAATGTGCACTACTATCTTAGCGTACTAGTTTTTAAGGCAACAACAACCAGATCATTTTCTTACTTAAACGAGTACAGATAGTAGCATGATTTTCTTAGACACCCAGTATAGTTATGTCTACACTCATGCGCTTGAAAGTGGTTAATATTACTAGTATTGCATTGCAACTGGATATAAAACCAATACTCTACTCAAGAAAAACATGTTACAACCAGCCCCCTTCAGGTGAATAAATATAAAAAGACCCTTTTTTCACAAAGATGAAAAGACTTGTTTATTGACATTGAAAAGAGGTGCATCAACTCTTTGTATGTCCATCTTATTGACTACTAGATCCAAGGGGAACTGATCCCAAAAGAATCTTCCTCCATGGTACGAAATCAAATTGATGAACCAAGTCAATGATGGAACCAGATGAAAGGAAAGTGCGATGAGAGCCTTTCAGTCCACTAACTAGGAGAGTGCACCATATTTTAAAAAATAGTACAGCCTTGTCCATTATCTCTGCATAGGTAAGTCAAACACGTCACACGTGTAATAAATCTTATTCGATCTTTGAAGTTGCTTTGATTAGTTATGTTTATCTTCTAGTGGACTCAAATTATGCAGATAATTAATTAGTTTCATCTGAAAGAAGATTGGATCATTTCCCTAGCAGCCTTGCCTGATAGTATAGTTTCAATGTTCATCCTCAAGGAGGAAATGTTGATGAGGTGAACACAGAACTCCATGAGTATTCAGATAAGGCAACAACCCAATATTTGAACTGTCATGTGACAAGAAATTGATGGATTTAAATATCAAGTGATGTCATTAATGGAAAACCATGTATTTTTGCAAGGTTCTCTGCTTTTTGGTACTTCATGTATACAGGGGTTTGCCCTTTTCTTAAGGAATTTTCTTACTTTATCTCCAAAATATTACAAGTTACAGCAAAGGTACAACTGAATTGTTATGACTACGGTAAAATACATAAAAGTGAAAGTATATCCTAGTGAAAATTTGTACAAAAAAGAGAGAGAAATATGAGTAACTTCAACTTGTGAGTCCCATCCTATCTTAATTGCTTATATGGATATATGACTCAAACTGCAGGAACTATGGTTCTAGCACAAAGGTTGGTTAACAATTGGTTCCAGAAAAAATGAGAGAGAGTGAAGGAAGATAAAGTAGTTGGTTTGCCTTGGGTCAGATATTAATTAGTTTGCACCTAGTTGTCTAATAGGGTTGGCAAAGTTGGAAAATGAGTAAAATTGAGGGGGGGGGGGGACACTCCACCTCTTCTTTAACTTCCTTGTATATACGAGAGTAACAACCCTTATTCTTCCTCAAAGCCCTCTTCTTACACCTCAATCAAACATAGTTTAAAATAGAGCTATTGAAATCGAATCCAAGAACTACAAATTCAAAGATTATATTTTGACAAACAGTACAACCCACTTAATGGAAGCTATTGAAGTTTAATCCAAAAACTACAAAGTCAAAGATTATATTCTGAATAATATTACGTCCAATCACATCATTCGCACCATAAAACCGTGCGAACAAGACATAATATATTGTAGAATTTGATTCAAAAATAAATGATAAAAATGTACTTTAAGCTCTGTTAAAAGACAATTTCAAAGTAATTTAGCAGTAGGCAATATCAATAACAAGAAGAAAAGAGCATATACAAAGAAAGAAATACAATTCCAAGTAGTTTACCTTTAAATTCAACATCTTCAAGAAATCTTCGGTGCAATCCGGACCCCATAAGAGACCAATTCCTCTTTCTTTATTTGGGGAAAGTCCAGGTTTCATTGAGGGGTCTGACCACAAGACATCACCCGGTATCAGATTCGTACCTTCCCAAGGAGGATCAAGGACAGATCTCCTAGCTTTTAATAATTCCTCCATAGAACCAAGAGATAAAGTAGTAACATCAGGATTCGAAACTATTTTACGGTTCTTCTTCCCTTTAGCTCTTTTAGCTGGAGTGACAGCAATACTGCGGAAAATACCTCCGTGAGCTGTGTAGACATGATCCCCAATAATGGATGCAAGAGGAAGTCCTTCGAAGCATCCTAAACATTTCCTGTATACATGTTTCCCACTATCCGCATACTTCGCTAGAACCTCCTTTTCAAAACCATAAACAGAAGTACAGTACTTCGACTCGTGATTTCCACGAAGGAGAAACACCCTATTGGGCATAAAAACCTGAAAGAATGTACAGTTTGATTGAATATTGAATATCCACAGTTGCATCTGACTGATATAAGCTAGAAAGTCAAATACATGAACCGGTTGAATTCAAAAGTTACAACACAAATCAAATATCAAGTTGAAGTAAGGTGCTACTAGCTCACTGTTACTTGATGCATATTATCCTATCCCAGCTAAACAACGCACAAGAATGAACCAATATTACAAAGGAAACATCATAATTGATACAACACTCAAAGGAAGATGAAGGATAATAAAGCTTAACCAAAACTGAATTTGCCTGTTCTACAGATTTACCATGATACAAAACCTGGTACTTAAAGTTAAGCATCACCGTCCCATTTTGTTGTTGTACAACCTCCAAATGTTAAATGACGTTGCCAATGACAAAGTAACAAACTATCTCTATAGGAAGAATACCTCATCAAGCTTTACAAAGCCCTAATTCTCCATGCTAAGTGACCACATAAAACTGATAATTATGATCAACAATTACGTTTGCTGACATAAATTCCATAGATAAACACAGTAAAGTTGTTATCTTATCACCAGACACAACTTGTGCTACGTAGTAAAAGTAAGATAATCAAGTAAGTAACAACATAATTGATACTAAACATTACTAAACGGGAATTTCAAACTACATTACCTAAATATTTCATAAAAACAGTTCAAAATTTTCATTACAGAAAACAAAGAATTCAAAATTTGTTAAAAAGATTTTACCTTCCAAGCCAACAAGGTAAGAAAGGTCTCAAGACCCCAAGCGCCTCTATCGACATAGTCTCCGTTGAACACAAAGAACCGATCGTCAGAGGGAAAACCCGCATCTCTCAATAAGAACAAGACATCATGTAGCTGGCCGTGCACGTCCCCAACCACAACAACCCTCGAGTTATTTCCCAACCCCGACCCGCCATCAATATGCACACAATTGGGTTCTTTATGCAAGATCTTGGAAGCCGTTAGTATAAGCCGATCAAACACCACTACCGGCAACACCGATGGCAGCTCCGTCGGAGCAAGATTCTTGGATGACCAATCAAATGCCAGCATCAAGTTGGTAACCCAAGCTAGGGTTAAGGTCCCGTCTTCAGGCCATGAAATTGGGATCTCTGGATGAAGCTGTGGTGGTGAAGGAATCGGGGTGGATGGCGATGACGTGGAAGACGTCGATGCCACTGATACAGACGAGAAAAAGTCCTCATCGGACGACGGCGGCGGAGGGGTTGCTGATGGTAAACTGGCGGCTGCAGCCGGTGGTTCTGATTCTGATAACATTTCAACTGGATGCGTGATTTTCGTTAATTTTCTCTAATTCTTTTTTTGTTTTTTTTTATTTTTATTTTTCAGTTGATAGAATAACTGAGACAAGAATTTAAGAGAAAAAAGAAGTTTTGTTGACAGAGTATGTTCATGGGGGAAATGAGAGAGAAAAGCCAAAATAAATTAATATTATATTGGTGCTGCGTCATTGACAGCTCAGTTCACTGCTGGTCAGCTTTAGTTCGTTTGGATATAAATTGGTCAAAACTTATGAGATTGTCAAAATATTGTATAGAATATTTATATTGACTTATTTAGAGAAAGTGGTTCAAATTAAAGAATTTTTTTATATCTAAAAATTCGAGACTTTGAAATATAAGAAAATTATATATGAACTTTATGTATGATTAATATTTGTTTGGTATTTTATTATATAATTAATATATGGCAAAATAAATTTCACGTCCTTTCAATTGCATATAAAGTGAAATTTTGATTAATAAAAATTGTGGTAAAGTGATAAGTACTTCTTCACTTAAAAAGAGAAAAATAATAGTATATTTTTTATCTCCAATGTGGAACTTCCCTGACAAACTGAAAAAAAAAATATTTAAAGACATGCTTCTTTAGAAATTTTTGTTTATAGGAAGGTGGTTCGAACCCACAACAATAGTGCCGTGAAAAACAAATTCACTATCCTTTTTTATCACTAAGATGTCAATCACTTTTGTTAGGAATTCACAAGTTATTATACATGTATATTTATTTAATTTTTTAATACAATACAGAATCTATGAAAAATTAATGGGTCTATTCGAATCGACAAACCTTTACCTGCTTCCGTTGGTGAATTTAGAGGCAAAAAGTACAATAGTGGAACCCGAGATCAAAACTAGATATTATAGGCATATATTTACTAAAATTTGTATAATATTATATTTTAGTAAGGATCAATTTTCACTTAATACATTCTTTTTGGTGTACCCATGTTCGGATCAGTTCCCACTTAATACATTTTCTTTGATGCACCATAATCAAAAAATCTTAAATACGCCTCTGCATGCTCCACCTTTGTTTCCGGACACCGAACCTCGGGTTCGGGGCAAACCCACGTAAATTTCATGGGGTTCACCCGAACTCCCTCGGAAAAAAAATACATTATAAGATAAATTTTTTGATGTATATATATATATATAAACCCCTCAATGACTAGGAGAAAATAATAGTATAGTGATAAATGCTCCTTAAATTAAGTTTCATATCACCAATTTAAATCCCTGTTTTTTAATTTTAGTTTTGTTTTTCACGTTTTTTACTTATTAACATGTTAATACTTTTTTTCGAATCTTAGAAGAAAAATCTTCTGTCCCCACTACTCGGGTAGGATAGTGTTCCATATATGAGAAAGGAGAAATTATTTACAAAATATATCTTTTAAACCTCTGATATTTATTGTTTTCTATTTATTCCGATTAGTTTTTTTTTTGCATTATAATTTTATCGTTTTTTTTGCATTATAATTTTATCGTTGTCTGTATGTTGAATGTCTTTTTTTTTTTTTTACTTTTTCCACATTGGTTTTTGTTGGTATAGTCATTTGCTATTAAAACGATATGATTAAATTTATCTACATGACTCAAGAATATGTAGATTAATATGATTAAAATACGTGATTACTTACTCTTAGCTTTCTGACAATAATAATACAACAAAATGAAAAAACAAATGCATAATCACTTAATCCAAATATAAATGCATAATCAAATTGAAATAATAAAACACACAAGCAAATAGAATAAACTTGGATTTCTATGCTAATAGTTGATGATTACGTTACTGAATAAGCTTGATATAATTATCCTTTAAAATATAAACAACTTAATATCAAAAAATATGAGTACAATACTAGTGAATCAATGAAAATGAGATGTCTTTCAACAAATGTATAGAAGGTTAACGAATTAAATTCTATGAAGTGTCATTTATAGATTTCATACTTCATGACTATTCTCATTTACTGTCCGTAATTTTTTCAAAAGGATGAGCGAAGACCGCGATTTTTTTTCACAAGTAATCGAGTCTCATACTTATTTTGTTCGATCACAATAATTTCATAACTTATTTTGTGATGTCCTAAAAAAAAAACATATAGCTGATACATATTGCTTCAATTTCTTCGAGATCATACACATGCATGTAATGTACGTTTGTTCATACAAAATTCCATAGAAGATGAAGTCTACGAGTCATTCAAATTAGTACTATTTCTAGTTAATTTTAATATTTCTTTAATAAATGCTTGTTTTTCGATCAAGCTTAGATAATTGATACGACATCAGCAGAGTATTATTGTAGTAATCAAATATTTTGGTACCTAATATTATCAATATTGTATTTCGTCACACATCCTATATGGATATCAATTAATTAAATGGCAACTTTCACATATAGCAAACAAAAAATTCATATTTGTATGCTATTGCAAACTTTGCATAATTGCGCTCCATAGCAAACATAAAAACTGTATAATTCGCTATACATATACAAGTGTATAATTCGCTGGCCTATTTCGCTGCAATTGTATAATTCGTTGGCCTTTTTCTCTGCAATATTTGAAGTAAAATGTTTGTAAATTGTATAATTAAGTGTATAACACGAAGATATACATTTTTGCATGTGTATATACAATTTTCTCTCGCTTTATACAAAACAGAAACAGAATTATACACTTCTGTGTATAAAGCGAGAGAGGCGAGCGAGAATGGAGAGTGGCGAGCGAGATTTTTGGGAGAGAGAAGCTGGCAAATTTTAGCTAATGTTTGCTATGGAGCACAATTAAATCAAACCCTAGCTATTCCATTTAATTTAGGTTATTAGTTTGCTATTAAATACAATTTTTCCTAAATTAAACAAAGCACTTGATATTTTATAAGTTCTCTTAGTAATTAATGGGGACCTAAATCTTGAAAGATTTGCAAATAATAATGGACCAAAATTGTAAGCATTAGCCATGGCCCATGGACACAAAAATCTCAAAATTAAAGGAAAACTTACCGAAATTTCATAAGTTTAAGAGTTAAGTACTTAGATATATTCTAGATTGCGATATTATGAATTTTATAAGATTTTGATGTATCTAGATACGTCTAGATTAATGTATCTCGAGATATATGATGTAAAAATTAAGTGTAATTTATTTTATATGCATTGTATTAAATGGATTTGTAATGTATATGTGATACACAGATAAATCTCGCTTGCCTTCCTCCCATCTCGTTCGCCACTATCCTATGTATTTGCATGTATTTGAGATACATGACTATCTAACTTGCCTTTCTTCCTATCTCGCTCATCTCTTTCCCTACTTAAGTGTATCTAATAGCAAAAATATATGTATTTATATGCATCTTTCTCAATATATGATCGAAATTATTAATTAATTGTAAGATACGTTATATGTAGAATTAGTATATATAGCATGAATATATGTCTAATATGAAATTTGGGTTTTGAAGCCATGGCAGAATTGGGCCGGTCCAATAGATTGTCCTTCATAGCTTAATGCTGCCTTCAACTGTTAGGCCCACTAGATTTCAACCCAAACTGCAAAAAATGAGAAGACAATAAATTAAAATTCATTTTTTCACTAAATTATATTTAATTTATATTATATTTTTATATATTTATTAAATATCATAACTATGATAAGTCAGTATGATTGGATGTGAAGTTTTTTAACCAAATGCAAAAGGCCAACTTAATGTTAATTGACATGTCAGTCAATATCAATAAAGGGGTCCCTCTTGCCTAATTGTGTTAGTTCTTTAATGGACAATAATAAATAAATCAAAACATGACACGTCCTGTTCTAATTTGTTAACTTCAAAATCCACTTAAAATAAAAATTAAAGTGAATGGAGTTAACTATTTTGCCACTCAAAATATCGGATTACTCTTATTGAAAGTTGATTAGGACTTAAATAATGACAAATTATCTGACATGTAAGTCCAAATTTCAAACATTAGACAAGGACTTCAAATCAATCTCCAAATTGCTTATATAGTATTAGTGTAACCAAACATTGGACAATGATTCCTATGCTACTAATCCTTGTCCCCTCATTAATATCTCAAACAGTAATAGCTTTCGTTTAGTCATAAATTTTAAGAGAAAAATTGAAGTTTTATTTTTTTTAATGAAGGTCCCCCAAAACTAAAAACTGATATAAGTCAGTTTATGGGAAAATAAAAGTATTGGAAAATCTAACTGATATACGGTTTTTTTTTTTTTTTGTATTTTCGTTTTATTGTCATGTTTTAAATGTCAAGAAGAAAAAATGAAGTATTTTTGAAACATTGCCCACTGCATTAATTATTCTAAAACTAAAAGGCACGTAAATTTTGTAAAATAATTTATTAAAAATAGATTAATTTGCTGAAAAAGGATAAATTAATCAAAAATGACGTGTAAAAGCTTATCCTGAAAGAGAAAAATAATACTATATGAATAGAGGAAATATTTACGTGGAAATGAAAATAAATCTATCAAAGTGCAATGTATGTACAATTAATTAGTTAAAACTACTGTATGTATATTTTTATTTTTTATTTTTTTTGTCCTTATGATAACACGAGAACTATAAAGGATTCACTCGCAACTTCTACCAATGAGATTCTTCCACCCTCAAAGGTTTGATATTTTTGAAATAAAAAATCCTGTTGAAAGTGTGAATTTAAATTTTATCGGATTATAATATAAATATAAAATATTTAAAAAGTAGAAAAAAAATATCAATAACAATTGATTTTATCACGGGGTACAGTTCATGATGTGACATCGACCCTCGTACAGTAACTGTGCTAGCTATATCAGAACTTTTGTTTCGTTACTTTCATAAAAAAAGTTAGCTATATAATTGTAAAACTTCCTCCGTCCCATTTTACATGACACTATTTGATGCGGCGCGGAGTTGAAGAAATAAATGAAGACTTTGAATTGTTTGCTAAATTGTCCTTCAAAAGTAGACTCAATTTTCTCTCTCTTCATAAATGTATTAAAGTACTATTTAAAATTAAGTGAGATCAACAAGGGTAAAAGAGGAATTGTATCTTTAAATACTTACCATATATGAAAATGTGATATTTTTTTTGAGACTGACTAAGAAGGAAATGGCGCCATATAAAATGGGACGGAGGAAATATATAAGTTGGTAGCAAGTAGCAAGATATGTGTTCGTAACAAAGAGACTTTTTGGAACATGTAGGTCTTCATGAGATTGATCAAGTTGCAAACATTTCCTCTTTGTTTTATTAATTTGTCAATTTAATAGTATTATTAAGATATATTTTGTTGATACATGTGTTCCCTTTTGGTTTTGGACATAGACACTTGGCCTCCACCTTGGAATGCCACTTCTCATAAATTGGTTTTGAAAAGTGATGATATGATGTACAAAGGACCTAGACCTTTTCACCTAAAACTTGCCTAGAAAATGAAAAAAGGGGGAAACATCTTGCGGTCCAAGATGGTAACCTACATGTGCTTTTGAGTTCACATCAATATTATTAATTTTATAGTATGATTTTTCTGAGTGCTATATGTATGTTTCTTAGTCATGAATTGAGGTAGCATAGTACATATAGCAATTGGAAATTCATGTATTTGTCAAGCTCCCCACAAATTGTGCTTTTGTAGATTATGACTTTACGGCTAACTACTTTACTATTTCATGGAAACTCGCAGACAGCCAAAAAATGTAAATTCGTGATTTACGTTCGGGCGATTTAAAATGAAATGAATTTAAGAAGTAATTTTTTTTAAAAAAAAATTAATATTCTAACAAATTTCCTTAAGCTCAATGTGGATTATATACTTAGCCGAAATCAATTAAGTTTAGATGAATTGAATTTAAGCACATGATTAAAATAAGCCTGAGTTAATTATAAATGAATTTACCCAAGTTTAAGCGCGTCTTAATTTCAAAGGCCATGGTCAAATTAAGCTGACTAATTGAGCAACATCCATCCTAAAGAGTAAGTAATTCATTCTTTCGCTTTAATTTGTCCACTATTTTAAATTAAACTTTTAATTTTGCTTCATTTTTTGAATATATATAAAAAATAGTTTCTTTTTTCTATTTTTATCCTCGATTATTTTTCATATCAATTTTCAAAAGCTTAAGTTATATGCCAATAATATATATATATATATATATATATAATGATAAAATACTTATATTAATCAGTATTATTGAAGGAATATGCAAAGTATAACTTAGAGAAATAAAAGCGAATTGGAAAATTTTTTTTTTTTTTAAATAGTGCTCCTCTTTAAGCGACTCTACTAGATTCATCCAGCCCTTTATAAACCATAAAAGTCATATATAGTTGTTGCAATGAAGCATGACTAATATTATACTAACTTATAAGTAATCTAAATTTGATTACCTTAATCAAAAAACAAACACAAAACAACAAAATATTAGTTCCCTACTTTACTAGGCAATAGTACAATAAGGAAAATTATCTACTACATTAATGTTTTTTCCCGTAATATTTAACTATGACACATAGAACCAGAAACTGAAAGAAGAGACAAATCACTAGATTAATAAATTCAAGAAAGTTATCTCTAACTTTATTTTTAATTTATTTTCTGTTTTTGGATCGTGATCGATAATACTAAATCCTTTTAATTAATTGAAAACATATTGTTACTAATTATATTGTCCATGCATTCAGTCTTGTCCTCTTATCATAATATAAATAATATTTATGTGTTAATTAATTATTTATTTGCATTTTTTGTGGTTAGAAACTGCTTACCGCTTTTATTATATGCACCATGTTTTTCATATAATATTATATTACACCTATGCCTTGAAAATTACTTGTACCGTCCATTTTTTTTTTTTTATGATGGAATATTAGTTGTATATAATCATCATCAAGTTATAAAAGTAATGTAGACCATATATAGAGTAGTATAATAAAATGTTTTAAGTAGAATATTTTACCGACAGGTTTGGCCTTTGAAGTAAACTATGCAATTGATGGGACAAAATTTGTGAGACTAATTAGACTTAAGAAATCGAGATTAATTGTTAATTAATTAATTAATGGACCCTTGTGTATTACATGATTGAAGTTAGATCATCAGCTTTGTTGTTAAAATGTTCTTTTTTTATGCCTATCTTATCTTTCAACTACTCTAGTCACTTGATTAATTTGTGAAATAGAGACTTTTTTACTACACTTCTATCACTACAATAAAAATAACTTTTAGCGATATTAAATATTGACATTAATAAAGATTGTTAAAGTCTTTATCGACATTAATTAAGTGTTATTAAAATCAATATCGCTAAAGGCTTTAGGGACATATTCAAAGAGTGACAATTGTCAATAAAAATACATATTTAGCAACAATTAAGAATTAAATACCGCTAATGATCATTTTTATTATAGTGCACCACCCTACTAAAAATTTTTAAGTTCGTTTAATATTAATTATAATTCCAACTTTTTTGTTGGATAGTATTTAATTAAATTTTAAAAAATAAAAATTATATTTAAAAATTAAAAAATTATGTTTGAAAATTATTGAATTCTACTAAATGTAATTTTTTTGTAATGTGAAGCCGTTTCTGAACCAGAATTATACTTGATGTTGATTAAAGAGAATTAGAAATATGTTTTATTTCACTTTAAAAGACTCATGAAAACAAGTTTTCCAGTATTTCCCAAAAAAATATCGAATATTAAAGTTCAAGGCCATAAAATATTTACAAATACTGAAATGCATTTTTTTAGTGGCATGTTGGAATCCAACAATACAAACACAATGTCTCTTCCACATTTTTTTTTTGTTTGCAACTTCAACATTAAAAAAACTTTTTTTTCAACTCGAATTTTGTCCAAACCGACCCTGAGAATTAACCCATTAAATATTACATAATTAATACTAAATATAATCAGAAAATATTGTTCATACATAATCAGATTATGATAATCTTCTGAGATCACACCCTCACTATTTTTATGCGGATAATATATATAAATACTCCCTCCTCCCAAAAATAATCGTGTGGTTTTTTCTAAAAATTAATTTGATTAATTTTACAGAACTAAAAATATTTAGATAAATTTAATATTTTAGAATTAAAAGTAAGATATTTAACATTTATATAAAAAATATTATAAATTGTTATTCTTCTCATATCTAAATAGCGAAAAAAAATATACTTCAAAATATTTATTAAAATCTATATGCTTTATTCGTCTCAATTTATGTAGTATCATTTAATCGATGCAAAATTTTTAAAAATAAAAAAAACTTTATTATGATCACCAAAATTACTCAAAAGTTATTTTAATATTAATTTTTTCTTGATCTTTTAAGTAGACTAAAGTTAAACTGAAGATGGTACTATTAAATACTAATAATTGTTAAATAAAAAAATACTCTATGATTTAACTTTTAAAACGGAACTAAAAGGGATATTCTCTTCGTTCCTTTTTGCGTGAGACTGTTTAGATTTTGAAATTCAAATAACTCTATCATCGTTATTAATTATGAAGACTTATAGCTTTTTATATGTAGTTTACAAATATCTAAATATAATTTACAAAAAATTGAAGAGTTTATAAGACTTATAGTTCTTTTTACGTAGTTTATAAATATCTAAATTTCATTTTCAAAATTTGAAGAGTTCATACGCAAAATTTTGATTAAATTTAAATTGTTTGTCTTTCGAAAATCGAGAAGTGTCACGTAAATTAGGATCTGAGGAGCATATATTACACAAGCTAAAACTCCTTTCTTTCTCTCTTTTCTATTTTTTTTCATTCTATATTCGATACATAAATTAAAGTTTTATAAAATTTAGATTCACATTGAAAAGTTCCACATTAAAAGATAAAATGCTCTCTAAACAAAGACAACTATGTATATTCATAGGGAACTCAAGATTCGCGCTTAATAAAGGCGACTTCATATCCAAAGAAACTCAAATTCAAAATCTTTTACTTAAAAATGAAAAAGTACTTACCATTCTATCATAACCCTCATCAATAAAAAATAATAAATTTGAAATAAAAATTTTAATTGATACCGAAAGAATACTTACCACTTGGGCACGACCCCGATCTGTTTTCGAGTCTTACCTCCGCTTAAGACCAATATTCCAAATTAAAAGTTCCCATCAAACCCCACCCCCACCACCAAAACCCAACCAATATATATAAGTACCATTATCTCCCAACTTCTCTCCTTCCACACCAACTTGAACTAAAATATTTCCCTTAATTATAACTTCCTTCTTTCTCCACAAACTCCTTTCTTCAAATCTTCATTCATTCACAACAAAAAATATTTCTCATCATGGGTTATATGAGTTACAAAAGAGTTGGAAGAAGATGTTGTGGAATTACAAGAGGTTTTAAGCTGAATTCCCGAAGGTTCTCAGTACAAAGACTCCGCGCTAAATTTCTCTATTTGTGCAGACTCTTCAGCAGATCATGGAGATCATCCTATCGACACGCGCTTCGTTTGATTAAAAAGAATTTTAACGATACAAAAGATAGTCAGGATCAATATTATGGACGAAGCTGCGACAGGAATTTGGTGAGCGAACACGCAGATTGTGCTATGTATGGAAATTATAACAAAAGTAATTGTGATTATAGATTGAAATCGTACGGACGTTCAAATTCGTTTTATGCTGAAGCTATAGCTGATTGCTTGGATTTTATTAAAAGGAATTCACTTTCTATTGAGGAAAAACCAGTTCTCATCACCCATGAAATTAATTGTTAATTAAAGAAGTAATTAATTAGTGAAAAGGAGAAACATGACAAATTATGTTTCTTGTGTAAAGTATTAGTTGAGCTTCGATTTTATTTTAATTTTTACTTCTATCACTTCACATGTATTTGTGTTCTTTTTAGTCATGTAGTAGTGTACACTGAAATCAAAATCAGGTGAAAAATTGCCTGAGTTATAATTTTGTTTACTTCTTTCAGATTTTCTTTTGGTTTTTCGTATTATGTGTGAGGCTTAACTAGTCTGAATTCATTAAGGTAAGACTCGTTAAAAGAAAAAGCATTCACAAGACTCTAGTAAAGAAAATATTTTGACAGTCAAATTTTAAATAAGTGATTTCTTATTAAAGGTGAAAGGATCTTATATTATTTGTTGTTTTATAAAACTGACTTATATAACACCTTTTTATTCAATTTGTTAATAAAAATAATACCTTCTATATTTGGACACCTTTTACTCCAATCCAATCAAAACGCAACTAAATTTAGAGGAGGTTTTATTTTGTAATTATTTACAAACTTAATTATAGTTTTGTATATATTTTGTGAGAAATCTCAAAAAGTCGTTTTCTTCTATTTATTTGAAAGCGGTAACAAAAAATCATTTAATCTTTGTATATATTTTTTTCATTTTATTTTATATGTCATATTTTTTACTTTATACTTATATTAAGAAAATAATATAATTTTATCTTTTTATCTTTATTTAATATTTTCTTAAGTTAAAATTTATTAATAAATGACAAAATTAATTAATTATTTTATCAAAAATATAATAGACGAAATATAATAATTTATACATAAATTTTATTAAATGACAAATACTATAATTCAGCTATTTATACAAATAAATGACTTATAAAAGGGACGGAAGGAGTATAATTTTATTTTTTGTACCTAGGAGTCTAGGACAGAGTTTTGTCTGTCCTTGTGTTTCCCACTGAAATATGCATACGGAGATGTAATGTAATGTAGTGAAGCTTTTATTAGGGGAAAAAAACAAAAAAATATTGAAAAAAATTGATGCGATGAAGAAGATATCAGTATTCAAATTTCAAATTTTAACCTTGTGCTATGGCATTAATGTTGTCATTAATTTGATAATTACTCACGTTGGGAGTGACAATCTTATTAATGTAGTAGGTACCGATAAAGATTTGAAAGATGTGCTGACCACCTAACCCAAGGCCATTTTATTTGACTAACTTTAAATAAGTAAAAAATTTGAGAAATTAAAGAAATAAATAAAAGGTGGTTGAGGGAATTGTTTTTTTTAGGGGTTGAAAATCTGAACGTATAGACTTTATGGCGCCATCCTATTTTTCAAACTTTAGAAAAGTTGATCTAGTTACATGTCTCCATAATGTTAATCACTTTTGATTTCTTTAATTGGTGATGAGATTAAAGTTAATTTCTTTGCCTTTAATCAATTTCACATCAGTTTTGCTCACTGACTTTTTTGGTTTTAGCTAAGTAGATTAGGTTACATACTATGATTGAAAAAAGTATATTAGAGTGGGCAAAAGGCTATTTCTTAGGACCACGTTTTGACCTTTAAACGAGCTAGTCTTTAATTTTTGTCCTTTAACAATCAAATTTATGTTTAATAAGACATAAATTCTTATAATCTAAAATAATGTCTGAATATATACCATGATACAAAAATATGAACTTAAAGTAAACACATTTGACTTCAAGAAACTAACTTTAGAAAGTTCAAGGCTCAACTAAAGCTTAAACTAATTAAGATGGTGACATTTATCAAAAAAAAAAAAAGATTAAGAAATATTATCTTTCACTTTTTCAACAAATACAATTTTGCAAGCATTACATCATCAACTAATAGAGATAATCACCTTTAATTATATTTCTCTTTTCTATGGAGAAATATATATATTTTAAGATTCTTCATTCAACGCTATCTAATATATATAGTGTTTCTGTAGAATAAGATTTAAATAAATTATTTCTGCCCTTTAGCTCCGCTCATGATTTTATCAACCATGCTCATTTGATACATCAAGATTGTGCTGGTAAACACTGTTTAACTAATATATATGGAGAATCATTTCATTAACATATAAAGCACTAGATCTCATTTCAACAATCAAATAATTATATACTATAGTCTGTATGCATAATAAAATATGTAGATATAGAAACATGTCAGTCACGATTATGGGTGTAGTAGGTTTTGCAAATGTAGACTCACATGACAAAGAAGAAAACCAGGACTAAATTGTCAACATTATTGACTTGTGAACATAATTGAACTGCAATTGGGCTAAATGTTAAATTAAGCAGTGGACTCTTCCTTTTATGGCTATTTGTGAAATTGTTTCCCTCTTTGCCTTTCGTATTGGGCCTAAAATTCTTGATTAATAGTATTCTTTCCTCGGCCCATTCACGTCTTATTGGAAGGATTCGTATTGTTGAATATTGCTCAGTCTTGTTATAACTCAGGTTAAGCCGTTCTGAAATTACTCATCATAAAAGATTATATAGAAAAATTAGTCTATAGACTCAAGCTTCTAGTAAAGCAAAATGATAAATATATATTTTATTTTTGTTGATTCTTTCTAGACTATGTTAGTGGTGTCGAGATTGTCCAAAATTTATGTTATTTGTTTTAGACTTTGACAAGTCAAATGAACAATCTAATTAAAAACTAACAATAATAGATTGAGTCAAATAGGACATCACATTTTAAATTGAAAATAATACTAAAATGTAATCAGACAAGTTGAATTTATCAAACCATCCTAATTTGAAGGTTTTAATGTGAAAACAAAGAAAGTAGCTACACGTACGCAATTAAGCATTCTTCTGTTGAAGAGGTACAAAAAAAAAGGTGACATTTTGAGTTTTACGATCCATCATAATATATTTGGATGTGATTCTTTGGATTGTCCTTATCCAAAGACGATTTATTAATTATTCCTAGATTTCACATTAAGATAGCTAAATTTTTTTCTATCTATTTCCTAACACGTTTCATTTCTTTATTTTATATTTAGGATTTGAATTCAAGACTCTTGATTAAAAGATCAATCATGTCCATTGCACCGTATTTTTAAATAATGATTAAACTTATGATTTATCTAAAAAATTTAAAATCTGATATTTTAAATTCGCTTGAATTTTGTAATCATGATAAAAAATGATGTCTAAAAATTTTTCCAAAAGAAGCTAGTAGTAGAGTAATATTTAGAAAAATTAAATTAAAAAATCATATTTAAACGCCAATATGGAATAACTTGGGCTTTAATTCTCCAAATAGATATTGAACTAAGTTAAGCATGTAATTGGATTCCAAATATGTTTTGCTTCCAAAACTATATAATTCCAATTCCAATGTGTACACATTTCCATTCAAATATTCCTATTAAATAAATACTAAGCAGCCAAAAGTCAAATTCAAAGGAAAAATATGACCGGCAACTGTTGGCCAAAACTCATAAATACTTTCAAAAAAGCATGTAACCTAATTCCCGTCGCTACCCTCACCACCACCGCCGCCGCGAATTCCCCTAAATTTTCTTCCATGGACGACATTCATAAAACCCTAAAAACTAGTGTTTGTATAATCGGCAGTGGCCCTGCAGCTCACACAGCTGCCATTTACGCAGCTCGCGCAGAGCTGAAGCCGATCCTTTTCGAAGGATGGATGGCTAACGACATAGCTCCCGGCGGTCAGCTTACGACCACCACAGATGTTGAGAATTTTCCTGGTTTCCCTGAAGGTATCGGCGGCGGCGAGCTTATGGAAAAATGTCGTGCGCAGTCTGTTCGTTTTGGGACACAAATTTATACTGAAACGGTAACTAAAGTTGATTTTTCTAAAAGTCCTTTTAAAGTTGTTTCTGATGATAGAACTGTATTAGCTGACGCCGTTATTCTCGCTACTGGTGCTGTGGCTAAGAGGCTTGAATTCCCCGGCTCCGGCAATAATGGTTTCTGGAATAAGGGGATATCAGCTTGCGCCGTTTGTGATGGCGCTGCCCCGATATTCCGTAATAAACCATTGGCTGTAATTGGTGGTGGAGATTCTGCCATGGAAGAAGCTAATTTTTTAACTAAATATGGTTCTAAAGTGTATATTATTCATAGGAGGGATGAATTTAGGGCATCGAAGATAATGCAAAATAGGGCATTGAGTAACCCTAAAATAGAGGTGATTTGGAATTCTACTGTAGTGGAGGCTTATGGGGAAAAACTTATGGGTGGATTGAAGGTGAAAAATATTGTTACAGGGGAAGTGTCTGATTTGAATGTTTCAGGATTGTTTTTCGCCATTGGGCACGAACCAGCTACCAAGTTTTTGGATAAGCAATTAGAGTTGGATTCTGATGGATATGTTGTAACTAAGCCGGGGACGACACTGACCAGTGTTAGGGGTGTTTTTGCTGCTGGTGATGTGCAGGATAAGAAGTATAGGCAAGCTATTACTGCTGCTGGCTCAGGTTAGTGGTCTGGTTTTGTTTGCCTGAGTATCCATGCTACTTTCTGCTTGTTGTAATTTTTAACCTTTTAGAATTTATATATCAATTGCTAGTCTGATTCTCATTGATGTTCATGTAGACATGTTTGTAGTCATTTCTTTTGTTGATATTGGCCTACAATTTTAGCAGAGACATGTTTCATTTGTATCGAGAACTTTTAGCTGTATCGACAAAGTAGAAAATGCACTTGTTGCAGCAATGTCATCTGATTATTTGCTGAAGAAAAGAATGCCTTCTAGTAATATTATGGTTGTCTTTATTGTGTTTCACTCTTGTTTGATATTTTTTACATTGGTATGGTTTAGTATTCAACTACTGAAAGCTAGAATGAATGGATTATATAAAGAAAGTAATAGTATTGTGGAGAATGTCTTAGAGGGTTTCAAGGCACCATGCTGCCTAAAGTATCACTTGATTGTTACTCTGTGCCTTGTAGTTAAGTGTGGATGTTCTTTGACAATGTTTTAGGGTAAGGACTCCATTCCAGAGGTGGGGATGCACTGCTAATGGAGAAGAAAAAGAGGTGTAATATTTGGGGAAGAAGAAGAACAAAGAACCAACCAGCTTAGCTGTGTCAATTTGATTTTGTTTTCATAGGTGGAATTTCTTATAAAATAGATTACTTGATAATGATTTAGTTCAGTAGTATTTAGAGAAGTGCGTATTATTTTGTGCGTGGGGTGGGTGGGGAGCAGACCTAATCATGGTTTAGACTTGCCATGATCTATGAAACTTTAGCATTCTCATTGTTTAATGTTCTTGCTTGTCTTGAATTTTAGTAAAAAAAATGCCTTGATATGAAACCAATCCAAGTAGAAAGTTCTTTGAAAGAAAAATAATTTTTTTTCAGCGGACTGTGATATGGTATCTTTCCAAGTGCTTAGGTTAACCTTTTTTTTTTTTTTGGCTTGGTAGAAAGTCTCTTCTAAACTATCTTTTAAGAATTGTTAATTGGGAAGTTAGTAAGAGAATTAGCAGTCTGGAACCTATTTTTAGCTACAAAGCGATAAAACTAACCAAAATAAGCCACAATTCTAGAAAGTAACTATAATAGGCTTAGTTTGGTTTTTCTCCGTTATATCCAAAAATATAAATGCAGACTAACGTTTGTTAACGTCTATATTTTAACATAAAACATTTTTTCCACTTTATAAGGTGTTACTTTTTCTTATCCTTTATAAAGTTTATAAGTTTTTTTGACACTTTATAAAGTGGAAGAAAAAAAATTCTACTTTACAAAAAGGAATTTTTTTTACATGTTACATTAAATTATGTATCTTTATACGGTTTTTGCAGTATTTTTCATACAATTATATTGTTTTGACATATCATAAAAACGGAAAAAATTATTACATTATGTATTTTTATTGTTTTTAATTTGAGAACTCCTCCAAGCTCTATTTAAGCTCGATCAAACATAGCACCTTCAACATCTTTAATATTCTATTTTTCTTCATTTCAATCACAAAAAATGTCTTCTCAACCAAAAGTTAGAGTATATTTGTCCAAAAACTATAGTAACTGCAAAAACCGCATAAAGAGACATAATTTAGTGTAAATGTAAAAAATTCCTTTTTGTAAAACAATTCTTTTTCTTCTACTTTATGAAGGGTAAGAAAAAGTTAAGTTACACTTTATAAAGTGGAAAAGAAAATTCATATTATATTAAAATATAGATGTTAAGAGTCTAATTTTTGCCATTTATATCTTTTGTGTAAAACGGAAGAAAAAACTATGCTAAGCCTATTTTAGTTACTTTCTAGAATTGTAGCTTATTTTGGTCAATTTTATCTGTCACTCAAATAGGTTCCGGACTCTAGAGTTAGTGACCCCATGTTTTACTTACTATAATCATAAAATTTTCATCCTATGAGACCAATGTTGATCGTACCAATGAAATACTAGCATCAACCAGAATCTGAACTTTTGATAATCCTCACACAAATGGACTTTTTGGTGATGAAAGAAGCAGGACTTGTTTCTCTGCTTTTGATGTTTTATGACAAAAGAATTGATCTTTCCCCAACTATTTTACCATTCTAAGGCAGGATTTAGCTCCTAAAGATATATCTCAGGCAGAGAGATTGCAAAGCAAATACTCCTTCGGTCCCAGTTTATGTATTACTCTTTTGTTTTAGTCAGTCCCGAAAACATCTTTCTGTAGTTCTACTCAGTGTTCAAGTTTTAAGAGTTGTCCTTGTGATGTGTTATTGTCAATATTGATTTTCTAGTTCAAAAAAGGTTTGTTCAATTGTAAGATTTAGTTTGTGAGGATGTCAGATGCTGATAGTCTACAGAAATGATATGGGCCTTTTATTTGGGCAACTCATATTCATTATTATTCTAGTTATGTCTTGATGTGTTGTGATTTTCTGGGAGACATGATTGTATATGGATGATGATTATGGTGTACATTGTAGGAATTGTTTGCATGCTTCACATATTTATTTTAGTCCTGCACTTCTGGTTACTAATTTACTGGAATGTGTCTCAAGGATCCTACTTAGTTTAGGTTTACGTTCTTGAACAATGTTCTATTGGCCTTTTACATTCAGCGTTGCATTTTACATTATGCTTATTTACTTGTGAAAGAAATATGATGCCTGTTGGATGCAGTGTACATATGGAGAACCTTGTCAGATAATTTGATGTCTGTTGGGTGTGCTTTGTGACGTTGGTACCTTCGCCTTGGGGTGCCTAGATTTTTTTTTTTTTTAATTGTGCCTCTGGCCTTTTCTTTTTAAAACATTTTCTTGCTATTATGGAAAACCTTCTGATGATTATATTCATGTGCTTTTGCTTCGTTTATCACTTTGATCTTCGAGTGCAACAAACTGCGTCTTGACTCCTCGCCTTCCCTTCGAGATAACATATGGCTTAAGGTTGTTTTTGTTTTTTCTTTTGGGGCATGCTTTTGTAGGGTGCATGGCGGCTTTGGATGCTGAACATTACTTGCAAGAAATTGGTGCCCAAGTGGGAAAGAGTGATTGATTGCTTTGTGTTGTTCCATTGAAGTAGCTCTGGTACTGGAGTTGCTGCAAAGGTCTGGATTGATTTGATATCTATGTATTAAGAATTTGTTTCCTCACTAATGTTTATGATTGAAATGAATGTACGTACATTTTTATTAAATGATTGTTTGAGCGACGGTTCGTCCCTTGTTAAACAATGAGGTCGAAGCATCCATATCAATCAATGAACTCAACTTAGTAATTAGAGTTTGGGCAAATATGATAGCTTGGAGATCAACATAAATGGATTGATTATGTTAATTCTTCTTTTCGTTTTTTCCAGTCGAGTAATGATCATTCCATACTCCTGTGATTAAGGTTTATAATGAAGTTGCAACAAGCTTGATGGTAACTATACCAAATTAATTCATTTGTTATTACTTACATTGGCTTTATAGCCTTAACGGTTATTACTTCTAAATCAAATATTAATGTCGCGATTGATAATTGCAACGTTTCCCATTATTACGCATCTCATTTACATCATATCTTAATTGGCCTTTGTCACTTTTTTTTTCAGCCATTAATCCTTCTTCAAAATGACAATTGACAGTGAAGTTGTGATCTCAGAAATTGAGTCTGCAAGAACCTCAAATAAAAATGAAATATCTATTTTTAATACACGAACAAGTAAAATAAAAGGATGGGAGTATATATTCATGGTTTATTTGAGTTTCATATCAATGTGACAATCCAATGACTGGTTATTACTTACAACTAGTTTCCCGTACGTACTAACTTAAATTTTAATTCCATATTTTGCATCTTGTAGCTATGAATACATTACAGTCTACTTTATTTAGGTTTGTTTGCTCGTAGTCATGGCTAAGTAGGAGAATCGATAGGTTAAAGGCGTTCATTTAGATGCAAAGTTTGGTGAAAAAACACTAGAAACATTTATTTAGGTTTTGTTTTCTTGGTTTCTTATTTACTGGAGTTCGTATTGGAGCATCTCCTACTGCAGGTCATATTTGGGGTCGACACTTTTAAGACATAAACACAAAATCTTTGATTAAGGGTGGAGAAATCTCATTATTGCACATGACGAAGAAATTGTTGACCCCGAAAGATCCTCTCCCATCATAATTATTATTACTCCCATGAGTCCCCACAGAGTTTACAAACTTTAGTTAGTTTCCAATTTAGGGTTAGACTTTTATTTGGTATTAATCAAAGGCGCTCACAATAAAAGAAAAAAAATCTCACACTTCATCATTGATATAACTATTCTCTACGAGATTATTCCACAGAAAATAAAGAGAATATGTCCCTTACACTTTACAGGTATAAGTCATGGTAAGAGTTAATCTTTTAGATGATCAATTAATTAGAATTATTTATTCAAAACATCTTCTTCTTTTTTATAATTCAAAATCACTTAATTATTGATATATTACTCACGAAACTACTCAACCTTTTTAGGTGATGATATTTCCATTTCATTTTGTTGACAAATTTTTGTATTTATTTTAAGCTAGATTTGTATAAATAGCATGACATCCTTTGTTAATCATTTTGTTGACCCTCCCCCACTTAAATCGATCCATTTGTTTTTCCCCCCTTGGAATCAATAATGATTCAACTTATTATATTTATAAGAAATAGAAATCATTGAGACGGAAGTGGAAGTTTATTTATTTATAAGATTTCTTGGATGTATCATCACTAATTGAAAGGAAGTAATAGACTGCTGAATTAATTCATAATAATGAGAACAAAACATCTAAATCATTTAAATTAAATTAGACAGCAAATTTGATCTTCCCATAATCATTCTTGACTCTTTTTCTCCCTCTCATCATCATCAGCAATTTGACTTAATACTATTTAAGTAAAAACACTTCGTTGATTTGTTTAGATGAAACATTTATTTCTAGTATAGGATTTAAATAAAATGGAATAAGAAAGCAGTAATAGTACTCATTAATTAATTGAGAATCCACAAGATCTAACTTTTCAGTATAATCATCCAGAGCAAAAGTTAATAATTTTTTGTACTAAAAAGAATCATAGTATAAATATATAGAAATAACTTAAAATGATATGGTTCCAGATCTGATAATACTCCTTCCTTTAAACATTACTATGATAGTCTCTTTTTTTTCATTGTTATTTTGTGAGAGGGAGAGGGGATGATTTAGGAGAAAATGAGGATAAAAATAAAAGGGTATTATATTTGACCTATATAGTTTTAGCTGGTTGTGCCAAGTGTTTGCGAGTCAACAAAATAATTGAGTAAATTTTTAAGTGAACTACTCGTTGAGTGACTATACGAGAGCCAAAAACCGAAATAAAGTCATAGTTTACGAGAATAGCACATTGTTTTGTTCATTGTCCAGGTAAATAGTATCTCATTCCACGTCTTTTAGAATATTTTAAATAAGATAGAGAGAGTGCGAATATTAGCGTAAATGATTCTGTTTTAAATTCTCTTCTGACTTGGATCCATAATTGTGAATTAGAATAATTTATAGTTAATTAAATAGTAGTATTGGTGATTTGAGGACCCCAAATACAACTAATCTTCACATGAACATGACAGATGCGTCAACTTTAAACGTGTTTAGGCACATAGATCCAGAGTAAACAAACAAAAATGATTGAAATAAAAAAAGAGAATCATATACAAAAGCAGAGTAAATATTAAAATGGCATTACACTCCCTAAATTACAAACAATACAAGAGAAAAGATGGGTCATCTTCGTTGGCAAGTGCTGAGAAGAGAGTAAATTACAAGTTTAACCCCCACTGGACACTGGTAACTTTTCCACCTAACATCATCAGAGATGTTCACTAAATATAATATTTGCAGAAACAAAGAGACCCTACACCCTCACATGGCTCCATAGAAAAAATACATACAACACATTCCAACTTGTTCTTGAATATTCCCCACATTATTAATTGATGAACAAAGAAGATCTTTAATTTATTACTTTATATTATAATTTTGGTTCAAAGTACTTCTTCTTCTGCAGCTAGATCTCCCTAATTCAGAAAATTTTATTCCTATTCTTTCTTTTTATTGGAATATAGAAATAGTAGTAGGGGGGGCTAATTAATCCTCAGAGTGACTAAGAGGAATTGATTACTTGGGAAATATCTTTGATAGATCTATTATATTTCATGTGACTTTTAACTAGTTGGCCAGCAGAGATAGCTGACATGAGAGATAGCTCACCAGCTAGAACAGAACCAGCTACTATTGTGGCCAAGAGTCTTGCATTTGAACCTGGTGCATCTCTATTTGCACCTTTAACTCCTAGTAAGTTCAAGCAAGCTGACTGTGATGCAAGTTGAGTTCCACCACCAACTGTACCAACCTGAAATTCACAGGACAAATTAGCTAGGCATAAAGAAATGTGTATAAAACATGTGCAACTTTGTCTCTTCCTTCGCATGCCACTTAATTATGGACTCAGGACAGTATTAATATTTCTGCCATCACCTAACCTGCCTGCTACAATGACAGGTTCTCACTCATTAAATGTCAAGGATGCTACATGTCAATATTTCATCTGGACTTATTCTACTACTATTAAATTACACATCTCATGAAATCAAACCTACATGCACTAGTCAGCGGTTCATATTAGTTGTTCACTTTCACCTCTAATCAGCGTTTCATATTAGTTGTTCGCTTTCACCTCTAGACATCCATGAAAAAATTCTGTTAAAACTTTACGAAAATGATATTGTAACGGTAAAATGTAACTAATTTGAGACAATTATTTTTAGTAAAGTGCACAATTAATATGAAATGGAGAGAATAAGAGGAGCATGTTGGTTGTATACCTCAATAGAAGGCATAGTTACTGAAATATGGAGGTCTTTGCCATCATTTACAGCCTCCATCATAGTAATGCAGTGAGAGCTCTCAACATTTTGAGCAGGGTCTTGGCCAGTGGCCAAATATACAGCAGAGACGATGTTGCTGGCATGAGCATTGAAGCCACCGAGGGCACCAGCCATGGCTGACCCAGTAAGGTTTTTAAGCATGTTCAGCTCCACAAGAGCAGCAACCTCAGTTTTCAACACTTTCTTTACTACATCCTCCTTGATTATTGCCTCGCAAACTACTGATTTTCCTCTACCTTCAATCCAGTTAACTGCTGCTGGCTTCTTATCCGAACAAAAGTTCCCTGCCAATATTTCACATGATTCCAAATTAAATAAACATCTCTAGCATCAAGTTGCCAAAAAAACAATACATAAACAGGTTGATGGAATAATACCAGATATGCCAATGACGTCCATGTCTGGATATTCACTCTGAAGGTAATCCAGAACGTTCTGGACACCTTTGGATACCATGTTCATTCCCATTGCATCACCAGTGCTACAACTAAATCTCATATACAGATTTTTACCAGCTATAGCACATTGAATGCCCTGTAATCGAGCAAATCTGCTTGATCTGCAAAAATTTCCATTACAGAAACAAATTTTAAATTTTGAAAACATAATATTGAATAAAATGCACATGACATGTAACTTATTAACATAAGCTTTCAATTAGGATACTAGATATTACAAATCATTTCTTTTCTCTTTGCTGGTGAATAAAGAATTTGTAACAGAAAATATTGAATCAAGAGAGAAGCAAAACTAAAATGCTTTGTCTTAATGTTTCATACTAACTCTCACCAACAACGACGGATTGCTAAAATGGTAAGCATCCTCCAATCTTTTAACAAAAAACTCACCAATTACGAATAGCTATTTATCGTAGAAGAAACAATAAGAATATACGTAATCATGAGAAGAAAACTCACTTGTTGAACATAAGAGAAAGAATCTCAAAGTTAGCGGGATCCTCAACAAAGAATTTCAACTCAGCGGCTCTTTTGGCGGTGGTGAACCGGACAACCGGAGCTCTTGTCATCCCATCTCTGAGCAAAATGCTGTTGGCGCCACCAGAGACAAAGATAGCCTTGCAACCCCTGTTGGTGCTAGCAACTAAACATCCTTCTGTAGTTGCCATTGGTACTGAGTACTCTCTCCCATCAAGCAACAAAGGCCCTGCAATACCAACCGGTATTTGCACATATCCTACAGGCATCTCACAGCACTGTCCAAGAATAGACTCATAGTCAAATCCTTCCAATGGGAGCCCTTCCAATGACTTCCCTGTGATCCTCTGTAACGCCTCTTTTCGAATCGAAGCAGCTCTCATACAATCACCAAGCTTTGATTCCAACGAATATGATGGTGTTTTACCCTGAACAACAGATTGTATTATCTCCTCGTCATCTTCCGATAATGCTGGCATAATTATTGGCGCAGGCTTCTCCGTTTGGGACAAAGCTGCCTTGGCAGGTTGCTGTGGAACCATTGGGGCAATTTTTCGAACAGGTGGTGGAGGCACAACGCAGCCAAGAGTAGTTGCAGCAGCACATGGTCCCCGGCGGCTATCTTCCTCAATAATTAGCTGCTCAGCATTCTCATCCTCAATATCCCATGAATCACTATTCGACCTGGACACAAACGACTGAACAAACCCAATCCCAAAGAAACCCAATAGATATATAACGGAAGCAATCAATGACACCATAGCTAACAATTCAGAAAGGGTAACCACGTGAAGAGGAATAGAATTACGGATCTTCTCACGCCACCTTACGAGAAGAAAATACATAACAGAGAAAAACATGGTGAAAAACAACCCATTGGTTAGGTACAATGGGAGTGGAAGCGCATCAGATGCTTTAGGAGAAGAAACTTGTTGTTGTTTCAGAGGTTCGCCGGCGGAAGCATCTTTTGATGTGCATAAAGGATTAACAGGTCGCCGGCGAACGTCCATTGTAAATTTAGTTGATTTTCCGGCAGGAACACCGGCTTTTTGAAAAAAAAAGAAAAAGAGAAATGAGAGAAAGAGAGAAAGTCAATTGTGTATTAAGCAGTGATGGTTTGTGTGGACAAGCGAAAGTAGAAGAAATGTATTTATAGAGTGAAAAGCGGTTGGCGCGCTACAATTTGGGGACACGCCCACCGCGTGTTGTTCGCCCCTCTGCTATTTGTAGTTTGTTTGGACGATTAATACTCCCTCTTTTCTATTTATGTCATTATTATTAATTTCCGATCATATTAAAAATTAAGTAAATATTATTTTTATTATTATTTAATTTTCTTAAATCAATAAATATAATATTAATTTATTTTAATTAATTAATTTGACTTATAAATATAAATTATTCATTTAATTTTTTATGTTGATCAAATCTATATTTTCAAATCTAATAACTCAAATCTATAAGAGTATTATAATTTATGAATTTATTTTATAAAATAATAATAAACCAACTATTTATAGTAAAAAGATAATAGATAAAAAAATGGAGAAAATAATATCTACGATGTGATCTACTCAAAAATTGTGTTTATTAAAATGTTAAAAATATGGTATCATATGATATATTACTAATTAATACTATCTATCCTTTTAAAATAAGATATATATTTTTCTAGTACTATCTTGTATCTTCGTTTTAATTTGAGAATCTCATTTAACCCTTTTTTGAAAGGGGCACTAAATCCCCTCGTCTTAATTCAAAATGTAAAAGATGACCATAATTATTAGTACTATCATTTTGTGTAATTTTCTAAAGGGAAAAGGGTCTGATATACCCCTTAACTTTGTCATTTGGAGCTGATATACCTCTCGTTATAAAAGTGGCTCATATATGCCCTTACCGTTACACAAACGGTTCACATATACCCCTGCCGTTACAAAATGGCTCACATATACCCTTCATTTAACGAAAGTTAAAAATTAGTTTTAAATTTATATTTGTTACTTCTAATTTGTTTAAAAAAATTTATTTAGTGGTATATATGATTCTTCTATCAAAGTTCAAGGTATATTTTAATTTTTTTCATACATAAATTATTTTTTGACTTCTTTTATTATAATTATTTGAGTTTCTTATTCTTATTTTGTTTTTTATTTCATTCCTTAGTTTAAAGGAAAAAAAATTAAAGTATTTTTTTTGTGTGTGTATTGTAATTTCATTTCGTATTCGAAGAAAAAATTTGGTTATTTACAATAAGTTTTACAAGAATATTAGTGAAATATAAATAAATTTGATTATCAAAATAATAATTACAAATTAGTCATTGAAATAAAAAAAAGTCAAAAAAAATATGTTTGACGAGGATTAAATTCACTCATATGAGATTATATTTTTTTTTAAAAAAAATAAAAATTTAGATTAAAATTATTTTTTTTTCATTTCCGTTAGAGAAAAAGGGTATATGTGAGCCATTTGTGTACAAGTAGGGGTATATATGACCCACTTTTACAACGAAAGGTATATCAGCTCTAAATGACAAAGTTGAGGGGTATATCAGACCCTTTTCCCTTTTCTAAAAGTTGAAATGATTAACTAAAAGACGTACTTCCTTCAATTTAATTTGGTCTATTTTTTTATATTGTAGTTTTAAAATTAAATGTTTATCATACATTTCAAAATATTCTTAAATTTTATGTTATTAAACATATCGTGTTAAAAGTTGAAACTAAAGAATTGTTAAAAAAGAAAAATATTATTTTTTATTAAACTTGTTACAAAAGAAAAAGTCAAAAATTATTGAAACAGAGGATATTACCGCATGTATAGCATGCAAATGAGTAATTTCGTGTAACTTATTTTTAAAATGAGGTATGAAATTAATACATTTTAGGTTTATCTTTTGCATGAAATGAAAAATCACGTAGCATTAGAAAATCTTATCAAAATCAGTTTCTTATTTGGTTTTATTATTTTTAATTTTATAATTGAATAAATTATATATAAATACAAGAATCTTAATAAGAATCGGACGCATTAAATTATTGTCCATCATTTAGTGTATTTTTCATCTAAAAAGGAAATTAACCGGATTAATAATAAACCTATTTATTAAATTAGCATATATAACCTGTCCAGATTTTGCTCAACTCAATTTTAAATCCATAATTTAGATTTCAAATTAATTTATTATATGCCTCAACTACTTAGCTACCTGCCTACCTCCTCATTTTTATTTTTATTTTTCTCTGTCTTTTAACTTTCTTATTTAGAGCTAAAGGGTAGTAGTAATTAGTTTTGTTTGTTTTGATTTTTTCTTGTGTAGGGACAATTTTATTTTATTTTATTTTTATAGAAGGAGTCTTAGGGTCCGTTTGGATGGGCTTAATAAAAGCAGCTTTAAAAAGTACTTTTGAAAGTGCTGAAACTTATTTTTATAATAAGCAGTTATGTGTTTGGATAAAAGTGCTGAAGTTGCTATGCCAAACGTGAAAAGGGAAAAATGGTAGAAAGAGATGATAGGGTTATGTTGTAATTTGGAGATTGTATAAAAATATTAAGGGCAAAAAGATAAAAATGTGGTCAACTTTAAACAGCTTATAAGCTTAAAAAAAAAAAAAACACCCCTACCCCAGCTTTTAACTTTTAGCTTAAAATAAGTTTTTTTTAACTTAAAATAAGCTATTTTGAGTATTGCCAAATAGCTAAATAAGTCAAAAATCAACTTTTAAGTCAGTTTGACCAGCTTTTAAGCTGAGCCAAACAGGCTCTTATATTGTTTGATTGGAAAAAAAAGAAGGGCTTGTTCAAATTTTACTTAGCCAAGTTGACTGGTGAATTGGATAAATGGGAGTAGACACAAAAATGGATACAAGCACAAGAACTAAATTCCTTCTCAAAAGATATTTGGGACATTCAAAATTTATGTATAAAATATGGATAAATTTTTTTTAGATTCACGTGATTATGAGATCGAGCTTTTATTATATCTAAGAATAAAGGTCTGAAAAATATTTCAAGTTTGGTCGAATTTATTGTTGTGATATAGATTTTCATGGGGACTTATTACCTCCCTATACTATTTAATACCGTATTTTATACATATATATTTGTCCACTTGGACATAAAAATAATGTGAAAATATAAGTAGTAATGTATCCACGTGGGCACATATATACTTTTAAAATACACTATTAAATAATTAATGGGGTAAAAATACACTATTAACTAGTTCAGGGAGATAATAGATTTTCTTGAAAGTTTATAGCGTAACAGCAAATTCGATCAAAATTGAACTACCTTATATCTAACATTCTCTATATTTAAATCGTATAGATCTACTATATGCGTAAAATACCTAGTGACGTGAATTAAATTATACTATACAACCTTTAGCAAATCGAAGGTGAATAAAATTATTTGTACGTATACTTCATATGTCACGTGCTACCAACAACCACGTGATCCATCCCTTTTGGGTCAGATGCTTGCTTAAACAATTTTAGGGTCCGATTAGTAATGTAATATGTAATTATGAGATTAAGTTAAAGGTTTATTTGGTCTTGCGAGTTGAATATTTATATAATTTGTTTTCTTATAAATATAAAAAAAATCGTAAGTTGTGAAATTATTAAAATAGTCTTAATTCTTTATATAATTTTACTAAATAAAAATAAGTTTATAAAATCGCATAATATACAATTACGAAAATATTTTTAATATATACGATATTTATTGATTAAACTTTAATTCAATAACAAATAAAATTATACATAAGGTGTGGTACTAGACTTTACTCTTTAATATAATTCACCCACATAGTACAAATAATCTTCTCATGTTTAACTTGCATTTGTCGTTCATAAGATTAAAAAGACGAACCAATACCGTCCCTTTGAGCCATTAATTGGTCAGTGATTGGTAAATCTATTTGATGATAAATAATGAATTTAGTGCATATAAATGGTAATGTCGAAATTCATTTGAAGTAATAATATTTTTTATATTAGTGAGAATAATCATTATATGAGATATAAATGGTTTAAAAAGTAATAATATGAATGATAAATTTTATCTACATATAAAATAAATGGTTATTAAATATATATGGTATTGCTTTTACAACATATAAACTCGTGCGATATTTTTTTTATTTGAAACTTTCAAATCATTATTTGAAATTTCCAAATCATGATTTTTGAATAATATAAGGATCGTCTCATGAAATGAAATTAGCATATCACATATACAAACATTAATTTTTATCTCATAATTTTATATCAAAATTCCATATCGCATTTCAAATACCTACTTAATAGTGTGTGCAAACTTATGGGTTAAAATAAATGAGGTAAATTGTTAATTCTATCCTGGAAAGGAGTTTAAGATTATCCTTAAAACTATGTGTTAAAATCATTTTTTAAAATTAATCAACAAATAATTAAAACGTTTAAACGTATTTAGAAAATTTACGATCTCCTACTTTTTCAAAATTAATCAGCAAGTAATCTAACTTCTAAGAAGTGCTTTTAAAACATTTATATGTATTTAGAAAATCTTCATCATCTCCTACTTTTTGGAAGCAAGCACTTAACCAAACACCTGAGTGTTTTAAAAGAGAAAAGAATAAAAAATGTCCTCTTAAATTCCATTTATCGTCAATAATTTGGTTAATAAATGTTCCTATAGTTACAAATGGATCAAAAATGCCTTTTTTTCAAATAAATATATATATATATTTTTTTAAATACATCTTTTTCCTAATTAAAATATTTTTAAGAAACACTATTCTTGTTTTCTTTCTTTTAAGATCACTTTAACAAGTAAAAATATACAAACTATTTTTTTCTTCTTAATTTCATTTTATCAATTAAATTATAATAATTTCATATACCATTTCGATAGAAAATATGTCATATATATATAAGATCATTATATATCTATCATTAATTTATATTTATATAACGATAAAAAATATTAATTATAAAATAAAAATATACTTTCATTTTTTTGGAATTAAAGTATGATAAACATTTATAATTTTTTTAAAAAACATTAATTGAAAAAAATGTGTCAAAAAGAAAATAAGAATATATTTATTTGGAAAATTAACTTTTTCGACCCATTAAATAACAATAAGGCATTTTGGACTAAAATATTGATGATAAAAATATTTTTGGATCAAACTACAAACGGGGAATTTTTTGTTCTTTCTCATTGTTTAAGGGCATTTTTGAACCAAAATATTAACGGTGAAGATATTTTTAAATTAAACTATAAAAGAAATGTATTTTTTATTCTTTTCACATAGTTTAAGAATATTTTTAACCCTTTAACCTTTATAAAATAGATTTTTTTTTTTAAATTAACAAAGTATTACTTTCACCTCTAGTTCAAAAGCTAATCCAAATAAGCTTATTACCCTCCATTAAAAATTGGGGCCATTTATACCCTTTTCGTAAAAATAGTGGCTCATAAATATTTTCCTAGACTAACGGCTCCTACAAAAAAAAAAAAAAAAAAAAAATAATCACTGCAGCTGAGTTGTTTCATAGGCAAAGGGTTAAGCGTAGTTTTTTAATCAAAGATAGAGTGAAATTATTTTTTATAACAAAAATCGAAATTGAATATCATATATATATTATTAATCAAAAAGAATTTTTATTTAGTTTTATTAGCATGGGATTTAACACATGTCCCAAATAAAAAACCATCGTTCCCTATTATAAGATTCCTTCCATTTGTATCAAACTAATTAATTTTATCAAAATAGGTTAATGGCATATAGATTTTTCTACTACGTCCGGGTAAGTATAATTTAAATTTTTGTTAGCAAAATTCATCTGTAAATTATACTATTATATGGTGATGTATGTGTGACAGTCCTTATTTTTATGGACTGTTTTGTAGTTTTTTTTTTTAATTATTATTATTATTATTATTGTTATTATTATTATGCTTTTGCTTTTGCTCATTTTTGAACATGATTGAAGTGGTCCTTCTTTGTTCTTCTTAAAGCTAACTTTGCAGGTGACACAATTAAAGTATTGGTAATTGGTAATTCAACCACTGATATATAGCTTGTTTGAATTGATTTATTTTAGGCGATTTTAAATTGAAATAATTTTTAAACAGTTTTGTAGTTTTTGGATAAAATAAAAAAATATTTATGAACAATCATTATTCAATTAAAATATTAAAAATAAATCAACAATCATAGCTAAAAATCCATCCGTACATGCTCTTAAGGATCGTTTGGTGTAATGGATAAGGAAAAATAATTTTGAGATTAATTTTTAGTACGTATCCATGAATTATTTGATTGGTTACAAAGTGTAGGATAACTTTTGCAGAATTAATAATTATGACTGGGATAAGTTATACCTATCTGTGGGTGGAATACTAATTCCAAGATAACTTATCTCGGGATAAAATGTTAAATAACAAAAGTTTACATTTTAACCCTCTTTTATAAACATACAATTTATTTTTAGAAAGGGAAAAGAATCAAATATGTCCCTAAACTA
Source organism: Solanum pennellii (assembly GCF_001406875.1). Taxonomy (NCBI): domain Eukaryota; kingdom Viridiplantae; phylum Streptophyta; class Magnoliopsida; order Solanales; family Solanaceae; genus Solanum; species Solanum pennellii. The sequence goes on from NC_028638.1 coordinate 49,741,036, forward strand.
TTCGAAAAGGTCTAGATATACCCTATGTTTAATGTTTGGCTCACACATATCCTCGTCGTCCAAATTTTGGCCCATATATGCCCCTAACTCATTTTTTGTTTCTCTAAATATCACATAAAATTGTCATGTCATTATGAATTATATATTTATTTGTGAACTTTTGGCGTAAATTTTATATTTGTTTCATATTTTTTCTATTTTTTATTAATAAATTATGCATTTTCGGGATTTGTCAAAAAAGTAAAAATTACTCATTTTATTTCTTTAAATGTCACATCGAATTGTCATGACATAATTGATCTCTTTCCATTTTCTTATAAATGACATGACAATTCCATGTGACATTGAAAGAAATAAAAAATGACCTGGATATGTCTAGCATATAAACTAACACCTATAAGGGCATATTTGAGCAAAAATTTGGACGGCTAGAGTATGAGTGAACCAAACTTTAGACGGAGGGTATGTCTAGACTTTTTCAAATAGTTTAAAGGCATATTTGACCATTTTCCCTTTTAGAAATTATATTATGCATATCATTTGATTATGATAGATCAAGCAACCTACAAAAAATGATTTCAACATACTTAATTCCGTCATAATTATCTCGATGTAACTAATTCCATCATAATTAGCTTGTATTCAATTCAAACGACTTTCGGAAAAAGCATTGTGCACAAGTGGACTGATGACATAAATATCTTAATGAAGATATTTTTGGAGAGTTGAATTTACGCAAGTAATGAGACAATTGCTAGTAGTTTCAAGTTTGGCATTGAGTAAGTATTAGCATGATGATAGAATTAGGACACTTTTTTTTTTGGCCTAAGAAAGATGATTTTAGTTATTTACGAGAATTGGGCAAGAAAAGAACAAGCACAATTTGGGACCGAAATAGTTATTGAAAACAATAAATTCATACTAGCGCAATAGTGTCTAAGGTTGATATTCGTTAAATGAAGTTAGGCGTTTGTCAAGCTTTGTTAGATCATTAGTTATTTACTTGCTCTCGTGAAGTTAGATCATCAATAATCTACAACGAAAAATAAAATATGAGTCTATATCTATTGTTATTTTTTAGATGGCTAAACTAATTAAGCGAGTCAATATTACCATATATAATAATGATAAAAAGATCATAGGATGAAAGAAATACGAAAAAATATCTATATTAAAAAGATCATAGGATTAAAAACAATAAATACATGTTCATTAAAAGAAGTTAGGTGCTTGTTAAATTTTGTTTGTGCGTTAGTTATTTGCTTGCTTTCTCTATAGATATGTCTACTCTTCGTTTTGTAAAGTTAAGTCATCAATAACCTACAAACAATAAGATATGAGTAAGTATATGTTATTTTTTTTAAATCGTTAAATTAATTAGGCTAATGAGTATATTATTTCTGTTGATGATGAAAAGATAGGATGATAGAGGTCATTACCTCGACTATGGGTATAACTAAAAAATAAAAAATATCTTTTAAAAAGGGAATAATGATAAATATACTCTTAAAGTATCGCAAAAGGTATGTAGTTGTCATCCGTTATACTCTTTGGATATTGGTATTTCCGTCATTCAAAAATTAGAGTATATATGTCCATTTTTAACGGAAGACTAAATAAGGACACGTGACACAATTTTATATGTCGATCTATTTAATAATGTCGAGACGATATATAAAATTATGACACATATATGTTCTTTAGTATAAATGGTGTATATATATGTTATAATTTTAAAATGATAAAAGAATATTTACATACCATTTAAAATAATTGAAAGATATATTTATCCTATTTTTCATTTTAAAAATATCTAAGACAATTTATTTAAGGGGATCTTAACGTCCATTTCAATAGTATCTAATAAAATTATTGTTCCAAACGTCGACAATAACGTTCATGGACAAATACGTGAGCTATTGGAAAAAGAAAAAGAAAGGACATTAAATACATCTTAAATTTATTTTTGAAAATAATAAATTTAATATTTGAATTATTCTTGCGATCTATTATAACTCTATACTAATTCTATAATATAATTAAAAGAGGCAGAATCATGATGGTGAAGATATGCTTAAAAAAATGATAGGGTTTAATTAGGTTAAAATTTTAAATTATACTTTTTTCGTTTCATATTAGTTGGTCATTATACTAAAAATAATTATCTATCTTATTAAGTAAAAAAACATTAATTATTTTTTCCTGCATTACCCTTACAATTAATTCTTTTTTAAAGTGTTTACATTTATTTGTAAATTTTTCAAGAAGTTTTTTTAAGAATGAATTAATAAATTATCTTCTTATTGATAATTTCTTAAATATCATGTAAAAATATAAGTGATCAACTAATATGAAACGAAGAGAGTAAAAAATACGAATAAGAATTAAAAAGTTAGGCTAAAATCTACGATCTTGATTACCTAGGGGTATTGGATTATATTTTTCTCATTGATAAAATAAATGAATTTATATAAATTTAAAATTTAGTTGGTGTAAAGTATACAGTATAATAATTATAAAATAAATTATAAATTTATTTTTTGTTATACTTAATTTGAGGTATTCGATAAGCGACGGATTAAACGAGTCAATGAATTAATTTTAAAATCTTTGACCAAATATATTATTTATTTGGCATGTATATAATATGCTTTGAAGTTTGGATATTAATTGAAAATTTCCCACAGGAACAACAGAAAAGACAAATGAGTTGCCTTGATTTCCTCGGAGGGAAAGTTAAATTATTACTATCACTATTTATTTTCTTTATAATAGTAGTGTTCGATTTAATTTGTAAATTAATTTTATGACGTATCTTTATTTATTTAGAAAGTTATATACACACATGTGCAGTTATCTTTTAGTGGTATTTTGAAATTTTGATCAATTTTATATTAGGTTAGATTTATGAGTAGGTCATTTACAATTCTTTTGGCCAACTTAAATTTTAATTTTAGTGTATCAAAAATTAATTTAGGTTTTTTCCTAAAAGATATAGATTCATATGACAATATATGTCAAGAAATTTAATTAGTGAGAAAAAAAGATATTTGAATAAAGGAAGAAAAATACAAAAGTAATTTTAGTAGAATTTTCTCGAGTAGAAGATTAGTATAATCTTGTAAGTACTTTATTTTAAGTAAAAACAATAATATCAAATCAAAAATCATTACAATTTTAACGAATTAGCTCATCCAAACGTACAATTAACTCAAGTTAAATTGAATCGTAGTTATTTAATGCTTGTCACGGCTTACCAAATATGCCCTTGAAATGCGTTTAACAAAATTGTATATAAATATATATATCTATCCACATACATATAATATCCCATGCAGATCTCGTATCAATTCACAGCGTTAATAATAATTTTTAACCAATTTATTCAATCAGTAACACATGTATTAGTAAGACTAGTTATTTTAATACATGCCCAGTTGTCCACTGCTAAAAATAAATCACAAAACTAGGATTAAAATCGACGTTGAATAGTCAATTAAGACCTAAAATCGAGTAAATCGAGGACTCAACGTCACCATTTATTTTATTAGATATAAAAGTCATGAATAAATAAGTTGAGGACTCAATATTTCCTCTATTTTAAAGAAATTTAAAAAGAAAATGTAACAATTTGAAAATCAAACTCACCATGGCATTGAATAATTTTTCCACTAATTTAATCACTCCTGCTCCTTGTTCAAATGTTTTTGTTATTTATATATTTTCAACTGCAGTTTTGCGCTTTAAAATTTGACGAACATTTATCCATTTCCCTATATATATAAAAAAAAAAACATAAATAAGAATATACATATTCATAAAAGCTACAAATTCATATTATTTTTTCCAAAAGCTTTTTATTTTCTTAATTTAATCCAAATGTTAGAATTATGTATATATATATATATATATGTATATTTTGAAAATATACACTTAATACTCTTCGACAATATTAATATATTCATTAAAAAAAAAAACTACACCACACTCTAGTTTCTCTCGACACATTTTTCTCCAAGTAATCACTTTTTATGGTCCCAAAATGCCCTTCAAGGCTTCAATAATTATAATTTATAATAAGAACACATTCGAAACATTGGTTTTTTCTCAACCAATAAAGAGTAATATAATCCCATGCATGCATATCGAGTTCAAGCGTAATTTTCTTTAAAAAATTATAAATTATGAATCTCTTTTTTAAAAAAATTAAATTTAGGAGATAAAATTTAAAATTGAAAATTTATACAGATATCATCATATACGAAACATTAATTTTAAATCAAAACTCAAAAAATTATATAGCCAAACACTTGCTAATTCTATCGAATAAAACACGTGTTATGACTAGTTATTTTCATGCATGTTTATAAATATGTCACTAAAATTGTGAAATCAAGACTTGAAATTAGGAAGTCATACAGCCAAACGTTTACTAATACTATCAATAACACACGTGTTGTGACTTGTTATTTTCATGCATGGTTATAAATATGATACTAAAAATGATGGGCTTTCATTAATTTTCTGTTTAAAAAAATTCATTAAATGAAAATGCATTAAAAAAATAACTGAAATTATGTAATTCTTCAGCAAATTATTGAGCAAACTCTTAATAGTCAAAAACAGGTTCTCATAATGTTTTAACTCTTCTATATTATTTGGATTCAAAATAAACCTATTACTGAAAAAATATATGGTATATATAGGCACATTTTTAATCAACACTCCGTCTTGAACTTTTGTCGAATCATTTTAAGTTGAAGGCTTTATAAGCTCATGGTTTTATATAGAACATGGTATACGATAAGCCAACCAAAAATTAAATAAATAATTATATTATATTTATATATCAACGATTTTATTTTTTTTAATACTATCCGTAAATTTTAATATATTATAGCTAGCAAGTTACTTCATTATTATTTTTGCTAGCTGATTATTGATTAAATACTAATCAAACACGTAATAACAACTCCTAATCTATTGTGTATATTTTTATTTTATTTTTTTTGCATGTGCTTAGGGGTTGGTACATATTTGAAAATAGGAAATTCAGTTTCACAAATTTATTAATTTATGTACATTTATCTTGAATCTTCGTTGAACTAGATTAGGCTGCCACCATGTACTTAAATTTTTAAATTTTCATCTCACTAACTCATAAGTATTAATTGTACAACGGCTGCGTCTGCTAGACCAAGTGCCAAACAATATAATATTTTTATATTTTCATGTTTGTTAGTTATCTGTTGGATACTGTCAATATCCTGCCTATGATAATACTCGTAAAGAAGTTGGATACTATGAATCAAAATATTTATAATTTAAACATGACGCTTCAATAATTAACGACTAATTTCTTTTTTTATAGATCTAAAATTAAAAGAATAAATGCACACGTCGAAGCTACAAGTCGACAATCGAATTACTAGCCATTAATCCATTCGATTGACAGGTAATAACTTTTTTTTTCTTGGTCAAAGCAGTTGAAGTTTACCAAGATATATACGATATGTAATTTAAAATTCCAAATATGTTTGGTACAATATCAAATTAAAAAAACAGTCAATCTAACTTATTTTTTTTAAAAAAATATAAATCTAATTTGTTCTACAAGTGCGCAACACATATTTGTAAGTCAACATTGAGTATCCACCCAACAGTTCATTTGGGTCCACAAATTTTGAATCACTAAATAAATTCGGATAAAATTTATATTGGTCGTGTGAAGCATTAAGTTAAAAAAAATAATCCACTTAATGGCAAGCGTAGTGGAAGAAACTATAAAAACATGTAAACCACATGTTGTTTGAATTGAATGGATTTAAAAGTACGATTAATTTAAAATATTTTTCACATTATTTTGAATAAATAGAAATTCATTCTTATAAATAAGATTTATTGAGTGAGGGATAGAAACTAAGGCAAGAAATTAGTATACAAATTTTTTCTCGTAAAAGGATTGAATCCAATCACTTCACGCTAACATTTATTATTTTATCGTTCATCACCTGTTTTAAGTATCGTTTAAGTAGTCTCCTTAATAGTCTCAAAGAACTAACTTAGCCATTAAAAGGACATATTCGTTGATAATTTGTGGTTCACCACTAAATGCTAAATACCCCCCAAGTTATTTTCTAATCAAATTGAAACATTAATGATAACATATCATATCTTCTTTAGTAGTAAAAGTAAAAGAGATAAAGTACTCAAAAAAAGGTGGAAAGTTGAGTAAAGTTCATGTCATGTACTTATTTAATAATAATAAAGTACTACACTAGTCTTGTTTGCATTAATTCCTAATTATATTAGATTAATTTCTGCAATTAGGACTTATGAATGAATGGTGGTGGTAAAAATGCACTAAATTTTAATTAGTCTTATGTGTAATGGAGATTGAACTAATAATTAATACTAAATTTTCCAAATATTTAGTACGGGCAAGGGGGTTAGTGGTATTATTGCGAATATATAGTATGGCCACGGCCAAAAACAGGACCTTATAATTAGCTTAAATAAAATGTTATAATTAATCCACCATTAGTGTTTGTTATTAATTATTTGATTATGACTACGAAAGTTCTAGGAACAAATGGTATATAATTATAAATATATATAATATCATCAGACTTCTCGATTAGGGATTAATAGACTTACGGCCGGCTGATTTTCTAATCAAGTAATATTTTGGGATAATTAAGCAAAATATTCATTACGTGATCTAATCTACACTGGATTTAACCTAATTATAATTAGTTAAACATGCCCATCATATCTTTTTGGTGATCTAACTCATCAAATATTTCTCAAACAGGGATTAAAAGACTTATGACTTTCTAATTACCTAATCCCCCCCCCCCCTTAAGGTATTATATTGGGATAATTAAGAAGAAAAAGTTTATAGAGACGCATACAAAATTAGTAAGATAACTTAATAGTTATCGGTTAGGAGGGATGAACACAAATTTTATTTATTTGTTTATTATATTTACGTGGTATTGTTATGTAAGAGTTATTCGATTTTTTATTTTTTTTTCTATAATTTTTTTTCTTTTTGATTGAATATCGATTAAGTTAGATTTATTGACGATTGTTCAAGGTAAATTCAGAAATTTGAAGGTCACTATGTTGGGATCCCAAAGCTTTGATTTTTTCTTTTCTAAATTGTTATAGATCTACAAGTGAAAAAATGATGAAGCGAACGACCTGAGTCACCTTGTTTTGTGTGTAATATTGGTGAATAAATAGTTTACAAAATAATTATACAGAATATACACATCATTCACACACCATACACCATACACTTTTTTGTTTGGTTTCTCACCCACCCGGTGTTCGGAGTTTACATTGGAACTCTGACTAAATTTAGATCGCGCTCTGCAAGGTCCGTTCGAGAGCAGCGCTCCCAACATGATTTTCTCCATACTCAGGACTCGAACTCGAACCATACACCATACACTACTACACTATATACACAATTGATATATAATGTAAAAGGGTGTATATTTATGGTATAATAGTGCATTACGGTATATACACACTACAACACTACTATATGTCATATTATATTATAAAGCAACTTTCACATATAACAAACACAAAATTCATATTTGTATGCTACAGTTATAGTTCGCATAATTGCATTCCATAGCAAACATGATATGAGTATTTCGCTATACATCTATACAAAAGAAGCTACGCTATTTCGCTATACATATATACAAAAGAAAAAATTGTATAATTCGTTGGCTTCTCTTCAGATCTGTATAATTTTGTTGGCAGACCCGTTGTATAAATTGTTCGCAGCCTCTCATTTGTATAAATCGTTGACAACCTCTCAATTCAATTTTATGTGTTTTGTATATATGTATAAAATTTGAATTTGCATACAATTGAATCGAAATAAATCCTTTGTATATCAAATATCGTTCTCTCTCTCTCTCTCTCTCGCTTTATACAAACATAAAATATACATTGTATTTTGTATAATTTGTGTTTGTATAAAGCGAAAAAAGAGAGAAAGGAAAAGAGAACTGGGCAAGGGTATATTTGTATTGTATAATTATGAGTGTATAAAACGAAGATATATGTATTTGCATATGTCTATACATTTTCTCCCGTTTTATACAAATAGAAACACAATTTATACTGATTGTATAAAGTGAGAGAGGCGAGCGACAGAGGGAAGAGCGAGCAAGAGAGGGAGAGGGAGAGTGGCGAGCGAGAATTTTAAGGGAAAAGAGCTAGGGAACTAGCAAACAGTTTGCTTTATGACACAATTAAATCAAAATATCATTATAACATTTAATTTTAATTAATAATTAGTCATTATATATACCATTTCCCCTATACTATTATATTAACTTAAAAAATAGGATGACAAAGAAATAAAAGAGGTGTCTACGATGATTCTGGCTTAAGAAGAAAAAAAAAATTAAAGTGGTGGCTGACTCTACCATTAATAGGGTGGATTACATCGATCCATTTTTCTTATAAAAATAAAATAGGCTACAACGGTGCAAAATACAGTTGTAACTTTACCCTAATTTTCAAGTCTAATTGGTTGAAAAATTAGGTGAATGGGTAAATATATATTAGTTAATTGGTTAATATCATTATAAGTTAATTAAATTATTAATTATTTATTGCTAATAACTTACCATCATAATTAGGTGACCTACGTCTAGATTTTGTATAATTCATCTCTAGACTATAATCTCTTATATAGATCCAAAATCTGTAAATTCTTACCCTTAATTGTATATAATTATTCTGTTAATACATTTAATTTGTAAAAGTTTTGAAAAATGGCCAAATGTATGAATATAAAATTTATATATACAATGTTTGTATATTAACAAGCCGATTATACAAATAAAAATATCAATAACAAACGAAATTATAATTATGAAGCATAATTATGCAAATTAGTAGTCAAAGGGACGGAGTATTAATTTAATCTTTTTGCTATTTATGATGATATTAGATAGCTGAGGTAGAGACGTAGAGTAAGTTTAGTTAAGTTGGGCGGTTCCTTTTTCTTTAACATTTATTTGAAACATTGGGCCGGGTAAGCAATGTAGTTCCCCCTCTGAAAGCTTATAGGCCAGACCAGAACTTATTACAAGTCATTTTAGGAACTAATCTCGCGCATCAGATTAGTGTATCGTGTATAAAATGTACATCAGATTAGTGTATCATGCATAAATTGTAATGTATCTTACTTAACAATTAATGTATCTCGCACATCAAATTAATGTATCATCGCTTATATTATTGTATCAGTTTGAGAAATTTCTGTAATTATAAACTTATAAGGGACAAATAATAATTTTACCTTAAAAGTATGTAATTTCTGTCATTTGTCCAAATTTTAATCGACCTTGCATAACATTTTTATGTATTTTCAACCCGCCCATGCCATCTCTAGTCAGAGTACTGGCTTTGGGCTAAAGCAGAGGAACTTCATGGGCCATGGCAGCATAATCCAAATTTGGGCTGAGGCCCAGATTCCAGATCCAAACTTCTTCTTCTTTTTTTATTGGACAATTACATAAATTTTAGGATTAAAAGTTTCTAATGATCAAAATCTCTCAAAAAATATACAATTATACGGATACATAATAGGACTAATATAATAGAAAGGTGGTGGATACATTATATATTTTTTGTCATATTTTTGTATCCGTCTTATTTTTTGTCACATTTTTGTATCCGCCTCGTTTTCACATTTTTGTATCTGCCTCATTTTTTATCACATTTTTGTATACGCCTCATTTTTTGTCACATTTTTGTATTCGCCTCATTTTTACATTTTTGTATCTGTCTCATTTTTTATCATATTTTTGTATTCACCTATTTTTTGTCACATTTTTATATCCGCCTCATTTTTTATCACATTTTTTTATCTGCCTCATTTGACTTAAAAATAAGAAATTTTAGGTATTTTTAAAACTAATAGAAGATAAAGAAAATAAGTAAACTTAAGGGAGGGATTTTTGTCATTTTTCCTTTTCTATTTCCTTTTCTATTTGAAAAAAAAAAAAACAAACAATATTGTATTTATATGTGTTATTCTTTGACCTATCTTCAAAATATATATGTTGTATTTCAAAGAAAAATGCATCTCAAGTCGATTCCATTTTCATTATAACGTTTCCTCATGACAAAAAAATATGCAATACTTTTATTTGAAAATCTTGTAGCTTAATTAATTAACTATCTAAATTTTCGTTTTATTGATGACAATTAATTTCTATTCAAATTTAAAAAGCTGTATCGCTTAGGAGCTAAGAATTGCTAGAAAGCGATGGGGTTGAGGAACTGAAGTTGAAATTGAGAGCAAAAGAGGAAGATAATTTTTTATTTATTTTTAATGTGTCTTTGATAGTAATTGTGAAAGAAAGAAAACAAATCCATCAACATGGATTGTGCTGCATTGAAATATTTCACTCTTAATCTTAATTTTGGGTTTGAGTCTTTGGTATGGAAAATTTTTTATTAGAAATATCACTCTCAAATGGACACTGCAATTTGCGATCATGATTTAGTCGAAAATCTTGATGTACCAAGTATTTCGAAATGATGGATACATTATTACAAAAAAGATGATCTTAAATATAAATTTAATTTGTTCGACATTTGGTTTTTTATTATTAAAAACGTTAAAATCTTAATAATTTAGATCCGAAATTAATTCATATATATATATATATATATATATATATATATTGCCAAATGTAAGAAGATAAATATTTTATAACATCACCTAGAGAGTCATCATCGCATTATATGATACTCTAAATGTGAATTCATGTATTTATATTTTAACAACTTTTTAAAAATATAATATTATTATAAATAATCTTAAGAGAAGTATAAATTCACGTGAAGTTGGAAATTAGTTATTTCTCTTTGAATAAATTTTTAAACTTTAATATAAATTCTAAATACGGGTGAGAAAAAAAAAAGTATTACAAAAAAGTAGAAGGGGAACGTTGCATAAATTGAGGGAAATTTCGAGAGTTTTGATTTGTAGGGGAGTTGCGGTAAAGGACCGTCCTTTTCTACCAAATCGGCAACTTCCTCCTATCTATTCTTATCCATCAAAATTGTAATTACTATACATTTTTTGCGTGTTAATGTTAAGGTAACAACAACAACACCTGCTCTTGTTCTTTCCATGCAACAACAACAATCTTGTTTGTCTCTTTGTATTCTGCAAATTATGAAACCCACATGTCGAGAAAATACCAAATATCAATATTTTGTAGTGATACATATAAATATAGTTAGACGGTCAGGGACAGGGTTTAATGAAATTCATGAGTTCAAATAAGTTTATTAGTTTTTTATAAATTTTATATTTTAATAGAGATAACGTATAAGTATTTCTTCAATCTATGCTCGAAATTTTTTAGATACATTTAAATTATATTAAGATCCTATTATCCCTGAACTTATTTTATTAATAATTTTCTATCATTTTCGGTCTACGTGGCACTATCTTGTGAGTCTAATGCTGATTAATGTTTTTTTAAAGTTAGTGTCATGTAGGCCGAAAATGTGTAGAAAGTTACTTATAAAATAAATTCAAGGGGTAATAAGATCTTAGTATAGTATAAGTGTGTCTTTGGAATTTCGAGCATAGATTGAGAGGGTACTTGTACATTTTTCCTTTTTATTAAAAAATTAAATAAATATATGTTTATCAGACATTTGAATTACCAAATAAATTTAATTTAGAACATCTAAATTCCTAATTTTGGCTTCGCCTCTATAAGCAATTGTTACATTGTACTGGAGTTATGTATAGATGTTATGCTATTGAATTTAAATATTAAATAATTATAATATCTTCATCTGAAAAATATTCAATTTAATAAATTTTCAATATTTATTTATATTAAATTAATAATATATACATTTTCGTATTAAAGGATTATGACTTATTTTATAAGGCATAACAATTACCTGTTCATACTATTCTTTATTACTTATAAACAGAAAATGGTTTCCATCCATTTCTAAACTACAATATTTTTACTATTCTTTCTTTTCATAAAATTTAAGTGTACTTTTAAAACCGTTCAAAATTCATCAAAATTTAAAATATACTTATGTTTATTCATGATTAAATTTGATGTGCATCAATTTGTTTTAGGGAACCTTTGTGAGGGACTTTTAAAAAATAATTTTTATTATTCTTTTTACCGTTGAAAAATTAAATTGACGCGATTATTGATTGATCTTAAGATTTCAAACATAAAAAGAGAAAAAAAAAGTTTGTGTTATTTATTTGAACTTATTCGCACCTACTTTCATTTTAATTAGGAAAACAAAGGTCTTCAAATTAGTTTCATGTTCACTTGTTCGTCTACGAAACTTATTGTGCAATGGTTAACTTTCAATTTAATCATATAATTTTGGCCGTTGAAAAATAATATATTATAAATTTTCTTTATATATATATATATATATATATATATATAATTATTGTCAAAAGGTTACGTTGAGACGATTCACATATATCTTTAAACAATTAAAAAGGACTCAATCTAACATTTACGTCAAGTCAATTTTTCTAAGTTGAAAAAATCATTATTTGAAAAGTGTATTTAAAATTTAAAAAATTACTGAAACTTTCAATTGATTAGCGAGTAAAAAAAGACAAATATAAGACAAGATACGCCGATCATATCATATTTGTCATATTAAACTAATATAATTTCTATGACGACATCATTGACCTAATAGTTTCATTAATATTAATTAACAACCCATAATGAATTAAATCAATAATGTTTGTGCAATCATTTCTTTGGTAATACTTCAAATGTTCAATTACTTTAGTAATAAATTTTGAGGGACCATATACTATAGTTTTAGGTTGGGAAAAATTCAATGTTATAATTGAGTTCCTCAAAAAATTCGAATAAATCAAAATAGAAGGTCAAAAAGTATATTATCAAGAGGAATAACCACAAAAGGTAAAAAGATACTAACTAATTTGTTTGAACATTTCCCATTATTTGCTATATGATCATGACATACACCATCACACTACGCCATAGAAATAATCTTGGCCAAATACATAAACAGATCCCTAAACTTGTTTGTATTTTCCCCTTTTGTATCTCAACTATGCTATTTTCCTATTGAATCATTGAACCATCCATAATTTGTTCTATTTAAATACCGTTGATTGATGTGGAACCAGATTTTGTGAAAGTATTGATAGAGAGCACACATATGTTCCAGAACTCATTAATTCAATTGATTATGAAAATGTTCGAGAATAATTGTGTTTTACTTCAAGTCATTTGAACACATTATAAAACAAATTAGACTAACACACAATTTGTCTTCATTCCTTCAATCAAAATCATTACAATAAGAACACAATTAAAGACATTTACAATAGAAAAGTCAATCAAAATCAGCCAACAGTGTTTAAAAGGAACAAGTATGGGTGGTTCAATGATTCAATAGGAAAATGGCGTAGTTGAGGTACCTGAGGGGAAAACCTCAACAAGTTTAGGGATCTGTTTATGAGTTCGACCAATAACCATTAACGATAATCATTTCACTAATTATCATAATTCATTAATTACTAAATATTTTTAATAGTAATTTTTATTTTCGGTAAATGTCCTATAACAGTGGATCTTATAACAATTAATGGTTGTCAATAAAAAATTAATACTTTTTATTAATATGTATTTTTATAATCGCTAAAATTATTTTTATTTCACTTACACCATATAAATATGGTTAATGTTTGATTTGTTAACTAAATTTAATAATGCTTTTTATAGTATATAATAAGATTCAAGCGTGGGAAATTTTTTGTCATTAGCCAACAAGACAATTTAATTTAATTTGGTAAGGTGAGATTTTAATTAACTACTAATGGGTGATATATTTGAATCATTTAGCAAGGTTCAAAGTCATATAAGCATCATAAATATATATACTATCGACTACAAGAGATAATTACAATTTACAAGCGGAAAAAGGAAATTACTAACATCATTTCTAGCGATGTTACAAACGTAATATTTTGTTATACATACTATTAGTACACCTAATGCAGATTTTTATTTAAATACAAATAATTTTGATGTCTAGACTTTTAAATTTGAAAAAAATAAAAAATATTACTTCTAAAATTAAGTTTTTGAATGGTTGAAAGGAAGAAATACGAAAGATGAAAGATGATAAAAAGACGATGAGACTCCCTGTTAAAGCTTAAGATCGATAAGTTTCAATTTTTTTTATAAGATTGACACTGTTATATGTTGCTAATTAGTTAAATTCAACATACATATATAATTCACTATAATACTAAAAAATAAACACATTAATAAAGAGTACTAAAGTTTTATCGACATTAATTAAGTGCTATTAAATTTATTATCGCTAAAGACTTTATATATATATATATATGTATATATAAAGATTGTTAACTGCAGTAAAAATATATCTTTAATAACAATTATGCTATTATCACTAATTAATTATCGTTAAAAATTATTTTAATCTAGTAATTTGTAGTTCTTATAAAATTTGTTCTATTTGTGCGACTTACAATGTTTCACCAAAAAAGGGACCCATTCTTATATCATTTGGTCCATTAAATTTTTATTTCATTATTGTGAGATAAAAATCAGACTAATTAAATGTCCAACTTGCTTATGATTGATTTTCATAACTAATCCAATTTGTTTGCCATTGATGACATAGTTATTTAGACGTACATTGCTAAAAATTAAAAAAAATAGTGACGGATAGTCTTTTGTAGTTAAATAACAATAATTCTATACTTTTATTTAATTATAAATTAATGAGAAATTATAAAATAAATTAATTAACTAAACATTAATTTACACTTTCTTCGTGCCAAATTTTAATTTGACACAATTATTAAAATAAAAATAACTAATAATAAATATGTCCTTCTATCCTTATTAATTGACAGAGTATCAAACGTTTTAATCGCTATATTTTAAAAAATATTAACTCAATTTAAATTAATTAAAGATATAATAAAAAGGAAAAAAATTATAACTTCTTGAATAAACAAAAATAAACAAGGTAATTAATGTTGTTGTATTTTCTAAATAGTGGTTGGACCAATGAAAATGAAATAATCATTGGAAACAAAAATGTAGTACTAGTAGTTTCCCAAATATAGTTTGCGTGTGAGAATTATTTTTCTCTACAATAGGAAAAAAAATGAAAATGAAAATAAAAAAAAGATTAGCATTATTACATTACATGAAAGGATAGGAACGAATTTAACGTATTCTCCAAATATATAAAATAGGATTAAATTGTCGGGAAGATTCCGCAGACACCTTTTTAAATACCTAAAATACCCTTCCTCTCTTCCTTCATCATCATCCACCATCTGTCTTTTACAAAAACGCGTACTCTTCTTCCCCTTTTGGCCCCACACGTTTTCTTCTCTCTTCTTCCTTTGTTTGCAAATTCAGAGGGTTTTTCCTTTAGTTTTTACCCTGTACTGCCACCTCACTCCACCTCTCCGTTAACTTACAATTCAAGATTCTGTTTTTTTTTTCTTGATCCCATATAAAGATTTCATCTTTTTCTTTAATTGGGTGATTTGGGTGAAATCTTGTTTTGTTTTGTTGCTCATGGCGTATCAGATGAGTCCAGGTGGGAGTAGTAGTGGTGGGGGGTCAGGTTCGCCGTTTACGGGTCGGGGCCCATATGGGGTTGGGGATACGACGTATACGAAGGTTTTTGTTGGTGGGTTGGCTTGGGAGACGAAGAGTGAATCACTCCGCAGTTATTTTGAACAGTTTGGGGATATTATTGAGGCGGTTGTTATTACTGATAAACATACTGGACGCTCTAAAGGCTATGGCTTTGTGAGTTTTTCTTCTTCTTCTTCTTTAATTATGATGATCAGTTTAGTTTTTTGCTCAGATCAGTACTATTGTTGAAAGATTTGTTCTTTGCGTTGTTTTGATGACTGAAAGACTGTAACTTTGACAGTTTAGTGCGGGTGTTTTCTTGTGCAATTTTTTGGGGGTGTGTACTGTGGTGGTTGATGAGCTGGTCGTGTTGAATTTTATTATGTGCATGTTATCTGGCAATAATAGCTACATGGAAGAAGTCATGCATAGCATGGCACTCCAGGGCCTCCCCTTTTGTGTGTAAATTGGGTAGTAATTTAGTGATACTATATTGATTAGCATTAATTAAGAATAATATTTGTGTTAAGAGAAATTTACAGTTCCAAAATACGTTCTCCATCAATTTGGGTGGACAGAGTTACCGAGTGGAATTGGTTAGTCTGAGTGGACAGAGTTACCGAGTGGAATTGGTCGAGGTGTGCGAAAGTTGGCCTGAACAAGTCATTAAAAAAATACATTCTCAATTCTGTGTCCACCAACTGGAGTATTTGCCTTTTTTATGGTGACAGTGTACATGCTTGATGATGTTCAAAATCCAATTTTTCTGATCATAATTTGTCATGATTTGATTTTGTGCTGATTAGTTTACTGTGGAAATTAGGTTACGTTCCATGATCCGGAAGCTGCATGGAGGGCTTGCACCAATCCTAATCCAATCATTGATGGTAGAAGGGCTAATTGCAACCTGGCTTCACTTGGGAGACCTCAAGGACTTTTACCTTATGGTAATGTATTATATTCTCTTTAATAATGTATTATTTTGCTAACTAGTTGTTGTTTCTCCTTTTCTTTTCCTCCCTTTTTTGCACCTTAAGCTTAGGCATTCATGTGGGGGATAGCTGGGAAAAGTCTGTCAGTTGATCTTTGTGATATCTTTATTTCTCTTCTCCCACATTACTAAACAGAGGTATAAGGGAAGGCGCATAGCTAGGGAAGACTGAAGTTAAATCTGATTTTACAGAGAGTTATAGGAGAGCCAGCAATAACATTAATTTTTGATAGCTTGTATAAACCTTGTTTCAAGATATGTCTTTTTCTTTTGGTATTGCTGAGCTGGTCTACCGGCTTGCAGATAGGTTATAATGTAACAATGTAGTGCTAATAATAACCTCAATAAAGATATATAACAACGGTAATGCTAATAATAACCCAAATAAAGATACAGTTAGCATATTTGGTGCACCATCAACATTTGACAATTACCAATTATCTTTCTCATCCCTTCAATTTTTTGTTCTTGTAGGACGTTTGAGATCTTCAATGCCTTATCTGGGGAATCCACAGGCCTCAAGGGGTATGTATATGGGGAACCCCTATTACCAGCTACCAGTTCCTTACAGTTATCAGCCTGGATTCTCATATCCTCCATATAGGTCAGTAATGACTTCTCAAGCAGAGTATTAAACCCTGCTGTGCTGATAATAGTAGGCCAAAGATATATATACAGTTCTTTTTTCTTGGGTGGAAGGAACATATTTTAAAATCTAGCACGGTATATATTTGTCGTCTTACTTTATCTTAAAATTACCCTGTAACTTTATAGACTTGTGAAATAGCACTGTAATCTCACATCATCATCTTTATCACCTCAACTGTCGTGTATTGCAAATTAATTTTATGACTGAAGAAGGGGAGCGATGGATCTTTTCTCTTTAACAAGCATGCTCCCCCAAACAAAAATTGAAGTTGTGAATGCAATAAAACAAATTTTTTCCTAAAAATAAATAAATAATAAGACATGTTTCTCATGTGACAATGTCTTTGTTGATACATCTGCCTACATCTATACATTTGTATCTTGATGTTCCTGTGGTTCTTTGGATTTGATTAGAATTTGTTGTATCAGATATATTTAAGAAATGCTCATGAATATGTTAGTACTATCTAAAATATGTCACTGTTCTCATTGATTATACCTAATTTTCTTTCATTATTGAATGACATATTGTTAGGTTTCCTGCATATGGGCCAGACTATGTTTACCCGCAGGTACGTCTACTTTGCATAGTTGGATGTTAAGTAGCATACTTTCTATTCTTCATTCTTTTCTTCCTTACAAGGATTTTTATTGCTTAATTTGAGTAAGGCTAGTGGACATGATTTTTTGCACCATTCCCTATTCATGGTGTGAATATTTTATGCTTCATTTCCATTAATGGCCATCTCTTTTGCCTTTACATTTCATTCAGATGTATGGGATACCAAGTACTGTTGGCACAAACACATTACAGTTTGGCCAACTTGGTGCGCAGCCGGGCAGTCCTGCGTATGCGTATCGCGGTCATTTGATGACTGGTCCTCATATGGTGCAATATCAGAGACCTAATGCTAGTGGAGCTATGACAGACAATGTTCCTTTGATGCAACTACCTTATCACTCAGGTACCACTTTTGTAGGAGTTATCTCCTGTATCTGTGTGCAATTAGAAAGTGTCTTTGGTCTCTGTTTCTTCATTTGATGTTTGTATATGCAAATATGTCTTTTTTCGACACAAAACGAAAATAATGTTCATTTTAGCACCGATTCACTTAGTTGAAGGGTCTAACAAGGTGTGTTGAGAGATGAATTTGGCCTTTGTTTAAGGGAGCAAACATACTTGTGTATTGATCTGAACAACTAGAGTGTTTCAATTTGAACGATGACGCCTCCAAAATGTATGGCACAAGATTTTCTGTCCCAAATGTGGTTTTTTTAATCATTATGATCTCTATTAGTCTATTATGTGGTTGTGTCAAAGTAAAATAGTTATGTTATCTTTTTGTAGTGAAGGTGCTTGATCCCATTTCTTCAGGCATCACTATGCCATCTCCTCGTCAGCCACAGACTGCAGTACAAGCTCGTCCACCACAATTCACTCAGAGCAGTGGCTCTGACCAAATGGCAGGTTGAATGGTTTAACTGGATGTATCATGGTAAGGAAATCATGAATTTTCATTATATCTTGCTTTGATGTGGATTTTACCTTGAAAATTTACACATGCTTATTTATGTTTTTCTGATGTTGATTCAGTCGCAGGATGAATTCAAGGAATTGGCTCGCTGTTATTTGTGTGGTAAGACTTGGAACATGACCTTGAACGTCAGATGGGGAGGCAAACAGAGGTACTTATTGTCTGTTGGATGGATTTTCATTAGTGGTCTCTCTCTAATGACTGCTTATTCTAAACTATATACACTGCATGGTTTAACCGTCAATGTCATTTGTTAAGGTTTATTTGCATTCGTGTTTCAGGTCTTTCAAAGTCATGACCACCAAGAACTCGAGGGAATCACTTGTAAAATACCAAGAAGTTCAGATAACCATATCAGAAATGAGGTAGTGCCTGGACTGCTCTTTCGCAGTCTGTATGGACAATCCTGCCAGGACTTCAAGTCACTCATTCGTTAAAGTATATAATTGAACTGATTGTGGAAGATGGTTTCCGCAATCATATTTAGTAGAATCAACATATGATTCTTTAAATAGGCCTGGGTCATCCCGGTCTGTAGGTGCACACTTCTCTTTAATGTCCATAAGACGTGTGTCTTTTATATGTTCTTCTTTTCTCTGTTTTGATCTCCTTAGGGTTAGGGGATCAATATCCAGGTCTTCATCTCCATCTATGAACTGCTATTTTCTCAGGGACCTTCTCCGTTTTGTCACTTTTTATGTTTTTTTTTCAATACATGTCCAGTGTGTTTGTTCAGGAACCGAGTCTCTCACCTTATCCTCTCCCTTATTAGAACGAGAAAGTAAAGGAGGACGAAAGGAAGGAAAGGCAGGGCTACTTTGAAGGACTGGACAAGACCTCGTATGATTATATGAGCCATGTGCGCAAAACACAGGTTTTGGTTCGAGAATATGGATGCTACTCAATGTAGTTGCATAATACTCTTGTAGCCAACCTTCAGTTGGTACCGTTTCTGTGCGTGAATAATAGCTAGTAATAGTGTCTTGTCTTGGTCAGGTTCCTTGTGAACCGATATCAGTGGATGCCTATTCACTCTAGATAGTAATTTTTCTATGCCTGTTCTTCGTGTCCAGCAAAATTGTCTTCATTGTTGAAGGGAACACTTACATTCTCAAGTCTCAACGTTAATAGCAGAATTACTTGTTAGTAAGTGTAGCTGCAGTACCTAATCAACTAAAGCTACCTTAGCCACCATTGCTGAGATCTTCAGTGTTGTGCCATTTTTTAATGTGAAAAAACATACCTGTAAAAAAATACTCGATTTAAAAACACAGAATGATTTCGATAGAATTTGTTCGAGTACAGAATGATTTCGATATAATTTGTTAGAGTTCGAAGCTCTTACAAGTGATTTTCCAGCATGCTACTAGTGAAATCTCTCATCATATAGAGCTGGAGTTCAGAATCTGATATTGTTTTACGAAGGAAACAAAGTTTCCCTTGGGATCTACGGTCTATTATGCTAGAATTTTGACACTATTTGAAAATCCAATTCCCTAGTGTAATGTTTATAGCGGTAGGCAGGCGTGTTCGCACTCCGGGACACAATTATGAAAATTTTAACTTTCATAACATGGTTGTGGTGCTATAACAAAAGGTATCGAGGGTCAAATAATTTTTTCATTATTTCACGTATCTACTATTCATGAGACAACAAGTTCTATATTTAACTACTTTAAAACTTGATCATTATTTCGAGCATATCTTGACAAGTTCAAATTTCATTATTCGTTACTTCGTAAGGAGATAAGTAACAAAGTTAGTGTATTTCAGATATATATTTAAATCACGCTTGAATTAATATAAGTGTAAAGTACACCACGTAATTAAATTCTAAAACTAGAAAGATATGTTTTGTTTGCTCTTTTATTTAATGTGGATTTTATACGATTCTCACAGTGTTAAGAGATTATTACATTTTATCCGACTCTTTACTTCAAATGGAAAAATAACTTAAATACATAACTTTAAGTTTCTTATTCTCTAATTTTTCCTACTTTTTAAAAAATAACTTGAATCCTTTTTTTATTTTGTAACTGTAATCTTGTAGATACATAACACTCTCTTTCATCTATACACGTTTCACCCATTCATATGTCACGCCTTTTTTTTTTCCGTAACTACACTCAATCATCTAACACATTTTTCTCCATAACTACAATCAATACATCTTTTCAATTACACTAAATATCCAATTTGAATTCCAAATTGTTTCTTACTCAGTCAAACACATTTCAAACACTAATCTGCAATTTTGAATTTCAAAATTCAAAATTTAACTTTCTGAAATCTGTCTGATACATCATCTTCTTCTTTGATAATTCTTTTTCTTCTTATTCCATTCGAACTTTTGTCAGTTTTTTACTTTGATATTTATTTTTGTTCATCGTTTATCTGTCTCATACATATGGATCCTGGTACAAATCGAAAGATATATGATTCTGATGAAGAAGGTTGGAAAGAAAATAGAAAAAAGTCTTTGCATGATCTTTTGAATTTGCGGAAGGATTCTGATTTTTTAGTTTTTACTCATGTATCATTTAACTTTATAATTTAAATTCTACATTTTTGTAGAGACTGTGAGGTATATGTTGCTGCATTTGCTGAGTATCCGAATGACCAAATCAAAGTATCATTTGTTTATATTCTTCCTGAATACCTACACAAAAGATATGGTTATTGTGAAGTTATGGCAGCGAGAAGACCAAGAATGGTGACGTTAGTGAGAATGATGATCCACCAAAATCTAAGGGCGTATTCACACCATCACCAGAAGAAGATTTTGGTTCACATAGAGTAGTATATGTGCATAAACAATGTTTACTGTGTTTTTTCTCGTTTTGGCAATTTCATTAAAGTTTTATTGTGTTTTGCTACATTATGAAACAAGTATTTTTGTTTTAAAAAAGTTAGATTTCAGACATATTATGACATTTCATAACGAAAAAGTGCAGTACAAGTTTTATTATTTAGATATATTAAACAGTTAGTAACAAATAGTTTTTGAAAACTAATTTACATGATCCAACTCACATAGTTATAAAATAGTTGTTTAATTTATATATCAATAATTATTCGATATGATACTTAATATACATACATGATCATAATCTATAATTATTGTAAATTATACAGTAACCTTAATAAGTGTTATAAAATTAAATGTACATGATACATTTAGCTAATACACATGATACATGTGAGATACGCTATTCCTCAACAGTTGTTCCTCTGCTTGTTCAGAAACAATTTTTGTTTTGAAAAGATTAAAGCAATCACGTAGTGTAACATACGAATTACAAATTTTTGATAACAAAAGAAATATTGACACAAATGTATTTTTCAACTCAAATCATAATAAAGTATTTATAATTAAAAGCGCAACTTAAACTTTATTTAACACAAATTATAATAAGCATATTTTTCAACACCAATAATGATTAATAGGAAATGAAAACAATACTTAAAATGAAAATTGTTTACATGAAAAATTATTCAACAAACATATTAATGTCTTAGAAATATTACGATTATTTCACTTCTCTTTTGAAAAGAAAGTACAAGTTCTTCTGTTGTGTCCTTCTTGTCCACATTGTCCAAAAGAATTTGTATTCACCGCAATTTTTTCATCTGCATTTTTTTATTCTTTTTCTTGATCGTCCAGGTAATCGTCTATATCTAGATGGATACAAATTTCAACTGCCACATTCTTAGGAGTTGACCAATATGTCTTATCTGGCATTGACACCATAGGAATCTCATATGTTTTTGCCAATGCATCAAACTTGTAGTAATTCTAGCAGTATGGATGCATATCTTTGACATTCTTTTCTTTTAAAACAGCGATTGCATGTGCACATGGTATCTCATCTAGTTGAAATCTTTCATAACAACATATTTTCCGTTCAAGACAAATAATGTATCTTCTTCCAGAATCATAAATCGAGAAAATAAATTTAGATGATGGAACAACCTGCTTACGTTAAAAAAATAAATAAAAATATAATTGTTTCCAAATAATATAATGATATCAATGAATTAGATACATATATACAAAATAATATATCATGATACATACCTTCATTTTTGAACTTTTGGACGCATTTATAATCAATACCTCCTCAAATCTTCTCCCTAACGTGTCCTTTGTATACGAGGCTATTTATCTATTCTTGCAATGCCAAGAGCCAAATAGAATTCTAACTTCTTCCAAGAATTCTAATATAGTCAATTGTCGTGCTTCAACAAAAGAACAATTGATATATTCTGCAATATTTGAAGTCATCATTCTACCTCTATTTATTGTTGAATGAACTCTTGATCACTTCTCATACCCTGCATATTCAAGGTACTCCTTAACCCTGTGATCAACTCTATCAACCTTAGCCATTAATTTATCAAAATTCTCCTTTCTGTATGCCTTAGCAATAGAGTAGAATAAATCACTTAGGGTACTTCTGCTCTTTTTGTAGTTGCCACATACATTCTTCCAAAGATGTCATATGCATGCATAATGAGGTACATTTTTGAAACATAATCCTTACACTCTTTATAATACTGTCATTTCTATCTGATACTACACACATATCTTTCCGCTCGCCAAATGCATTTTTGAATTGTTCGAAAAATCATGTTCACGAACAATTATTTTCAGTGTCAACAACACCATATGCCAATGAAAATCTGCAACCTGATTACAGACACACATTATATCATTTGATACGTAACATATACAGACAAATCACAACTATAAAAAAATATATACCTGCCCCATCAAGTGTGTGCTTGCTGATACAAATGTCCCTTTGTAAGCTCCGCTCAGATGTGCACCATCGACAACAATTATTAGTCTGCAGTAATCGAACCTCCTAATCAATGGTCTTAAGGCTACGAACAGATACATAAATTCATCTTCCTCAATCTTCTGCATTCTTATATAAGAATTTGAATACACGGTATTTAACATGTGTATGTATCTCGATAACTGTCTATATCATGCAGATGGTTTTTTTCTTATCTTTTCTAGTGCACGTTCTTTAGCACGCCATGTTTGCTAGTAAGATATTTCAACCCTATAGAATTATCTAATATCATCAATTATATCTTTCGGAGTATATATTCATTTATGGTTGACCAATTTAGGAGTAGTCACAGTACTTACAAACCCGACTATTGCTTGGACTTTGGTTATTACCTTCTCCCTCATCGGACACGTATGTTCACTATGAAAACTTCTAACTATAAAAACATCAGATTTTTTACTGCAGGAAGCCTTCATAGTCCAACCACATTCATCTGAAAAGTATACAACACATAGTTGTACAAATTTTTTCAACATATTAATACATATAGCAGTCATAATATATACAACGAGAAAAGACATAAAAACACCATCAAAGTTGTCCCGTATTTGTATAAAGACACCTTAACTTTTAAAGTGTCCTATCACCCACAGAACTATTTAATTTCTTTATAAATGTACCATTTTGACCCATTCTCAAGTCTGGGTTATTACCACGCACATGAGGCGCGTCATGCAGTATTTTTACTGCCATGTACCAGTTTAAAGGTGTCATGTGTCATTATTTTTCTTTATTATTAATTATTTAATCAATTTATGTCATCTTCCCCAAATTTAAACCTAAAATAATCATTGTTTGTCCTCATTTTTTGATTTCATGATTTTGTTTTGAGTTTGCACAAATGTGTGGAATTTGAAATGAACTTCAACCCGAATCCTGATAAACTCGATTTCATGATGCCAGGACAAAGCTGCAGCTGCTATCGAAGAAGCTTGATCTCGTGGTTGTTATCTTGCTAGACAATAATGGCTCTCTTTATGGTGACCTGAAACGAGTTTATCACTGAAAAGTAATGTGAAGGTGGGAGGAAGAAACTCTGTGTTAGTTGATGCAATATCTAGGCAGATCCCCCTTGGAGCGCTACTTAGATCTGAGAATAATTAGTGCAGATATGAGTTTTGCTTCCAAAAGGGTTGCAACTAAAAGCAATTTCACATTCAAAATTTTCTTGTCACCTAACTCCATAGTTGAATAAAAATACCCGAATGAAGAAAAATTAATGGAAGTTTTTTTGAAGGTGCATGCCAAACTGAGAAGAAAAGGAAAGGAGAAGATGACATTTCTTCAAAGAATAGGGTCGGGTCGGGTTGAATTATATCATAGGAAGTTGAGCAACACGCACCATTACATAGACTAGGGAATGGATCAAAATGGTCCATTTACAAAGAAATTAAATAGTTTTGTGGGGTGATAGGACACTTTAAAAGTTAAAGTGTCTTTATGCAAATACGGAACAACTTTGATGGTGTCTTTATGTCTTTTCTCTATATACAACAAATAATGTTTAAAATAATCAAATAATGAGGTACACGAATGTATCAACTGTTTTAGAGACCAACACAATAATTCAGTGTATTTTAGTATCAACAGTAGTTTATTAAAGTATCAATAGAGTTAATTCAACATATCAACAATTTTTTGTAATGTATCAGCTTTATGGTTGTTGAAATTACTAAAGTCTTTAATGTATCAACAGCAGTATATTTAAGTATCAACAAAGTTAATTCAACGTTCAATAATATTTAATAAACTAATTAATCATACATTAAAACATATTTAACTCAAAGTATCAACAAACTAATACTATATGACTGTTGCTATAAATTTCAATTATGTTTAAACAACACTATCTTAACAACACTATTAACAAAATGTATCAAAAAATACTCTAAATACCAAAAATCGTTTTCAACATCTACACAAAAAAACATAATCACAGTATATTTTAGTTCCTAATGCAGCAGTCATTAAAACACAATAATTGTATCACCCTTTATAGATCTAAAAATTTCAAACACTTCTCATACCTTTGTCCATCAATTCTCTTTACTTTGCAATTGAAGTTGTTCTTTATCTTATATTTCGCCATCACATTTATGAGTGTTGCTTTATCCTTATACATCTGACCTGTCTTCACCTCTATACTTTCTGAATCGATTATGTAATTTGTTACTCCAAATTCTGGAATATCATAAGAATCACATATTCTTGATTCAACCATCGCCAGAGCTTGTGTATCCTGTGTTGTGCCTTCTGCACATGTAATTTCTCCACATGTTCCATCGAAGCTATGTACATTATCTTCAATTTTTTCACTTGTTTCAATGCATAACAGATATATTGCGAATTTTGACTCATTTTTTTCACTTTAAAATATAGTTTAACACCCCTGTCGTTCTTAACCTTCATCGGACACGAGTTACCTTCTACAATGTAAGAAATTTCAATGTTTTTCCTTGATACATTGATATCCAACTCGGCTGCAATTGCAATTTTGAGATTGGAAAATGACATTGAATCCCCAACAATGATTTCATCGCTTTTGTAACTATCATACTGCACTTCGTTGACCCAAATTTCTGAATGCCTCAGTAAAATTGATACATTCATCATGTCGCAGCCAAAAATAACAGAAATCTAATTCGTCTTTATCGCTTTTTCACTAGATGTTCATAAACTTTTTTTTATTCAATGTAGATGATATAATCTTGAAATTTGAAACTTGTAACCTGTGAATCAATTACCTATTGAAATATGGAGTCTTTATGATCAGTTAGCCGTAAATTAAGCAAATTTAAATAACAGAATTAATTATTACGTTTTCATCTTTTTTTACCTCAACAGTTATTTATTTACTGTTTATCAATCACTATGTATCCGTTGATAGCCATATATCAAAGGACGGCCTTTTTAAGAAATTTTCTATAAAATGTAAACTGTCAGGAATAGGCTGTAATTATTATGTTACATTATGGAATTTCTTTAATTTTATCTTTTTTAAAAAAATTATAAGTTGGTACTAGACATTTGTTCATTGGGCTGGGTTCACTTTATATGGACCGGCCCAAGTCAAGAATCCAAACATGATTCCTTAGTCCCAACTCCCAACTGAAATCAACGCGAGTCAAACCCAGCCGAGTCCCCAAACTCGGCCCGACAACTCACCCATCTTTTCCCAAGATCTCTTCAATTCTGCTCTGAAATCAATTTCCAGACCTCTTCACCATTATCAGCAACTCCAAATTCACCGGGCATCGGAATCGGAGCATTCAAAGCAATGGAGGAGTATCCAGAAGAACTCCGAACTCCGCCGGTAGCATTAGTATCTCTTGTAGGATGTCCAGAGCTTCACGCTTCAATCACAACTCACCTTCACTCTGAGCAGCCGCCTATTAATGCTCTCGCATTGCCTGATTTCTCCAAGATCTCGATTTTCGCTAAGCCTTCAAAGGACGCTTCTGTTCCGCCTCCACCTGTTGCCGGAATCCTAAAGAAGGATTGGCTTCTTAAACATCGAACTAGAGTCCCGGCAGTTGTAGCAGCTCTCTTTAACTCCGATCACGTCTCCGGCGATCCAGCTCAGTGGCTTCAGGTCTGCACCGATCTTGAAAATCTCAAGTATGCTTCTTTTGTCCTTTTCCAATTACTTTTCGCAATGCGAGTTAAATTGTTCCCAAAAAAATAATAATTTAGTACTTGGATCATTTCCACTGTTCCGTTGCTCTATCTGTTAGGGAAAAACCTTTTCCATCTTATCAAACTCGGTTATATACTGGTTTTAGACGAATATTCATTAAAAGAGTTGCTTAAGATAGTCTGCTGAATGAACAGAGGTGTATTACGCGGAAGGAACGTAAAATTGGTCGTGGTGGTTGTTGCTCCATCAAATTCTAAAGGTGAGTCTTTTACACATTCCGCTGTCTACGATCCATCTATCTGTTTATAGATTTCTTGCATGATCGGACTACGTTTCATTTGGAATATTTTCATGTGGAAGATTTTTAATAGAACAGGAATAGACTTTGACACTTTCTCGAATATGTGTTCCATCTTAACTTCCAATACCTTTACTGTTCATTTGATTGCTAGGTTAACCTCCTAAGCTACATTTAGAAATAATTGATTAGACAAAGGAAATTCACAGTAAGTTGAAACAAATGAATTAGTTGGGTGCAATTATGTTCATCATATTCAGAGGCACTCAGGCATGTCATTTTCTTTGTTACTGCAAATATATCAAGTCATGGGTTGTAATTTTTCTTTCCCTGCTACTGGTATTTGACACAAGACAGATGAATGAAATTTGATAAAGAACGAGTATAATAACCAAACTATATTTGACTCTCTCCCTTATCTCTATTGGTGGGAGGTCTCTCCTATGTCAACTTTCTCCTATTCAGCTCCCATCTTCTCATTATTTGAGGATTTGACCCACATGTGATGCTTCTTTTAAACAGATGATTTAAGTGAAGACCGTATGATTGCTCTCAGAAAGCGTGCAGAACTGGACTCCAAGTATCTTATCACCTTTGTTCCAAGTGAATCAGAACTTAAACAGTCCCTGATCAGGCATGGACTTTATTTCTCATATTATAGCTAAATTTGAGTTACAGAACCTGGTGGTGTTTGTTATTGAGATACCTATTGCAGGTTGGGAAACACATTTTCAGAATTAGCCAATTCTTATTACAAGGAGGAAGGAAGAAGAATTAAAGCACGTCTCGAAAGGAAAAATTTCCATTCTACAGAGCTGAATATTCGATGCTGTTTCAAAGTAAGGGTTCCCTTTGAAGTTCAATATGTGTTGTCCTTGTAGTATGGTTTCCTCATTACCTAATCTTGGTGGTATAATACAACATTATAGTATCATTTCACATTTTATCTTTTTATATACTAACCTAGAAACTAGTTATTGTGCCCTTTATTATGTTTTCTCAATTATTCCCTGGAATTTTGCTTATGTAATGATTATGCTCTTCTTAACATTGTGACAGGCTGCTGTATATGCAGAATTTTGCAGAGATTGGGTTGAAGCATTACGGCTGTACGAGGATGCCTATCACGCAGTGCGAGAGGTATATATATGGTAGTGTGCTTGACCTGTAGAATTTCGAGACCACTTCTTGATAGAGTCTTAATGCATTTTAGACAAGGTGAAGTACTTTGCATTACCAAGAGATGAGATGTAAAGAACTTTTGAGAACAGAGTGTTAGCTTCCTTTTGCTCTTCCATTTCTTTGTTTAGGAAGATGATTGTTGTGTAGTCAGTTCCAAATGAATGTAAATGAAAGAGACAAAGTGCTGGAGCTTCCGAGAACCCCTCTATCCTTTAGTCTACATGAGTGTGGTCATTTGAGCGAATTCTAATAATGTTGAAGAGATTCATTGGTGAAACTTAATGGAAAACTTCTTCTGTTTCTTTCTCATCCATGTGTAGGTGTATTTAGTTCATTTAGATGTATTGTCACTCCTGTCCACTTAATACCATTGGATCTGAGCTGTTAGAGTTTCGCTTGCGCATTTCAACAGAACCAAGTTTATTACTTGAGCGTGGTTCCTTTATTTCTTTTATGTTTGACTATCTTTAAAATCCAAAGGAATCATCTCATCCAAATAAAAATCCAAAGAAGCTTACATGATGGGCACATTTCCATCTATGTCGTGGGAATAGCTGACTGCAGTAGATAAGTGGTGTCTCCTCTCGGGTTTAATTATTGTTGTACAGGTTTTCATTGATTTACTTTCTTAATGTTTCTTCTCTTAGGAATAGTTGCATAAAAGG
Organism: Solanum pennellii; assembly: GCF_001406875.1. Taxonomy (NCBI): domain Eukaryota; kingdom Viridiplantae; phylum Streptophyta; class Magnoliopsida; order Solanales; family Solanaceae; genus Solanum; species Solanum pennellii. The sequence continues at coordinate 49,770,576 of NC_028638.1, forward strand.
GTGGAGGACTTGTCATTACCAGTTCCAACTTCTTTATGAACAAGATACGTTCATAGTTCCATTAGTAAGAAATAACTTAGCAGATTGCGTGAGTTGTAGCAGATTAAAAATTGCTTTGAAGCCTTAAACTGTTGCATAGACATATATTGCATTTTATGCATCTTTTGATTCTTATAAATAGAGACCTATAAAACGATACAGATGGTTGCAACATCAACTAGATTGCCTCCTATTCAACGGTTGATTGAGATCAAAAGTGTGTCAGAGCATCTGCATTTCAAGATTTCTACATTGTTGCTGCACGGTGGAAAACTTGCTGAAGCAATTGCCTGGTTCCGCCAGCACTGTGCTTCTTACAGGAAGCTTGTTGGAGCACCAGAAGTTATTTTCCTTCACTGGCAATGGTTAAGCCGGCAATTTCTAGTATTTGCTGAATTACTAGAGACAAGCTCTATCACTGCTCAGCATGTTTCCACTTTGGTTTCAGAAGCTTCTGATAGAGCAACGCAGTGGGAATTTCATTCAGCTTATTACTTCCAGGTTGGATAGTTTTTCTTGTCAAGCTATTCATTTATTGTTGTTCGCGTGTTCGATTAGTACACTAATGACTTATAAACTAAGCCTCAATCAAATTAGTTGGAGTCTGCTATATGAATCCTATGTACTCTTTCTGCTCTTTTCAGACCCTTCCGTTAGGAGTTTCTAAAATAGTGTGTCTTCTAAATCTCCCACTTATCCTTGTACTAATGCAAGTCTATCAAAACAAAAAAAACTCATAGAAAACGTAGGATCTAATTTAAGTGTGACCACAAGATTCAATTATAATTATGTGGTATCGTGGAGTATCTAGAACGAAAGGAATAGAAGATGCTTTGATGGAATATCGACTACCTACCAATCTTTAAAAGCTAACTGCCTCATGTTTTTGTATAGTTGGGTTTATTTATTCCCTCTAGATTGCCCTGATTCATTTCTGAACTATGTTCGCTCCCTGATTCTTAATTAACAATGTAAAGGAGAGCTGACATTTTGCTACTAAGCTTTTGTAACTATTATGCATCTACTTGATGCCTGCAATAGAACTAATTGCTTCATAAAAAAATAAAATAAAAAATTAGGTGGTATCATGTCTATAAATTGTTACTTTCATTATGTTCGATCCTTAGTCAAGTTTAGATTGTTCCATAGAGATTGTAAGTCTTTCGAGACAGTTACATTGCTTCATCAAGAAATTAGCTCCTTCCATGTAATTTAGGTCTATATTCTCCTCTTGTCACCTTCATTTATTGTAATGTCACACCTATAGAGCAGTACATATGGAGATACAATTTAGCTATCTTGAAAATTACATTTTCTTTTCTTGAATGTCAACCACCAGTGTAAGTAGGAAAAGGTGGATGATAATTGATAGCTAGCCTATAGCTCCTCAAAGCTGAACAATAATTAGGCTCTTAAACTATGTAAGAGACTCCAGAGCTTTGGTTTAGTTGTAAAAGCGCGGCTTGTGATGTGTGCGTTAGGCGTACATCACAGATTTGGATCCTGCCACACAGACAATAGCCCAGTAAATAAGTGGAGAAGGGTAGAGGGATGAACCTATTATCCACTGAATTTTGTATCGTTTGCCACTGGTCCTCGGGTATTTCTTTGTTATCAAAATGTAAAACCACAACTACGTAAGAGCAAAATGGAAATAACCTTTAGCCGCTTTCTCCATTAATACAGATACCTTTCTTGGTCATCATCTTCCCATAGAAGTTCCCATCATTTAGACAGTTGTTGCAAATACTAACAGACCTTCAAGTTTCTGTTTTTTGTCGTTACCCGTTTAAAAGAAAAACTCAAGTTCTTAACTTTCCTGGAAGATTTTTTTTGGTACTGGATATGGAAGTGGGCATTACTAGTTAGCTCCTCCAGACCTCCACATCAAAGGCAAATGACATTTTCATTTGCCTGGAAATTGGAATTTCTATTAGGTATGAGACAGTCGTAATTTGAGAAGCTAGAACCAAGTAATATGGAACTTCTTTTACACCATATTGCACTGCTTTTCCCCATAGCAGATGCAGGTTTCACCAGTTCTTTATAGAATCGTGTCATTGTTGGAAAAAAGCTAACTTAATGTAGTTGAATATTTGCCCAGTATTAATGAAAATAAGTTCCTAGTTTCTTGATTATGTCTCTTTCTCTCTCACTAAGATGACAATGAATGGGGAGATGAGATCCATCAACTTTAGGCCTCAAGGAGCTGTTTTGGTATTCTTTCTCTAAACAAGCTGCCAGCAACCATGTTCCAATTTTTAATTTTTGCTTAAAGCCCCCCATCTGTAGCCTGCTTTATCCTTATAGCAAGTCATACGACTCTGTTCATATGCTTGCTTATCTAGCTCTATTTTAAACAGCTAGCAGCTCATTACTTGAAGGAAAAGAGTTCTTCCCTTGAACTTGCGCTATCCATGTCTGAAACTTCTGGTGAGATTGATGGGAATGCCGATTCTGTGATAGCTGCTTCTTATGTTGGTCAGTTTGCAAAACTGCTGGAGATTGGAGATGCATTTATTATGCAATCGTGAGTGTGGTGATTTCCTTCTAGTAAATTAGTTCAGGAATTTCTATTTTCTTACTTCTCCATACTTTCTCCACATGTATATTTGCAGTCTTAGTGATGAAGATTATTCCCATTATGCTCTGGCTGAAGGAAAGAGATTGCAGGACTCTTATGAAATTATTGCTCTCCTAAAAAAATCTTTTGAAGCATACAACAATGATAAAGCCTCTCGGATGGCTGCCTACTGCGGTTTCCAAATGGCTAGAGAATATTTCACAGTAGATGAATATAGTAATGCAAAAGAAGTTTTTGAGAATGTTGCTAGTCTTTATCGACAGGAGGGCTGGGTTACTCTATTATGGAATGTCTTGGGTTACCTCAGAGACTGCTCAAAGAAAACTGCTCTCGTGAAAGATTTCATTGAGTACTCTCTTGAAATGGCTGCTCTGCCAGTATCTACTAATGTGGCTGGTCAAAGAGACTGTGGCCCAGCTGGGCCTGCAAGTCTTGCCCAGAGAGAAATAATACACAATGAAGTGTTTTCAGTAATAAGAGGAGAATCAGAAAGTGCATCTACTGAAGAAAACAGTAGCCTGAAAGTAACAGCTGATAATCCCCTTTATCTTGAGATTGATCTTGTCAGTCCCCTCAGAGCAGTTCTTCTTGCTTCAGTTGCTTTTCATGAACAAGTAGTTAAGCCTGGTGCAGAAACAGTGATTACCCTCTCCCTTCTATCTCAACTGCCCCTTAACGTTGAAATTGATCAATTAGAAATCCAATTTAATCAGTCGGAGTGCAACTTTGTCATTGTTAATGCTCAAAGATCCCATTTAGCTGCAATATCCTGTTTGCAGCCTGGTCGTCGAGTGGAGACAGCTCCCACCCTGGAACTTCACACAAACAAATGGCTGCGGCTCACATACGACGTGAAACCTGGTAAGCTGATTATTTAACTTTTACTTGTTGCAACTCCAAGCATGAACTATTTCATGTTTGATTGGAGAACACGTCAAACTGTATATATTCATCCCCTGGACAGAACTTCCTCCTCCCTAATAATTAACCAAGAAATCATCTATGATGCCTATTTCTTGTTCCCAGACCTCAAAAACAACTTCCATACAACACTCTGATAAGACCATCAAATCTTTTACTCTGAGCCTTTCTTACCTAATGGACCACGTCCCAATTTATCAAATGAAACTTGTGTCTCGTCATTTGAATTCCATAAGAAGTGAGAAGTTCGTCTGAAGTCCTTCCAACTATTCTGTTGCACTTGCCAGTGTGCGCATGATAGATGTGTAAAATGTCCAGATTGGATCTTGTTTCTTGACTATGCGCCTCCCTCATCAGGTTGATTTTTCTTGGGTTTTCTATCTTTTTCCATTTGATTATTAGAGACCACACTGTTTAGGCTTTCCAAATTCCACCTCATCCCATTGAGTCCTGATTCCAGCTTCTGCCCACACTGAAACACTTAATCCACTGCCACTGTAGTTGTTTATCCAGAAGCCGATCTTTCCATTGCCAATATAAACAAGAAGAGAGAGAGGAAATCTCATTGTCTAACACCTTTTTGAGGTGAGAAAAATCCAGTGGGACCACCATTGATCAAAACTGAGTATTTCACTGAGGAGAATACTGAATTAAAGCATTTTACATAATAATACTCTGCTATCCACCCTAATTTTTAATTAAAATATGTTTTTTTTACTGCATCTTAAAGTGGCATAACATTTGAATGATGCAGAGCAAAGCGGAAAGCTGGAATGCATATATGTAACTGCAAGATGGGGTCAACATTTTACTATCTGTTGCCGAGCTGAAAGTCCGGCCTCCATGAGTGATTTACCCCTATGGAAATTTGAAGACATAATGCAAACTATACCAATGAAGGATCCTGGTCTGGCTTTCTCTGGTCAGAAGGCTGTCCAAGTTGAAGAACCAGACCCACAAGTGGATCTAAAGTTAGATTCGTCCGGCCCTGCATTGGTCGGAGAGAGTTTTATTGTTCCTGTTATTATCACCTCAAAGGGTCATAGTGTTCACTCTGGTGAATTGAAAATTAACCTTGTTGATACAAGAGGTGGTGGCTTGCTTAGTCCAAGGGAGGCAGAATCTTTTTCATCAGATAATCTTCATGTAGAACTTGTTGGAATATCTGGACGAGAATGTGAAGATCTAGCTAATTCAGAGAACATTCAAAAAATCCAGCCCTCTTTTGGATTGATTTCGGTCCCATTTTTGGATGAGGGAGAGTCGTGGTCCTGCAAATTAGAAATTAGATGGAACCGTCCTAAGCCTATCATGCTTTATGTGTCACTGGGTTACTTTCCTCAAAGTCCTGAACTTAGCTCACAGAGAGCTCATGTGCACAAAAGCTTGCAAATTGAAGGTAAGACTGCTGTTGTGATGAGCCATCACTTTATGTTGCCGTTTCGGAGGGAACCACTGCTGCTGTCAAAGACTAAACCAGCTTCCGATTCTGACCAAATACCATCGCTGCCTTTGAATGAAACAAGTATGCTAGTTGTTAGTGCTAAGAACTGCACTGAGGTGCCTTTGCGCTTGTTGTCCATGTCCGTGGAGGCAGTTGATGCTAGCACCTGTGATGTGAAAACTAAGAGTAAGAACCCAGAAGAACATGTGTTGCTTGTGGCAGGAGAAGAGTTTAAACAGGTTTTTGCTGTCACTCCCGAGGTTAATCTTCCTAAGCTAAACATGGGTATTGTGTGTTTGAGATGGAGAAGGGATCATGGAGATGGAGAAAGATTGACTTCCTGTAGCACAACATCTGCAGTTCTAACGAAACATAGTCTGCCCGATGTAAATGTGGAGCAACCTCCACTGATCGTGAGTCTAGATTGTCCTCCTCATGCTATTCTTGGAAATCCATTTACATACTCCATCAAAATTACCAACAGAACACAGTTTCTTCAGGAGGTCAAATACTCTTTAGCGGATTCACAGAGTTTTGTTTTATCAGGGCCTCATAATGATACGACTTTTATTTTGCCAAAGTCTGAGCACATACTTAGTTATAAGCTTGTACCACTTGCCTCAGGTTTTCAGCAGCTTCCTAAAATTACATTGACCTCAGTACGATACTCAGCTGGCTTTCAACCTTCAGTTGCAGCTTCTACAGTGTTTGTTTTCCCATCTGAGCCTCATTTTGGGTTGAAGGATATTGGAGAGATGAGAGTGGAATCTGTTGCAGCCGAATAGGTTTCTACAAAAAGTTGTTCAAGTTTAAGTTTGAGGCTGATTAGTCGAAGAAGCTTAATGATTAGAAAGCATGCTTCTGGATTATTTGAAGCCACTATAAGAGGAATGCACTCACCTGTGGATTTGACACTGTTTTGAACTTGGATCCGGGGACACAATGTATGAGTTCAAGATGCTGGGCATGACATTTTGACTGGATGCTTGCCACGGGGAGTCTTTGGTGGAGACACAGATTTGTGTAAGCAGTACATTAGTGTGCTCTCTTCCGTTTGATTATATGTACAATCATGTAATTTGCTGCTAGCCTTTTAAGGTTGTGAGCTTTCAGGATCAGATTTGTTGGTAAATTACACTAACTTTGCTGCTCATAAAATTATTTTTCAAATACTACACAGAATGTGTTTTAAGCATTTACAATATACGAAACCAGCTAGGAAGAGCGTAATCCGTTCTTTGAGGTGGCACTGGTTATTTGGCTCTGGTGATGCAAATATTCTGAAACTTTATGGTTACTGGCTCTGATAAAAAAAAAATATCCAGTCTCATCTCTTGTTCACTTGGGAAAGTTTTTTTTTACCTTTAACATAGACTAGGAGGCAAAAGGAACAACAATTCACTTGTACTCTCCGTCATAATATCCACTATCCATTATACCTGTGTTAAAAAACAGAGATCACTTATCAAGTGAAATTTTATAAGTGAAGTTTGAAAGAGTGAAATGTACGAGATAATATGATAACCGAATCAAAGAAAACAACCTAAGAATAGGAGCATCTCTGTGAGACCATGTTAAATAAATTCTTTGGCCTGTCAGAAATAGAGTGAAGTTATTTTACATAATAAAAGAATATGATGTATTGTCATCCATAGAGAAAAAGAAACCTATAGTGTCAAACAACCCTCTAGTTTTAGGCATTATACATATATATGCTCTTTAATTTGGCTTTATTTCATATTTATATCCTCAAATTTTGGGTGTGTACAAATAGACACTTAAATTTGTATAAAGTTGAACAAGTAGACACATTAGTCTTATGTGACACAAATACACATAGGACACTACGTATGATGCAAATTATCATGTAGGATGCCACATAGAACGTGCGTGTCTATTTTGTTCAATTTTATATAAATTTAAATGTTTACTTGTACATACTTAAAATTGAAGGATATACGTATAAAATGAAACAAAATTAAAAATCATATTTTGTATTATGCTTAGCTTTTAGGTGTCCACCCCAAAAAACCACAAACATCATTTTCTGGTAATTAAATATATATTACTTATGGATGATTTAGACATCTAAGTTAATGCTAGTAAAGATGTATGTACAAACTTTACAATCCATACTTGTCCCTATTGTAATAAAGGAAATGTATGAGCTGTAATAACATTTTTTTTGGTAATATGAATATGATAGGGGTGATTTATACATCTAGTCCATATATATAGAATGCATGAGAAAAATATACTTATTTTTTTGGGTCTTACGGGGATACTTTTGTGTAAGTTCAGGATTTCTTAAAAAACAAAAGAATATAATTAACGAAAGAAATCTTATTGTTGAAAACTATTGGCTTAAAAGAGTAAAAAAATCATGACTATATTTTTAGGACTTGTATCAAATCTTTAATTAAAAATTGAGCAGTTTTAGATTACACTTCTACAATACTTCTGGTTATAGTAAATAAGTTGCAGTTTCTTGAAGAAAGAATCGATCTAACAACTCGATAACTAATAACATCAACTTCATTAAGGATGAATGAATATATTCACTTTGTAGGTAGTTTAACTCTCATATAGTATTTCTCATAATGATAATTATCTGCTAAAAAAGTATCTTAATATGTGTAGATATCGTTCAATCTTGTTGGGAAGGTACTGCCCAAGGAAAGAAAAATGTTACCTTCAGATCAGGAATGCTTTTTCTGTCCTAATTTACGTGTCATATAACATTTTTGAGAGTTAAACAATTTAAGTATGATCTAGAATTCGCTCATAGAATTTTCAAATTTTTAAAAATGAAATTTATATATTTGTAAACTACATAAAAAAATACTATAAGCTTCGATAATTGATAATTCAAAATAATTAAAAAATATATGAAAAAATTACGTTCAGAGATAGACTTGTATGAATCTCGAAATTCGATATGTGTTGAGACAAATGGAATTATAAATAATATGAAAATAAGAAAAAATCAAGACAAATAACATCAATGTGGTAATTTTACGCAGGAGAGGTGAGAGTTGAAACCTTTTGGTTTTCTTCCTCCAAAATTCATTGAAACTTCGTAACGAATTTAATTTTTATTAAAATTTGAATATATAATTTTATTTATAAAAAATTCAAGTTTACTGTGATAAAATCTTCATTGATTCTCCAATTATACTCGATCTTGTCTTTATCTCCTTTAATTACCAGAACTCAACAATATTGTATAATTTGAAGAAACTTTAGTTTAATGCACGACACTCAACTTAAAAACACTTTTTTCCTTCAACAATTAAAATTTCATATCTTTTCACCAACACTAATCTAACATATATATGTATATATACTTAATATTTTTTCTCACACTAACACAACGTTGAAGAACACATGTTAGGCGATATCTTCTCTATAAATAGCTCAAAACATATTTTATATCTTAGGAAAAACATTTCTGAGGATTCTTTTTTTACCAAAAATTTGCACTTTAATAGTTTTGTCTATCCGTATAGTTTTATTTGTTTACTATCTTAATTATTTTATTTTTCACTTATTATTTTAACCCATTATGAAAATATTTTTTTTTTGATGTTATACTAACTATTCATTACTTATTCTCTAAGTTATTTTTTAATAACTAATATTAAACATCAAATAATATGAATAGTATAGTAAAATGACTATGTAATTTTTTTTCCGTAACGAACATACTAAATAATTTTGGGGAAAATAAGTAAACACCTCATAAAAGCAAAATAATTACAAATATATAGCCCTAAGTTTCCACTAAATAATTACACTATATATTCCCTTATTAATTTCTCTTTACCGATACTAAATCAATATCATATACTATATTGTGTATCACTAAGACTGATAATTTCGCAAAAATTATATATACTCTTATAGTATTATTGAATAATGAGTAATTTTTGCACAAGAAATCTTAATAATACAAGAACAACACTTTTATATATATAATATACATACTCTTATAGTATTATTGACTGATAAGTAATTTCTGAATAAGAAATTTTATTAAGTGAAATTATCAGGTTTTGATACCAATACAATATATGATATGAATGAAGGTATGGATTATAATTACTTATAAGATAATGAATATTTCAAAAAATACTTTTTATTTAAATATAAACTTGTAATTTCTTTAAATTTTATGATTAATTTATGTAATTTTCTCGATAATTCTCTATTTGTTGAAAAAATGTACCTAGAGATGCTGTTATTCGTGCAAAGATATTCGTACATTTGAAGAATGTAGGATATTTTATTATTTTTAATAAAGAAAATATCTTTTTGCAATTTTCGCAAAACAAAACATTATAAAGTTTAGCCTTTTCACATTCTATCAACTCCTCCGTCCGTTGCATGCGTGTCTGAGTCGATCAATACACATTCCCTTCTGCCGTTTCGCCGATATTCCGACGTAAAATCGACCGCCGGTAAGTGCCTCATACTCCGTAATGCCCGTCGTTTCCTCAGTAAGTGAATATCGTTACTCAAACACATGAAAATAGTTTTTTCTTTGGATAGTCCAATTTGTTTACTAGGGTTTTGACTTCGGTTGAAACGGGAAGAAAAATAGTGTACATTCTGTGACTTGCTTTGTTGAAGTAGGTTTTACAATGTACGGTGTAAGGTTTGTGTTGGAAGAGTTTGATGATGGTAACGTTGTGTTTATTTTTCAGTTTGTGTAACTTTCAACTTTTCCCCTGTATCAAAAAATCACTTATCTTTTTGTTAATTTTTGGAAGTTTGGTTCACGGATAAGTTTTGCATTGTTAAACCTAAGAAACAAGCAGCATTCCTACAGGACTAAAGATGGAATTTTGGACTTAAAAAATCGAGCTTTGAGTATTTATTGTTATTTGGTGGAATAATTGTACTACATATCTTGTGATGTGCATTTATTGTTTGACAGTTTGGTTTATTATTGCTGACCACCTCATGAAAAAGTTCAAGCTTACTATGTCTGACCGTCACTTTCCATTTTTTGGCAATGTATTTGTCCATATTTTGTAGCTACTATTGCTGTATTAGGTTTTGTAGTCTCACAAAGGGGTACAGTTCTTTGGGGTTGCAGTAGCTTTGATATAAAAGTTGGAGGAATTCCAAGGATGAAGGTGTCCATACATAATCCTCCACTCAAAACACACACACCCAAAAAATAAATCTTGTTCTGTACAGAGGTGGCTGCCACCTGCCTCCCAATTTTCTATAGACCCCTTCTCTTCCTTACTTTTTCTTGTTTTTTCTTGTGATAAATCTTTAACCGGAGTCGTTGTCCCTCCGATTTAAAACATTTACATTCACCCAAAAGTGAACTAATTTTTATTTCTTCTCAAGCCAAAGCCACATTTTAATAGTCTATAATTTTGTCTACCGTAAAATCAAGTCTATTATGTTTGAATTTGTTTTATTTGCCTGATGAACTCATTATAATTATATTTTCTAGTTAAATTTTTTATTCAGGTATAATGTCATACTTCCTTGTGCAACATAATTTTTTTGTTTGAAAACCCTTTGTTAAACCATAATTTAGGCATACATTCTTGTTGATTCTTTTTTGGGAAAAAATGTCATTGAACACTGGAATGCCAATCTGTTGAATTATATGTTTTCACCTGCTGTATATGCGTCAGCCAAAAGTTTTCTTCCTCCTTACCAAGTCTGGATCCCGGGTCTTACACTTCCAATCTTTGTTCTATAAGAACTCACTTCTTTCCGTTGTTAGGGAGATATTTTATCTGTTCCCTGGTAATATAGGAGCTTTATAATTTGATTTTAGTGTCGTTTCTTTAGAATGAATTCTTCTGTTTTTGGTTGATCACTTGATCCACAACTCTACTTTGCCTTAGTCACCAGAGATTTTTTTTAAAAAAAGGAAACAGCATCTTCTTAGTTGGAATTGACAAAAATAACGCCCGTTCCTTGTTTAGCTTCTTCAGGTGCCCCTTTTGCTTGCTTACTTGGTGGCTCACCCTTCTAATTGGTTCTTTGTTTTGGAACAAATGCATAAAATAATTTTTTTCTGATCGGACATAACCGAATCAAATCTAGTTCTCTATTCTAAAGCCATCTATCATCTGGTATTAAGGCATTGAAAAGTGGAAAACTAGCAAATTTATCCCTGTCCGATCTAAGTCTGGTCACTTTAAAGAACAAGTTGAAACAAAATAAGTCAAATATTGAGTGGTTCCACCTCATATTCTGGGACACCGAGCAACATCATAGAAAAAGAATGCACGTGAGAAATGAAAGGAGCAAATTATTCACCTATTTAAGTGGTCAATTCCAAGTTAGGGAGCTCTCTTTGGTATTGAGATACTATTGTGAATTCTGAAGTCTGAACATGAGCAATTCTGTAATCTAGTTTGTGCTTTATATTTGCTTATCTCTTCTGCATCTACATAAAGTAGCTATACAGTGTACTTGTAGAGTTACTTCAGTTTGCCTTTTATGATATTATGAATGTTTGAACGCATCAGGCTTGAAATTTTTTTTCCTGAAAATCAATGCCCTTATGGTTGCTACATGGTATGTTATTCTAGGTTTTATGATGGGAGATCTTGGCGTGGAGGACGAGTTATCATTCGAAGGTAAAATCTTTTTCGTTAATCCAAAAGGGAAGAAATTAATTCGTTAATCTGTTCTCTTGTTATAATCTTTGAGCTGTCATCGGCTATCATGTTATATGTTATTTTTTGCATGGTCAGGAGAAATCATGGATGTATTTTGTGTACCAGTACTTAGTGCTGAGAGCCACTGATGATGTTATTTATAAAAGAAATAAATGATCATGTGATATTCAATATTGCTTTTATCATCAATACGTTGGAAATTTAAACTGGGCTCGTTGACCCTTTATATTTAAAGAGCAGTTTATTACCAAATTCCTCCCTTTTGTTTCCTCTGTTTTCCTCTTGAAATATATTGTTGAGAAAAATACTACCTATTATTTCATTTACTTTTTTTCCCAGTGCCTATCTGACTAAAATTATTTTTGTAGATCGCTTCAAACAGTATGTAATGGTGAAAAAGGATGGGAAAATCATATGCTCAACACAGTGTCTCAATCCACCTGCCAATACGTATGCAATGCCAGCTTTCCCTGCACTTCTGCTTTAGTTTCACCTTCTGAATAGCTCATGCATATTTTCTTACTAAGTCATGGTGACTTTTATGGAACATCATGTGCTGATGTGATGTTTATCTGCTACTATAAGTTTCCAGTTTTAGTCGTGAATCAACTTCTATTTTCTTTTCTTTCATCAAAAAAGAAAATTCAGCAGTTTGTTCAATGGAAAACTTGGAAGTTCCTTCTTGAAGCATTTTTCTCTATATGGCATACATCGAGCTTTTCATTCCAATATTAAAGTAATTTCTTGTTCCAATTTCCGATGGTAGGTAGTTATTGTTGAGGTAGAGTTATTTGTCACTGGCAAACATGTTTTTTTTCTTTCTCTGTGATTATTAAAAAAATAGATTTTGAATTTGTTGGCAACAGAGTTTCTTCTTTGCTTTTCACCTTTGTTAGTTTAATCTTTTCTTTCCTAATATCTACTGCATGATCCAGTTCTAAAACTAAGTGATGCTGCAGATTCCTCAAATTACTCTTTCTCTTTCTTCTGCTACTACCATGTCATCATATTCCTGACCATCTTCTGTGCCATGCAATTCAATTATCTATACAGTCCTATCTCCAAATGGTCTAATGTTTCTTCCTCTGCAAAATGATGCATACATTATGCAAAAGCATGTGGAGAGGTTTTAGTCACTTTTCCCTTGTAAACTTCGATGCAATTTAAATACAACCTGTTTATCCAATTCAAGTATGCAGTAAGGTACCATATATCCATCAAAATAATTATGAAAATGATGTATCCATTCAAAAAATTGAGAAAAGATTGTTTCGTGGTGACACATGAGTGTTATCATGATAAGTTGTGTTAAAAGCAGAAACTTGATTTCTGATTGATTACTTTCATGTTCTACAGTAACAAGGCTTAACTGATCTTATTTCTTTTCTTGACTTAAATCTAAATCATTGGTTGTTCTTTTGAAGATTTAAAGTTATCGACTGTGTAATGCATTACTCGTCCTGAGGCTTTCTACCCTCCCTCACTTCAATGCTCGATTGATGCAAATGATAATGTGCACTAATCTGAAATGCAGGCCTTCTATTTGGAATATTAAACACATTCTCCGACAAGACAAATTTGACTTCCTCTCTGAGTTATCCCGCTGCTTGTTACGCCGTTCTCCAGAAAATTCTCATCAGGAAAAGGAGTGGCATGCATTCCTTGGTTTTCTTCAGAAATACAAAAAGGTAACCTGTTAGAATCCTGATACCTTAATGCATTGATTAATTGCGCCCCCCCTCCCCCAAAAAAAAAAAAAAAAGTGCAGTTAATGTTTTGTTTCCTACTTACTATTTCTAGGTGTTCATTTTACTTGAAAATTCTATTTATCTATCCAATACATATCTTTGTATTGCTTTCCTATTGAAGGTCGCTATTGGAGAACATGAGCGCTTCCAATTTTACATACTTCCTCCCAAAGAAGGCTCACCATTCAATTATACATTTGCTTGTTACCGGGAGAGGGAAAAACCAAGTGAATGTCCTGTAGGTAAGGCCTCTGGATCAACTTCTCATGTGATTGAGGATGCTTGTTCTCCCTGCAATGAAGAGGCTGTTATAGGTGCCCAAACTTGTGATTTGACAGCCAAAGTTAGTGGAAGGCCTGAAAAAACAAATGTACAGAATATTTCCCTGGAGAGTAATTTTGTGCATGCAAATCCTAGTTATTTGAAAACTCTAGGTCATACCCATTCTGGTTGGAGTTTTGGAGCAATCGCGGAGTTTGTGGACAATTCTAGAGACGCCAAAGCAACTAAGTAGGTAGACAAGTCACTTTCCTGGTCAATGATTCTTTACTGGCTTCCTTATTTTAATTGTCTTTCCCTTTTTGTACTGTTACCATGATTTTTTAGAAAAAAACTTGTCGTTTTTGTACTCCCCTTTTCCTTCTACTTGATCATTCTACTTTGCTTGCAGTTCTCTCTTCTAACTGGGCTAGAAAGGTGGGGAGTGGGGGAAGGCAGAGGTTACCAGTTTTTTGGTTGTGCACTAAAGTTGCATAGTTTCTCATTTCACGTTGCTTTTATTGGATATTTGACAGGTTGGAAATTTCTATTGACATCATATATTCAAGAGTGGTTGGCAGAGAAATTCCTATGCTATGCATTATAGACGATGGGTGTGGAATGAACCATCAGGAGATGCTTCAGATGGTATCATTTGGACACAAGCAACCTGATGCAGATGACCCTAATCGTATTGGGAGATTTGGAATTGGTTTTAAGGTACATTAATATCTGCATGCACAAAATGTGAAACTCTCAAGGTCCCTATCTGTTGTCATCATGGTTTTGTATCCACTTTTTGTATCTAAGGTCATATCCTCGGTAAGCCGAAGGTGCATCATGTCCTACCTAATCACCTCTCCAGTTTCTTCTCTGTCTACCTCTACCCCTCAAACCTATCACCACCAACCTCACACACTTCCCTCACTAGAGCATCTGTGCTTCTTTTCTTCACATGCCCAAACCATCTACCTCACTTCTCATCTTGTCCAACTCAAAGGCTGGTGATTGTGTATAGAGTAATAGTGAAAATGATTTACACAAAATACCTCTTAATTATATTAAGATTTTGTTCAAGATCTTAATGATTAAGACCTATTCAGACCAATTAATTGTTTAAATCACCCCTCGGGGTTGCCCAGTGGTTTGAGCTTGGGACTTCCGTGTTGGAGGTCTCAAGTTTGAAACCCCTTGCCAGCGAAAGTAAGGGGTTTGCCTTCTGGGTCGAGCTCGTCTCACCAGGCTTGCCTACTGTGGGTAACCTCTCCTATGTAGTTTACGAGCTATTACATAGGAGCGGGGGTTCTTCCCTATTCGCGCCCAAAGGGTAGCGGCTGCGGGTTTCCCTTGTCATAAAAAAAAATCAAATAAATCAAGTGTTTAAATCTTAATCTTAATGTAAACAAATGCACATAATGATCTAAAGTCTGAGCTATTTTTAGTGCAAACTGAAGCGGCCTAAGTGAGAATCGTTCAGAGGAACAAGCTCCTCTCAATTAAACAAAGGAATATGACAATTCATTTTTACAGTTATATGGCAAATAACTTTTCTAATTTGACTGAATTAACTAAAACTGATTTATCAGACTAAATGCACGCCTCTATTGAAATAACAGATGAAAACAAAAATTTTGCTCCATATCGACTCCAGTAATTAATGATACAATTTAATTAAATTAATAATTTGGCAATATGATGGTACCAACATGGCAACATGCGTACAATCTGTATACAAAAAGTTGTGATTCTTGTGAATGCTAAGCGAAAACATGATCCTGCACAAAGTATACATGCCGTTGACTTATAAACCATGTGCTTGTTGGTAACAAGCTTCATGGTTAACTGTAAGGACTTGGGAATGTGAATCTTGTAAGTAATGATAATGACTTCCTCATTTTTAGTGATGTTGGATTGTAATGCAGTGCTGGCATATAGATGCATCTGCTTTGCTTGAGATTCTTTAGGTTTCACCTTAAGCTGCGATTCTTGATAGCTTTTGATAACATGATATGTTTCTGTTCCATTGATGTTCTTTGTGCAGACTGGGGCAATGAAGCTTGGGAAAGATGCATTGGTTCTGACACAGACTACTAACTCTAGATCAATTGCTTTCCTTTCCCAGACACTTAATGAAGGAAAAGATGTATTCACCAGATGAACTTGTTAGACTTCTTTTTTTGGTTGTAATTTTCGTCAGTAGTGCTTATCTTTATCTGCTCATTCTTATGCTGCAGAATCTGGAGATACCCATTGTAAGCTACTACAGATATGGGCAATTTATGGAGCTGGATAAGCAAAATGAGACTTTGTTCAAACACAACTTGAAAGCTATTAAGGAATTTTCACCGTTTGATAAGTACTTTATTGGTCAAAAAGTAGGTCTGTTCAGTAAGGATGGCACGGGAACGCATATATATATCTGGAATCTGGAGGAGTGGGGACCCAATTATAGCCTGCAATGGGAGTCTGGAATAACTGGTGGGAGCTCCTTCCATCAGGGCGATATTCTCATTCGTTCTAGACGGGTCAGAGCTCGTCCAGGCCAGATGACTCAAACGGTTGGTTGACATCTTTTATAACTTATATTCCACTCTCTCTCTCTCTCTCTCTCTCTCTCTCTCTCTCTCTTCATTTTCCTAAGTTACAATTGATTGGTTTTAGGTTCCTTTGGACTACTCACTTAGATCTTATTTGGAAGTGATCTTTCTTGATCCACGTATAAAAATATATGTCCAAAAATCACAGGTATTTATACATACATTTCGTTTTTGTGTAACAGTTGTCTAGGCTGATCCCTATGTACTGTTAATAAGATTGGAAACTGATTCTTTTTTTAATGTTCTAATAGGTTAAAAGTCGACCATTAGCAAGATCTCTGAACAGGACTGTTGTGGAAAATGGTACTATAATGGGGAAACCGGTTCAGCTTACTCTGGGTTGCAATCAATTGGAATGGGAAGAAGCAAATTGTGGAATATTTTTGTATTGGCATGGACGTCTAATAGAGGTAAGCATTGGACGTTCATTCTTGCCTTCTTCATAGTTTCAGAAAGGAGATGTTGGCTTTTTTGCTGATAGTTGTTCATAATCTCATTCTGATTTCGCTTTCCATTTCTCTGAAACGAAAATATGATTGATTACAAAAAATGAATTTGTGACTTTTTAAGGTGTTCTGATCTTAAATATGCAGTAGTACTCTTATACTATATTACTTGATGGGTGACAATATGACTTCCATTTAGACAGTATTACTTGATCGTAAGGATTTGGGATTCCTGAAGCTGACATTTGATTATTCACCTCCTCTTAATATACCTTCCTGTACGTATATTTCAGCATATACTTGATTTGAAGGTCAAGATGGCTTGATATTGAATGATTGTTAGTAACTTGGAAAAATCCAGGATGAATTGGACTATTTACTCATTTTCTTTCCCCAGTTTTAGTCTCTTGTTGAGTTCAAATTGTAGTCTATGATGAAGCGGGATATGGTTGTGACAACAGAGCCCTCTTATATCAATAATTCAGATTGCTGAATCCATATCTTGATTCCTATGCGTTCACTCCAAATTCATTGAAGTCAATAAGAGGTTCTATTGACTCAAGGAGATCCAGATACTAGCATTTAGATTCCTAGAATGACGAAAAAGATCATTTTATTTTTGCAACAAAGTGGGTGAATATACAAGGATTTATGTCTACTTTTGGCTGGGAAATCACTTGCCTAGCTGACAATCTATAATATAGCAGCTGACATGGTTATTCTTTCAAAGGCTTACAAGAGAGTTGGGAGTATGATGCATAATGGAGATAGAGGTCGTGGTGTCATTGGTGTTATTGATGTCACAAATCTAATGGTGAATATTCTCTTCCTTTCAGTTTCTTTTTTCAAGTTGATGATGTTTTTGCAATATGTTGTTTTTTGTTTCAATTTAAATTTACATAGTGATAACATTGCAATTTTAAAATTCTGTATCCTAGACAATTTTATAAATTAAAGGATTATAGTAATGTGTTGTATTATTTCGTCGTGTTCCCTAAAATGATGATTGAGTGAGTATATTCGTTAGAATATAGATTTTGAGTCCCTTCAACTTTTTAAAAGGTCACACCTAAGCCCTAGGATATTTTTACAAAGCATGTTCTGATTCAACTATTGAAAATGAGGGAAATTTGCAATATACGTGCATATGAGAATTTGCCTTCTTTCACATGAAGTGCTTGAAACTTGTGATGAACTTTATATACCCAAATTATTTAACTTTCCATTTAAGTTAATTTGATTCTTCTTAGATGTAACTCTCACATCCCATTTCCATTGCTTAGTTTTAGAGACCTTACCCTCCCCATACACCACTTGTGGGATTTCACTTGATTTCTTGTTGTTGCTTAGTCTCTAGAGAACCAGAGTTTTACTAAACCAAGTTGCGTGCAATTCTGTATCAAAGAAGTTCAGTACAGTGACTTACATTATAATGTTTCCAAATAAGTAAGATAAAGAGTAAAAGAGGAGTGTAAGAAATTATGAAGACGATTTGGTTGTGGTAATTGTTGGTGACTTGGAGCTATTAAACTTTGAGCCGGTGGAAGGCTTGAGAAATTACTGGCCAGAGTAAAGGGACCAAAAGCAATCAAATCATTACATATACAGTTCAAACTTTCAAGTTTAATGATGATCAAACACGAGATATCTTTGATGAGCTGGAAGACTCCTGTATCACTTAACAAACTAATAATATGAATTCATGTGAGAAGTAACATGTTTTACAAGTACCAACACGTCGAGATTATTTTTGTCTATCAATGTTTTACTATAGAATTTTTTGATTTTATGATGGTATGTTTTCTGGTGTAGAGAGGAAATACCATTTTTTCTTGATAGTTCAGTAGATTTTGCGATTCTAAAATATCCTTGTAGTATCATACTTTTGTGTATCTGACACCCTCTTGAGGTATATTAATTGATATCAATCAACTATCCTTAATTCTATACCAGTTGATGTGGGCTATGATTCGTCAGTTTTCATCATAACTTAACTATTTTTATGGTGGCTCACAACCAACTGCCTCGTTTGTCCTTTATCTGGATCTGGGTCATCTACACTTTGGATTGTGGCGTAGTTGCTGTCTTGATGTATCAATAAAAGTTTTTTCTTACTAAAATTAGAAAAGGAACTGAATATTTACTGACAATATTTGTAAAGAAAGTGATGCTTTAACAAAGAACCTTTCAGTTTACTTTTTATAAGACATTCCTTATGATAAAAGAAGTACATAAGACATATACCGTGTCACTTTCATTTTCAAAATAATGTTTCATGGCACAGGCTGAAGATAACGGTCATGTTTGGGTGCACAACAATAAGCAAGGATTCCAGGACTGTGAAGTGTATGCTGAATTGGAGAAGTGGCTGGGTGAGAAATCAGACAAATACTTGGATGAACATGTTGATAAAGTTGAATTGGTACTTCTTCACTACACTGGCCTAGTATAACTTTATTTGCCGTAGCTACTTCTTCCTTCCCCCATCACAATCGTGATTTTATTCTTAATGGGCTATTGTAATTTGCCATGGATTTGAAGCTGGTATGCTCTTCAACTTTATCATTGATTGCTCAGTTTTGATGGGATAACTTGTTTAATATCGGGGATGCAATCTAATGACTTAAAACCACCCTATCAACTTTGAATGAGGACTAATGAAATGAGTTCTGTGGGAGTAATTTGAAGGATAAAATGGTGGTCATATTCATGCAACCAAAACAAAATAATTTCTTTAGCAGAGCTGGATCTGAAAGGGCAAGTAAACTCGGTTAAGCAAGGCAATATAAAACCTTCGAAGAAAAAATAAAAGTTCAGTGGTACTAGAGTTAAGTTTGCCTCAGGTTCAGGAATCATCGCTAATGGCGCTGTTGGTTTCCCCTTTTTGGAGATTGATGAAGTGATTTATTTTCCATTCCCACAAAGAGGCGTGTAGCACAGAAATTATTTTATGTGGTCCATCTGATAACAAATAAGGCATGAGGAAAGCGTTCAAATGTTTCTGCTTCATGCGTAATATTTCGAAACTATTTTCAGAATTCATAATTGGTGCTGTAATATACTAATTTGTGAGTATGATTATCCAAACTACTGCCTGCATAGGCAGCAAAGTACGCCTTTACTTTCATGTCATGTTGATGCCTTGCAAGAAATATTATTGAAAAAAGTACCATTAATCCTCTTCTTTGTATGATTTCCTTTTGGAAATATCAGTACACTCACTATATAGCTTTTCTGGCATTTCTGAGCTGATCTGAGCAGGGAGAAGGGATCTCTCCGATTTCTCTCAAGTCATTCTATTGCTTTTTTTAGATTTTAGAGTTGATGGTTCATTTTGTCAAAGATGGCATTCTCACCAATTTTAAACATGGGTTTTCTTCTCTTACAGAAGCCAGGTAGTGGTGTATACAAACCTGACAACGAGTGGGTGCAGTGTGACAAATGTAGAAAGTGGAGAATGTTGAGCCATGGCTTCAACAGCAAGACTTTACCACTTCAGTGGTAAGAGTCTTATCTGACTTCCCTGGACTTAATTGACAGATGTTACTGTATTATTTCCTAAATTGATAGTTACCCACAGTTTTAAATTAATGACAAAATTGATATGAGATTACTTCACTTCTGAAAAAATTACTCCTCTTTCTCATCTCCTAATTATGTTCCCCTTGTAATGCACATCCAAGAACATACATTATGGAATTCAAAGATAATATGTTGTTCCGTTGGAATGTGGTCTTTTATAGAAAATCTGATTTATTGCAAGATAATATTTATTTTGTTTGTGTTCAGTTTTGCTATATTGTTTGCTTTCTTGTCTGAACTCCACAGTGAAGTTCTACTTGTTCACTAGGTCATTATAATAGTTAATTTGTTTTGCTGTTGTTTTTCACATTTTCTCATGTACAAAAATTTGTCATCATGTTTATTAGTTAAAAAGTATTTGCCTCATATTCACTAAATGTTTTGTTCTGTATATCCTGTTTTAACATTACTATAGGTTCTGTTACATGAAACCTTTTAACGGGGAATGCGAGAGATCAGAGCAGGAAGTTGAACCTGGAGTGATAACGATATCCAGCAAGCGTCTGGGATACAGTTCCACTGAAGATCCCGAAGAGATAAAGCGCAAGCTCTCCAGACAAGCTGTGGGGACATCAAAAAGTATGACACTGAAATTGTTCACTTCTTTAGTTATTCTGGTTTGCAGCTAGAGATGAGTGGTTATTATATTATGCCATCAGTGTTTTTAGCAGTGTGAAACAACAAATAATAAAGAAAAAAAATGAAATGCTACTTGCAGCGCAGCTAGTGCTGTTTCCTGTAAACAGTGGGTGTAACATTGTATACAGTATAATAGTTTAGCTACTCTTTTTCCTGGTGAGAAGTGCATGTTGAAGTGATTTTTGCTTAATTAGATAAATTTCCGAAGTCTAGGTGAAGCAGCTTGAGGATATATAATTTTAGATGGTCATTTAAGTTTTATTTATAGGGTTGACCCATGATATTAGTGTTTTGTTTTTAGTTGCAGCCACTGTCTTGTTGGGCGGTTATGCTAGAGTCTAGACCCCTACATGTGTGAGGGGTATATGAAGCCTAACCTCCTCAAAAGAGACTAAGGAATTGGACAGACCCAATCGTTTACACTTCAGTACCAGAAACTCAGATCTTGGCTCTACTAGAAATGTTATACAGATTCCCCTTCTATGATATCTAAGAGATAAAAGATCTCTTTCAGCAGTTCCCTTACAAAATTTAGCTTCACAAAAATGTACAAATCAACATATATCATCAAAATACCAGTTCATGAGGGTTTTTCTTCCTAACACTAAGGCTAGGGATCTTCCTTTTATCCAGTTGTAGTAAACCTCTCATTTGCCTTGTGAGGCTATCAAGAGAGTTATAAGTCTTCTCATTTCCAGAGGGCAAGCTCAAGATAGTAAGTTTGTCAGCCACTTGATTGGCTGGCCTTAAGGCAGTGGTGAATAACTCAATCTGAATCTGGTAGAGCATTTTGTATATCCCTTGTTTTGTGAGTTGCCGTGGGATCTTGAAAACCTCCCTGATGCATTATTGCAAGATATCAATGTTCGTTGAGGTGTTCTGCAGGGTGAAAAATCTGGAATGGATAATGTTCATTAATTTTAGTTTTCTTAAAGTCCACATCCATATTCGTTATTTGAAGTAAAGGAAACATATCAACACATGTTTAGGATATTTAATGTTAACGGTTTCAGTTTTCTGGGCTGGAAACAAAGAAACATTCCAGCTCTTTAATGGGGTGCAATTTTTTTTATGGTTTTATTTCCTCTACATTTGCACTAGACTTGTTTTAACTGGATCAACGTAATGAGAATTTTGAGTGTAATGAGATTTAACTTTCAGTCTGCAGACGGTCCATGTACAGGATAATGCTTGTTAGGTCACACACATTGTTTCTTTTTCTCATATTTTCTGCTCTTGGTTTCTTATGCAGACGTGGGTGAGAATGATTCAAGTCATTCAATGGATGAGGATCAAGCAAAAAAATCACCTGCACAGAAACGTAAAAGGCTCCGAAGGAGTTGTAGGAAAAGTTAGTATTACATTGAAACATGCTTCTTGTGCAGGTATCTTTATCGTATGTATTTGTTGTCGATATGCAGCGGCTTTTTGTTAGTACAGTCATATGTTGGGAAGAGGTCATAGTGAAATATGTTATTTTGTTGTACACCTTATATCAGAGAGATGTGCTATGACCGAACACTTGTCTTGAGTTATAAGTTTCAACTAGTACAAGTAAATCAAAGACACATAGATTGATACTTATTTGATCACAAATCAAATATGCATGACTGCTAGTAGCTTTTTCTTTTCCTGTTACTGTGAAGATAGTAAGGTAAGTATCTGTTTTTCTTTTTTGGTAGTAGATTGAATGAAAATATTGTAACGGAAAATGGAAGTGGGATTAAAGGAACAATATTTTACTATTCATTAAATGTCGCGCTCAATTATTGAAGGTAAATTCTCATATCTTTTTTTTATGAAGGGGTTAAATTTATCCTGATAGAGCAGAAGCGTGACAATACAGTTTATAATGTTCTGTAGTAACAGGTATAGGAAAAAAACATATGAAAAGAAAAGGAGATTTGAGATAACCATGATGGACGTCAAGTGGTTGATATTATCTCTTTTTACTCTCCCAATCTTTGATTTGAATCTTAAATTAAGGATTTATAACTCTAGACTATAATCACTAAAAGAAATATTAAAAGACACTTATTAATTATTTGAATTGACACTACTCTAATAACGAAATCAATGTATATTTAAATTGTTTTAGATGTATTTCTTTTTCAATTGTCATTCTTCTTCCATTTAATCAAAGAACAGTACGAATGTTCCTACTACTATATTTCTATATTATTATTTATTAAGATTTCTTGGCCATTATAAAATAAAAATAGACTAATACAGCTTTTTTCAAATCTCTTATACGGTGACGAAACTAGATCTTTACAAAATAATATACATTCGCGTAACAAGTTAACAAACTTATAACTTACTCTAACTAATTATGTGACTATATTTAGCTAACTAATTAGCAATTATTTCTTTATTACATTTAAATTAGATAAAGTGTAATTAAATAAAAATTTAAAACAAAATGATCACATTTTTACCTAAATAGCACAGAAAATCGCTAGGAGTAAAACAAAATGATTTTTTATTCTTTACGTTTTTTGACACAATTTTGACAAGTTTTGCTTGTTTTCTTTCAAAAATGGGATTAAAATTAATTTATTTCCAAATCTGTTTTGATCCGGAATGAAACGGTTTTTGTTTTTTGAAAACTATAAATAGAGCATAGTACTACTGGTGGAGTAGTGAAAATAGAGCCAAAAAAATCAGTTCAAAGCATCAATGGAAAACGTGGGATCAACCTCCGCCGCCGACGATAATACGCCGGCGCAACCAATCTCCTCCTCGACTCCTCTGGTCCCTTCATTTCCAGACCCTTCCGTCAGTACAACTGAATCGCGGAAACGCGGAAGACCAAGCCCTGGGATGACTACTCCTTCACCGTCTCAGGTCGCCGGTGGACTTTCGTCTCCTACGCAGCCGCAGGCAGATGGATCGAACCCTGGGATGACTACTCCTCCACCGTCTCAGGTCGCCGGCGGTGGACTTTCGTCTTCTGCGCAGCCGCAGGCAGATGAAACGGCGGTTTCTACTGGGAATAAGCAGCAAAGCGTTGATTTGGGTAAATTTATATGAAGTGAACTTCTGTACTCTACACATGTCTAATTATTTCTGTATTTGTTTATTTGTGTTACAACTAGCCTTGCTTTACTTTTATTATTAGCGCTACAATTCTTTATACCATATGAATATTTGTCCTCGATTCTTGTTGAGTTTTCTTCTGCAAAATCTTTTTTCCCCTGCATCCAGTTGAATTTTCTTCTGCAAAATGTTGAATAATTGCCTGCTTTCATACTAGTATAAAGAAGCCATTCATGTTCTTTTTAACCCTTTCCTCTGGTGTGCATGAAAAAGGAGATGCAGTTCATTTTACTGTGTATTTCTTCATTGCAATTTGGAAATTGAATATTAAAGATTTACTTTGCCCTTCCAATTTCCCTGTTAGCATGCTTTGATATGATGTTCAACAGAAAACGTCTCCTTCCCTCTCTTATGCTATTCGGCAAATCTGAATTGGAAATTTGGAGTTAAACAGTCTTGGTAAGTTCTTTCTACCAAATCTCAAGTCACTCTTCTTGCAGGATCAGAAGTAGCAGCTCTTGGATTTATGCAATCACACGTGATCAACATAAAAACTGGGGAGGTGTGGTCTTAATTAACCTCTCTTTTGATCAGCATGTGTTTATCTTATCAGTAGAAACAACGAGAATATAGTATATAATGTTTTCTTTTTATTGGAAACAATATCTTTCTTTACTTTATTTAATCTGGCCTTTTGGCTTCTCAGGATATATTGGTCAAAATAATGTCATTCTGCGAAAGTACCTCTAAATCAGTGTGTGTTCTGTCAGCCAATGGTTCCACATCTAGTGTATCACTTCGCCGACCATATCAATCTGTAACATATAAGGTGTGTATGTATTTCCATGTTTATATTTGAGAGTGGGTGTGGACATGTATCAAGTTTATCATGTATTTTGCCTCGTGTGCTGATCTACCTTAGATTTTATCATTTATGTCGTAGTATGTAACCCCTCGACCAAATGTTTGACACTTTTGGCTGGATATACTTCAGTACCATCACATTTTGATTAAAAAAAGAATTGTTGTTTAACTGGTGCAGGGAGTGTACGACATCCTTAGTCTGACTGGTTTCTTCTTTGTCTTGGAATCTGGTGGTCGGCGCAGCAGAGAAGGTGGCTTGACTGCGATACTTGGTAATGAAGAAGATGGTGATGTTTGGGGAGGCAATGTGGATGGGCTCTTTACAGCAGCAACTGATGTTCAGGTTTGACATAGAAAATTTTCAAAGATAGTGTCTGAATTAGCTCTACTTCCATCACCATATTGAAATCCAATTACGGTGCAGGTTATTGTTAGTAGCTTCAGCACAGGAAAACAGGTGCAGCAGGTGAAGTCAGACAACTTTGGTACACCAGCAACATTAAGTCCTATGTCAGTTGGAAGTTTAAGTGGGTCTGTGAGCCCTGATAGTCCGCTTATTGTAACTAGCAAGAGAAGCCCTACTGGAGTTGCTTCTAGGTTGCCCTTTTAAAAAAGGGATGTCATAATACCATTGGAAAAGCTGTGTAATGTGAAAATGGATTCTGCAGCTTAGCAATTCTTTTTCATATGGATTGAGCAACAGTTATCTTTTTTGTACAAATATATGCACAGAAAACATTATTCTACTTTTACTTCACAGCTTCTTCATTCCTTATTTACTAGTATTTCGTTATTCCAGATTACTTGTTTTCGGGAAAAGGCCCAAGAATATCCCATAACCTATTGGAAATGGTTCAAAGATATACTCCTTCCACCTTTTGGTTTAAAATAACCCCCCACTTTTGTTTTTGGGTCCAAGATACTCCTCCTTCAATCTTTTGATCTAAAAATACTCTCAACCGTATTTAGTGTATCATAGAATAAAAAGTTTGTCGATGACCTACAATACATTTTGTACTTATTTTTTACAGATTGTAATTTCCTACTGTACAAAATTTCATCTAGTTTCCTCAATATGTTCAAAACGGGTCACAAATTCATATGATGCTTACTCGCTTGATGTGAATCACAAATCAGCGTCTAAGTCGGGTAACAATTTAATTTTCACATTACTTTAACATAGTCCTAATTTCGTAAATAAAAACTAAAAACAAAGAAATGCTAAATAAAATGAGCGGATTTATAAACCTGCATTTTCTCTTTTGATTTGAATCTCAAAATAAGAATCAAACTCCATAATTACTAAACTTGATAAAAAAAAAATAGATGCAATTTTACCATAAGTGGTCCTTTGCAAACCCTTATTTTCATAACATTAAAGTTTTTAAGTTATTGAATGCCTACTATATCTCTACATTATTATTGATTAAAGTTAGACGGATGATTAAAGAAATTAAAATTTCTTTGGTCATTTGTAAAATGAATATATTAAAATAATTTTTAAAAAATCTCTTATACGGTGATGAAATTAAGAACATAAGTAACAATTAAGGAAAGTAACAAATTATTAAAAGAAGAATTTATGTGCAGCTTTATAATTGTAAAATGATTGTATATTCTAATTGTGTAACAACTTAACAGAGTTCTAACTAACTAATCATGTGACTTAAAATTAGTTATAAGTATAATGAAAGTCATTTAACAAAATAGCACAGAAAATCGGTATGAGTAAATAAAAATGATTTTTTATTCTTTATGTTTTTTAACCCAGTTTTGGTTTTATCAAAAATGATTTTTTATTCTTTATTTCCAATCTGTTTGCTTCTACATAAAACGGTTTCTGTTTTTCAAAACTATAAATAGAGCACAGTACTACTGATGGAGTAGTAACAGTAAGTGAAAATAGGAAAAAATCAGTTCAAAGCATCAATGGAAAACGTGGGATCACCCTCCGCCTCCGACGATGGTACGCCGGTGCAACCCATCTCCTCCTCGACTCCTCCGGTGCCGTCATTTCCAGATCTCCTAGGCACCACCGTTAGTGGACTTTCGTCTTCTACGGCTGATGTAGTGATTACTCCTCAGGTCGCCGGCTGTGGACTTTCGTCTTCTATGGCAGAGGTACAGAGTACTCCTTCAACGTCTCAGTTCGCCGGCAGTGGACTTCCGTCTACTCTTTCAATGTCCGGCGGTGGACTTTCGTCTTCTACGGCAGATGGAGAAACTGCTCCTTCAACGTCTCAGGTCGCTGGCAGTGGAATTTCATCTTCTACGCAGCCGCAGGCAGATGAAGCGGCAGTTTCTAGTGGTAAATTTATATGAAGTGAACTTCTATACTCTGCACATGTCTAATTATTTCTGTATTTGTTTATTTGCGTTACCACTTGCATTGCTTTATTTTTATTATTAGGGCTATTTGTACCAAGACTTATATAGTAGCTACCAGTTTGACAGTTTTCTGCTCGATTAATTTGAATTTCTGGATTATTGTTAAACTAATTTTCTTCTGCAAAATCTTTTTTCCAGAGTTACAACTAGCATTGCTTTACTTCTATTATTATACCATAGGAATATTATTTCTGCTGGATTCTTGTTAAGTGTTGCAATTTACTTCTGCAAAATCTTTTTTCCCGTGCATCCAGTTGAATTTTCTTCTGCAAAATGTTGAACAAATGCCTGCATTATGATCTTTCATACTAGTATAAAGAAACCTTTAATTTTCCTTTGATCATGTGCATGGAAACAAGGAGATGCATTTTATCATACTGTTAGCATACGTTCAGCAGAAACTCTGAATTTGGAATTTAATAGAGTTCATAATTTGAAATTTGTTATTTATTGAAGTTCTTTCTGCCAAATTTCTTATATACAACTTGCAGTATCAAACCCAGAAGAATTTGGACCTATGCAATCGCACGTGATCAAGGCAGAAGCTGGGGAGGTGTGGTCTTAATTTTTTATACATATCAATCGACCCATAGAATTGCAAAATTGTTGATAGAAGCTGGGAGGTGTAGCTAGCATTTTTTTGTCGATCGATTAAAATAATCTTAATAATTTTTTGTAGGAAAAGGATCTTAAACTGGAGAGTGAAATCAATTATCTAGTATTGAAGAGGAAGTTGGTGAAGTTCACAATCAAACAGATCAATTCATTCATTTCTGCCAGAAGTGTGGTAGGAATAGGTAGCTGGGGAACGGTGTATGAAGGAATGATTGAAGGATTATCTGGACTATCTAGTGATTTGAATGGGGAAAGAATTGCGGAAATTATTTCTGCAAAGACGAAGAGTTTTGTAATGATGAGAACTATATTCAATGGAAGGTAATCCTGAATTCTACTGTGTTGTTTATACTCTTCTTTCTTTATATAAACTAATTAGTCTATCTTTTTTTAGACTGAGATTATGATACTATCTGATATAAAACACGAGGGTGTCATCAAATTGTTCGGTGTTTGCCGCACCAATCGAGGTTTATACCTGGTTTATCCCGGAGATCTCAAGAAAAGCATTGAAGGTAAATAACTTTTAATATTACATATTGACTGTGTAAACTGAGTTATTAAATGCAAATCAATTGAGAACTTGATAACTTGATATTTAAATCCACATGTTTTCAACAGACTGGCTCATGGCTTACTCACTTTCATGTTTTTTTCCGTATCATATTCCAATTGCATTTAGTAATTAATTAGATCACACTCTTGATTATAATATTAAGAGTTTTCCATTTCCATCAAAAGTTGTATGTGTTGTACACAGATAATTAATACAATAAGTTGGGTTTGTTTTTCATATTGAATTTTTTCTCTCTAAATCTGTCCCATTTTACAGTTTTAGAGCTTTAAATGTTATCGTGAAAGTTGCTGAGGGTGTTGCATATGGGTCATGTCGTATGCAGGGGCTTGAAGCCGGCAGACATATTGTTGGATGAAAACTGGAACCCTGTAGTGACAGATTTTGGGCAAATGAAGATGTTTGGAGATGGTTTAAGTGTATCTCAAAAATTCAATCAGGAAGACCTGCTCTTCTCAGGTATTGATAAAAATATTTTCATTCTTTTTTTCAGAATTCAGTTTCATTCTATACAACTTCAATTTTTTAATAAGCTGTTCATTTTCTCAGGACCATGTCCTTCACTATGACTCTTACTGTCTGGGTTTTCTGATGCTCCAAGTGCTGATGAAGGTGAAAGAAGCTCACTTTGAAGTCACTGGGCCAAAGGAGAGGGGAATTATGCACGTTGATATTGATTCTCATTCGTGTCGCTATTCCTCGGAATTGGTAGAGCAGGCACTGAATTCTCATGTTGTCCATCTGGATTTCTTGAAGACGGGTAAATGTACGATGATCGTTGCAAGAAATTTAACCGAATTGGCATT
Source organism: Solanum pennellii (assembly GCF_001406875.1). Taxonomy (NCBI): domain Eukaryota; kingdom Viridiplantae; phylum Streptophyta; class Magnoliopsida; order Solanales; family Solanaceae; genus Solanum; species Solanum pennellii. The sequence goes on from NC_028638.1 coordinate 49,799,779, forward strand.
TAAATGTTTAGCCCAAGGGGGAGTAACCCGGCCCACGTCGGAAGAAGTACTCCGTATGATTGTCAGTCTCCCGGCTGCTCTCGGTGGAAGTAGTAGTAAATCGTCCAAGTGACATTGCTGAAATTACCTTTATGACCTTGTTTTGAACTGTTTTCTGTAGTTCAGTCATTTTTCCAAACTTTATATTGATCCGTTTATCTTTGCTTATCGGTATATATACATACTTTGTGAGAGCGCGAAATTATTGTGAAGTACGTTGTAGGTCTACTCCCTTATCCTATTAAGATTCAAGATTAGTAGTATCACAGTTTAGCTTGTCCATGGCCACCAACAAGTTGAATTATTGACACAGCAGAGTGTTAGCACAGAGATTACTAACGAATCCATTGTCATACGTAGAATTTAATCTTCAACCATATCATCATCATTCGAGAGGCTAATTTCACGTTGATTCAATTTAAGAAGCAATGTAATAGTTATTAGAATTGAGTTGTTGATTGGTTGAGGGAGGGTATTGAATAATGATAATGTTTTTTTGTGTAATTCAAAAGTTGAGTTTTAAATTTTTTATATAATATAAAGTTACAATAATAAAATCCAACTAAAGAATTTGTGTAATAATATCGAAAAATAGTAGTATTGTGTTTATAATGATAAAATTGACAAATAAATTGGAATAAGACACCCTTTTTTGCTTAATATAAAATGTTTTTGACTATTTAGAATATTCAGTAATAACAGAATAAAAAGACTTGGTAAAACATTGTTGTATTTTCGATTTCTTTATTATTATAATAATAATAATAGTAGTAGTAGTAGTAGGTAAATAGAGATCCCTTTATTTATTAGGGTTCCTACCTACAATTGCAATCTTTGAAGTATATACAGGATGAATGAAGGTGCTGGAATATGGTGCCCAGTTTTCAACTCAGGTAAGTAATCCATTATTCACCCTTATTAATACTCATAGATTAGATCATTGTCTTTTACTATTGGGCTGTTTATGTATCTTGATCGAAAACCTAACGCTAATCAGGTCGACGAACAAAAATCAATTTTGTTATAAGAAATAAATAGACTCAGTTCATTGCAGGGGATAGAGAAGAGGATAATGATGGTTTTGAAGCTATATTTGAAGCCATGAACATTACTAATGTTGTTGGAGGAGACTTTGTAATGTCTATTCTGTTAGCATTACCAGTGAAGTCACTTTTGCGTTTTCAAAGTGTGTGTTCGTCCTGGCATGACTTGATCCTCTCCCGCCGCTTCATCAACATTCATCACCATCGAACCAATCGCAGCAGCAGCTTGATATGTTTCCACAGCATCAATGATGAGAGTGGGAGAACAACCTATAACAGCGTCTCAGTGTCGTCTGAAGATGGAAGAACCATTATTACCCCTTTATCTTTACCTCCTCCTACTACTCTTCATGAAAGACGTAGAATTTACATTGCAGACTCTTGTAGAGGCATGGTATGCTTTTCCTCTGGATTGTGCCCTCATTCAGTGGTCCTCTGGAACATTGCTACACACAAATTCACCACTTTCCATGGCATTATTCATAGAGTACCTCCCAAAAATCATATTACAATGCGGCCTAATCGTATAGCGACTGATCTAGCTACAGGTTTCACCTTCCTTCCCATCACCAACGAGTACAAGTTGGTTAGGATCATTCTCTACTTAAACCATTCCGCTTATATTAGAATCACAAGGTGGGATGACAGTATGAAATTCCTCCCAGCAACGGAAATAGACGTGGATTTTCCTTACCAGATCACCCAATTTGGTGGTCGTTGTCTGAATGCAAATGATGCTATTCATTGGTTAGGGCGTAGAATCGAAGGAGGACGGAGTATTGTAATTGCGTTTGATATGATTGAAGACAAGTTCCGAGAGATCGGTACACCATTTACCGACGGCATGGAATGTTGTAAATCGTACCACCGGAAGCTTTCACTACTGAATGACGATAGACTAGCTATTTTTGGTTCATCATTTAGCGACGAAAATCAACAAGGTTATTGTAATTATTCCTACACACTTTGGGCTCTAAACGACTATAGATGTGCTTCAGAATGTTGGAGTAAGCAATACACATTTGAAACAGAGTATGACCTGCAGCCCATGGGTTTTCGTTTTAATGGTGAAGTTGTGGTCATTAGAATGAAGGGATTGCCATCAAAAATGTGTCTCTACGATAGGCACACCGATCAAATTAAAGATCTTCCAGTCGTTATTGACAATAATATGTACTACTCGTCAATCTTCTATTACAAGGAGAGTCTTGTTCCACTTCCCCCACCACCATCAAACAACAATGTTTGTTCTTTCCAATATTGCCCTTTTCAATATTGCCCTCCATCCATTATATATCCTGATGATGATGAAGAAGAAGAAGAATAGCTTCTATGTTCAATTTTTTTAATACAAACAACTCTTCTTATTTCCTTATTTCATAATCTTTATCTAGTTCAATCGCTTATTTAAACATGGTGAACTTCCTTAGAAAAAATCAATAACCTCAATTTTCTCTTTTGATTTTAATCTCAAAATAAGAATCACTAAAAGAAATTGTATATGCGATTTTACGTACACTGTTATTAATTAGAGTTAGACAGATGATCAAAGGAATTAAGATTTCTTGGTCATTTATAAAATGAATATATCTTTTTTTTAAATCTCTGTACGGTGATAAAGCTAGGAGCAGAAGCAACAACAAGGAAAGATACCGTTTCTAAAGAGAAGAATTTATGTGCACTGCGCTTTATATAAATGTAACTAATTGTATATCGAAAGTCATTAAATTAACAAAATGGTTAGGAGTAAAATAAAAATGATTTTTTATTCTTTATGTTTTTAACAAAATTTTAACTAATTTGGTTTTTTTGTTAATTTATTTCCTTTCTGATAAAACGGTTTTTGTTTTTGAAAACTATAAATACTACCGGTGGAGTAGTGAAAATAGTGTGAAAAAATTCAGTTCAAAGCATCAATGGACACCGCCGACGATGATACGCCGATGCAACCAATCTCCTCCTCGACTCCTCCGGTGCCGTCATTTCCAGCTCTCCTCGGCACTACCGGTGTCTCTCCCGGCAGTCCAACTGAAACGCGGAAGGCCGGAGAAGCATGCTATGGAGAGTTCCGCGAGCACTGATCAGACTTTCGTCTCCTACGCAGCCGCAGGCAGATGTAGCGAGCCCTGGAATGACTACTCTCTCCGCCGTCTCAGGTCGCCGGCCGTGGACTTTCGTCTCCTACGCAGCTGCAGGCAGATGTAGCGAGCCCTGGGATGACTACTCTTTCACCGTCTCAGGTCGGCGGCGGTGGACTTTCGTCTCCTACGCAGCTGCAGGCAGATGTAGCGAGCCCTGGGATGACTACTCTTTCACCGTCTCAGGTCGGCGGCGGTGGACTTTCGTCTCCTACGCAGCTGCAGGCAGATGTAGCGAGCCCTAGGATGACTACTCCTTCACCGTCTCAGGTCGGCGGTGGTGTAGAGCAGGCAGATTTAACGAGCCCTGGGATGACTACTCCTTCACCGTCTACGGCAGGTGAAGCGGCGATTTCTGCTGTGCCTGTGAAAAGGGGTAGTGGAAGACCGCCTGGTTCTAAAACCAAGAAGATAAGTGTTGGTTCAGGTAAATATATATCTGAAGTGAACTTTCATATTATGCACATGTATAATTGTCAACAACTAGCCTTGCTTTACTTTTATTATTAGGGCTACGACTCATTCTTTATACCATATCAATATTTCTGCTCGAATTCTTGTTGAGTTTTGCAATTTTCTTGTGCAAAATCTTGAATATTCTTCTGTATTTCTTTATTAGTGTTACAACTAGCATTGCGGGCTACAATTCTTTATTCCGTATGAATATTTCTGCTCGATTTTTGTTAAATTTTGCAATTTTCTTCTGCAAAATGTTGAATAATTGCCTACTTTCATACTAGTAGTATAAAGAAACGTTTAATTTTCCTCTGCATGGAAACAAGGAATTTTACTTTTGTGTATTTAATATTAAAGATTGATTTTGTCCTGTTAGCATCAGAAAAGGTCTCATTCCCGAGTCTGAATTTAGAGTGCAATAGCTGATAATTTGTATGTTCCTTTCTGCCAAATCTCTGATATACAAAACACAGCAGATATTGGACCTATGCAATCAAGATAGAAGCTGGGGAGGTGTGCCTCTCTTTTGATCAGCATGTATATATAGGATTTGAATATTCAACTCAGCTTGTTAGCTGCTTCTCAGGATGTATTGGCCAAAATAGTGTCATTCTGCAAAAGTAGCTCAAAATCAGTCAGCCAATGGTTCCATATCTAAAGTATTACTTCACAAAACAAGTAGAACTGAAACATATAAGGTGTTCTTCTTACAATAGAGAGTGGGGGTGTGGTGATATGCTGATTTTATGATGAAACTTTTGGTGCAGGGACTGTTCCCGATCATTTATCTGTCTGTTTCTTCATTGTCTTGGAATCTGGTGTGCTACTTGATGGTTATGTTAGGGGGGGCAATGTGGCAGGGCTCCTTACAGCAGCAACTGATGTTCAGGTTATTGTTGGTAGCTTCAACACACAGAAGAGTCCGCTGATGTCAACACTCAAAAGTGCTATGTCAGTTGGTCAACTAACAAGAAGAGAAAGAATGCTTCTCTTGTTATGATAATACATACCTATGTGATGTGAGAATGCATTCTGCAGCTTAGCAATTCTTTTTCATATGGATTCTTTCCTGTACAAATATATGCACAGAAAACAGTATTCTACTTTTACTTTACAGCTTCTTCATTCCTTATTTACTAGTTAATTGTTTTCTCAATCTGAAAACAGGCATGTGGTACATTGCTATACTTGGGATTTAAATTTATATCTCTACATGATGAACAAAGTTAATGAATAAAAAGAGACATTTGTCATTTCCTACTCCACTAGCTCCCTCAACATGTTCATATGATAATTATAAAGGGTCTCTCTCTTAAAAGGCCATTCCACCTATTCAAGTATAGTATGGTATTGCACCCTTCGAAACATTTAAAATATACTCTTACCATAATATATTAACACCAACAAGAAAAATACAAGAGAATTTGAGTGTTTACACATTTATAGATCTCATCATCAAACCAACTATTGCTAAATATTACAAATAACTTTAGCTGTGAACACAAAACTTGACCTCTTAACATCTCGCGGGATGTATTCAGGCAGGCAGGGGTGAAGGCCTCTCATGAATCTAGGATATAATGGATATCACATAATCTCAGTGTCTTGCCATAACCAACCACGGACCAGGACAGGCATTTTGATACGACTCTTTGCCATGGAAGGGCAAGCATTTCCTCTTTCAAGGTCATCAAACGGTGCAGATCAATCTCTACAAGGAATCAGGGCAAGGTAGCAAACTTGAAGGCATCTGCCTGCCGGATTGTAATTCCCCCCATTGAGCAACTTTAGGTGTTATGGACATTTTGCTCATTTTATTACCAAATTCATCGAGATCCTGATCATAACTTCGCGCAGCTCCATCATTAGGTATATTTATCCCGTTCCCTGCTGTACAGATTTCAATATCGTCTTCATCACTAGTACCCTCATCATCATCATCATCGTTGTCATAAGAGCTCCGAACCATTGACCAGTACACAAAATTTGGCCGGATGAATCTTCCAAAAACATATGGCAACATGAGACAAAATTATCCACTAACTATAGAACAATCACCAGGAAATTTTCACTCTCAGGTAAGCAAGGAGCTTCGATATCCAACCAACCAATTAAAATGAACAAGAGAAGTCAAAAATGCCAATAAAGAAACAAACCTGTCAGATTTCATCAGAAGACAGGGATCAAACGGGAAAAATGTGTCAAGCCTCTCTCTACCACCAAAAGCCATTGAAAGTTCCGACTCAAGCAGGTTACTTGATACGACGTTATCCGGCACATCAAGATGAGTCACTTTTGCCAACCGAAGAAATTCTTCCACTATTGATGGCAAGCACACCTGTAGGCAAAATATTCATTAGACACTAGAATTAACAAAGAAGTAGAGAATTCCACTAACAGAAGCAGATACAAGCCTTGGATGACTTCTCATTTGAGTCAACTAATATCAAAGAAAAAACACAAGGAACTTTTAAACAATAACTACCCCTTAATCCCAATTTGGGATTGGTTATCAACTCCTCCACTTTATTTGGGCCCGTTCCACCAACACTCAATTATTTGTCTTTTGAAGAACTTAGGGTCCTCTAAAATTAGAGATTTTTTATATCTAACGTTCATTCCGACACTAACATAAATATCTAACCAAAAACTTATAAGACCACTTTCAAACACCGGTCTAATGCAGATGGAACCAGTGACTATATACCTTGATATCACCTAGCTTGTATCAGCTATATGAATACTTAGCTTCCACTATAATCCACATGCATTCCAAGAGATTTTAATTCTATTAAAATTTCCTCTACATGCCTTTAGTTATCGAAGCTTACAACAACCAAGACCTAAGATCAAAGGGACATTTATATGAATCCTCAATGACCCTTTTTCCTATGTTGTCTAAGCTTGCCAGGGATGAATAAAACGAAATGTAAGAGTCATATACTAAGAAAATGAACACATTACCATTAATGGGCTCAAAGGATGCCTCAGGATATCCTCTATATGCTTTGATATACGTGATCTGATGCGAGGAATAGCAAGCATTGATCTCATGCGAAAGCAAAGTACATACATCATGGCCTGCAATATAATGAACAGTATCAGTAACAATTTATTTGGATATCAAGAAAGTTTCTAAAAGTGACATGCTAAAGAAAAAAAAAAGAATGAAAAACTATTCTCTCGCGTTGATTGGTTTCCAAGGTAAGTCTTCCTTCAAACTCCCTACATATTTTGCAGACTTAATTTGAAAGAAGTCTTTAATTCTTTATAATTAAAAAGTCCTTTTAATTGAATTTTTTTAACCATTTCTCTACGAAGTTCACTGTAATTCACCGGAAAAAAAAAGTTACTTTCTAAGGGCCCGTTTGGATGGGCTTAATAAAAGCAGCTTTAAAAAAGTACTTTTGAAAGTGCTGAAACTTATTTTTAAAATAAGCAGTTATGTGTTTGGATAAAAGTGCTGAAGTTGCTATGCGAAACGTGAAAAGGGAAAAATGGAAGAAAGAGATGTTAGGATTATGTTGTAATTTGGAGATTGTATAAAAATATTAAGGGCAAAAAAATAAAAATGTGGTCAACTTAAAACAGCTTATAAGCTAAAAAAAAAAAAGCACCTCTACCCCAGCTTTTAACTTTTGGCTTAAAATAAGTTTTTTTTAACTTAAAATAAGTTGTTTTGAGTATTGCCAAACAGCTAAATAAGTCAAAAATCAGCTTTTAAGTCAGTTTGACCAGCTTTTAAGCTGAGCCAAACAGGCTCTAACACTTCCCTTTTCTCTTCCTGGCACATAAATGATACATAAATAAAATTAACACCAGGAATATAATTTGGGAAGCCTTCAAATAGGTCCACGGAAAGGTACAGAAAAAATCCCCCACTCCTCAAACAATATAAAAAGAATGAAGGTCTTTGTGAATGAGGGAGAGGAACAGACTACTGAAGGTTCTGACTAGAACAAAGCTGTCGAGTACCTGGCACCCAGCATAGAATTCCTTGTGAGCTTTTGGATTGATGCTGCCACCCTGGTTGGAGCAATAAGAAGAACACCATTCCAGCAAACTGAACCCTCACACAAATAAAGAAAAGAAATCTATGACTTGACATGCATTTGAATTCATTACTGACCGAAAGAAGCAACTCAAAACTATAAATATATTGAATATGGAGTTGAAGATGTTTGGTCATCGGATAAACCTTTCTACATATTCAGCAACAAATGAGATGGGCAAAAACTTTGCACGAGCCAAATAACTAGCAAGATAGGCAACAGCACTCATTCTGCAAGAGACCAATAAAAGTATTAGTTCCTCCAAACAGCCATGAACAAAATGAATATAACTAGAAAATATATAACTACCAGACAGCCCCACCCCCTGATGAACTAATAATCAAAGAACTATCAGAGTTATCAACACTCAAGAGAGTATCAAATGTGTTCAGTTGCATTTGAAATTTTAAGCAAAAGATCACAAAAAAAACACGTCAAACCTTCTGACAAGTGAAAAAATGGCAAATGCCTTCTGTCTTATCCAACACAACCGACAGGTTACTGAAGCACGATAATCTGAGTTTTAAGGACCGCTATTTTGAATTTTTGATGGCATGTTATATTAACATCGTATGCAGAAAGTCTGCTAGTTTGACTAAGGAATATTACTTTGACTTTGAGTGCACAAAAATTCAATGGCAGGATCAATAAGGCAATAATATGGAGACCCAAGCAATACCCCAACAAAATCTAAACACTTCCAACATATAGCATATTTATTAAAAAAGAGAGGAGAGATGAATGCAGAGTTTTGTAAAAAAAAAATTCTCTAATAAACAGGGACTGCAGACTGTTGATTTTAGCTTCCAAAATTATGTTTTAAGATGAAACTGTCTTGAGTTCATGCACCCAGTATCATAAAGAGTTACATGCTAAACACTCAGACAGAAGACCAAACTTAGCAAGCAGTTGTGTATCCATAATACATGACTAAACATATTGATCAACAAGACGGAATGTCAGGGCAAAACAAGTGAGAAGGATAAGAAAAAGAAACCCAAGATTCAAAATTCTTTAGTCCTCACCTCCATTCTGGATATTTACTTGACTTAAATTTATGAAATAGCGTATCGGCAAATCTCCTACCGCAGTTTTCAGGATCCAGTGAACAGGCGTAAAACAAAACAAACTGCAATAACAGGATCAATAAATTTAAGTTCAGAAGGGCAATAAGTACATTGAAGTAAGCAAATTAACTAACAAGGTGTTCATCAAATTTAGAAGTGCTGGGAAAAGAAAGACAAGCCTATGTAGTGGAGGATGATAATCATGCATGTTACCTGAGCAAATTTAGACTTGTATGCCATCAAAACAGTTTGCTGAAAAGACTGGAGAAGAGTATGAAAAACCTACACCATTTGAAAGAAAAATAGAAGTAAGAAAAGCACGGAGCGGAGTTAGAAATTACACGCTGATGCATTCACTTCACCTGACTCAGGCGTCCACTCTCTTTGCAAAAGTTAAGGTGTTCAAAGGTAAGGACGATTAAGCTATCCAATTTCTGAGCATTTAGATTTCCACTAAAATACCGTTCCATCCAAGAAATTTGGAGCTGGAAGTAAAGACTTAGTCAGTATATAAAGGGCAGATGACAAATACCAGATTAAAAATATAGATGAGCTCAGTCAGTAGACCGTACAACCCTTAACCTTGTGGTCGACTGGTCGTGGGTTCAATACCCACAGTGAGCCCTCAAATAACTTAACTAACAAAAAAATAAAATAAAAAAATGGATGAAAATCAAACAATAAAATATAAGCCTAGCATACAATACAATACAGTATTTCTGCTATTCGTAACGATTGTATTGATACAAGACAACCACGGACTAGTTCATCAGGGAAAAAAAGGATAGAACTTAACACAACAGGAAAGAATGACTCACCCTATTTGTATTGATACCCAAATCTAATTGAATGCAACCTTTAAATGGTTGAGCAACACCGTGAAAAAGGAAATTTGTCTACACGTGAATATGGGAAGGTTGAAAAAGGTGTTGTGGGCAAACTGACCTTTATTAGGGAAAATAGATTTGAAGAAATAGTCCTTTTAACCACTTAAACACTGGTTAAAGTTTGCGCAGAGTGTCAAAAAGGCAAATTTTTCTCAAGGTTGACAGTCACTGCAGATTTAAAAAGAAACAATCTAGGAAACCCTCTTCTGAATCATCATGTAATCGTTATCTACACTACGTCTCTTCAAGACTAAGACCAATCATTTTTTATAAGGTTAATGATTTTATTCATATTGGGAATCCCTCTATGCAAGTATTATACCCAAAATTAAAGAAACCTGGGCTAAACATGGTTCTATAAAAAATTTCACCCAATCATCTAACACCAAACAGGATCCTTACTAGAGACACAAGGCTATCCACGCATGTACAAAATCATCCTCCCCTCATACGATCTCCTTTTCCTCTCCTTCCATATTACCGTCATGAAAAAATTTCAATCAAATAAAAGGAGAGAAGTGAACAGAATAATGCAACGTTATGGACAGGGCTAAACATGGTTCTATAAAAAAATTCACCCAATCATCTAACATCAAACAGGATCCTTACGGATGCACTAAAACACCCCCATACACAAAAAAGAAGTCAAGGAAACAAATTTAGTGGCAATGCCAGCAATAAAATACAGAAAAATATCACTTGAAAGATGAAAATCACCTCATCACCATTTTGTTGGCCATCATCCATGGGCCATTCCAGATCCCCCAGCTCCATATCGAAGATGCCTTTGGTGAAATCTTCTTGTAAGATATCATCCCATGCTATATCTACCTAAGAAAACCCAAGGACAAGAACCAAATTAACTTAGTGCAACACCTTTAAGAATTTACACAGTGCCTGAGTGAAGGGTTGATTTCAAACAACTTACATCCAAATCTATTAGCTTATCCATAATTGCCACAAGCATTGTTCTCCCAACAAGATCACCAATTGCTCCACTCTCTAGTTTTAACATGTTCTCCACATATATCAAAATCAACTGCACGTGAGGGGGAAGGGGGCGGAGAGGAGGAAACATGGCTAAGAATTTAGGAGCTTCCAGCAATAAGGAACACAACACAGAAGAAAGTGTATCAACAACGAGGTTCTGGCAATGCAGATTTAACTAGTTCAAGCAAAAGTCAGTAGGATTGGAACACTTGCAATAAGCTACATAATGGAAGAATTTTCTTTGTAAAGAAAGTATGAATCTGCACTTACTGGTTCCTTTGTGAAAATGTGTGGCATCCTCTCCGTTATCATTCTCTCAAGTCTCAAGGGCGAGAGAGGAACTAACTTTGCAATGTATGTTAATGTTGAATGGACACGGTCAATGACTTGGCCCTTCCGTAGAATGCCACGTGGCTGATTCAACAATGATATGAAGGAATCAGGAGGCATAAAATTGCTCACAAGCATTTCCAAGCACAGATCTACATACTGCCCACTGGATGTAGCCTACAGCATAGGAGAAGAGTCATGATCATACAGACAAATGACCAAAATACTGAAGATAGTAACACTAGAGCCACATACCAAGGATATATTAAATTCCATCAAAGCATCCATTACATCAGTTCCATAGTTCCACATGCTCATTTGTAAAATCTGCAAGCAAATAACACATTTTCAGTATACAATCTTTACCAGTGCCAACCTGTATTTTTCAAAAACACAGATTAAGAGAGACAATACAGTTATTTAGAACTTACAGATGCAATAAGAGATTTATGGTGAACAATGTCTAGACAAGAAACTGATCCTGACAGAGCTTTTAAACATGTCTGAAATGCAAATCCAAAATCAAGCGATAATTAAAATACAAAGTAAAAGAAACCAACACAAAAAGTGATTGGAAGATGACCAATATATGTGCAATCTCGAAGGAAGACATACCACCAGTAGGGCCACATCAGGTAAAACGCCTTCATCAGGGTGCATAACACGAAGAAGCTGCTCATATTGGTCTGGATCACCCTAATATACCAACATTCAGCTATAAAAATTGTTTTACAGTGCTATCGTAAATATGTGGAAACTATAAAGGAAGTTGCATTGCACATGCACCAGTGAAAACAGCAACTGAGAAGGTTCATACATTTCACATCTTGTGAAGATGTTTGCCAGGAAAGAAAACGAAGTGGGGATGGGCAAAAAAAAACATTATTTTCAGCAAAAGGAATCAATGAAATAATTTGGCTGGCTAGTACTTGCTGAATAACAAAGAGACAACTAACATCCAAAGATTTGACTCTTAATCTCCAAGGAAGTCAACACTCGACCAGGTCAATCAATCTGGAGAACCTATGGTACTTCAATCAACTGTTCAAAAGAGACATCTTAGCAGGAAGGATACTTTTCCTTTTGTTTTTAGATAAGTACTTTAGCCACCATAAACCGTGGCTAGCAAAGAATTAAGGCAAAAATAAATAAAAAATTCAAGGTTTATGCTGACTCATACAGTTGAACCTTGATTTCCCATGCAGTGGCATGCACACCAGAAAACCCAATGCAATTATAAGAACATAATTTTCCTTAAAATATGTATCCAAGCATCCAACCTGGATAGCAGATTTAAGGGCATGTCTAACAAGTTTGAACAAATCTGAATCCGTAATCTCAGCAATCTCCATCTCAGCACAACCCGCATTTTCAGCATGTAATTCCATTCCCATTATGTTGACTAGGGTTGAAATATTGTGCAAATTTCCTGTGAAACATAATCATGTAGAAAACCCCTTGAATCATTTCATCAATAAACTCATGAAAGGCTTATTCAAGAAAAAGAAACAGTTAAATGCACATCTTTGCAATAATCTTTCCTCTTCTTTTTTCTTTTGGAAGATGAAGTACAATTTATAAAAAGATGATCATCCAACAAGACAGAATAATATTAGAGTCTTCTAAAGATCAAGTTCTAAACTGTTTCTTTAATCTTTATAATGTGCATTAAAAGTGACTCCAAAACAAAGACTGGTTTGCTGTCTTTGTAATCACTGAGCCCTCTCAATTCAAGAATGAAATCACAAGTATATCTCAATTCAAAAACAGCAATAACACCGATATAATCGGTAATTTAGCATTCAGGCAATCACAGAACGGTACAACCCAATTCACCAAAAAATCGTTTTTTACCATTAAATTTCGCTGAAAAAAGTGTTATTGTCTACTAAATGCATACATAAGAACGATAATAGGTAGATAAAAGAGAATCATACACTTTGATTTCGTCGGAGAAGGAGAAAGTGAGTTGCCGGTAGAGCTGGAGATGAGCCAAAGCGGCGCCAGGCAGTGGCAACAATTTGAGGGCTGAGAAAAGTTTAATTTGCGCCTATTTCAACATTCTTGTTAATTGGGCCGAATCAGTGTCAATTGATTGGGCCTAAAACGATATCGGCCCATAAAACTTTCAAAGGATTTGTTAAGGCTTAGCCTCTTGGGCCTGCGTGCTTGATCTTGATTTTTTCTGCAATCGATTGTGCAGCACATAATTTTCGCAATAATAAACTTAATTATACTCCATAGTTATACTTTGTATATTAATGGATCGTAGCTACAATTTAAGTTGTCTCATTTGTATAATTAGCGAGTACGTTTATACAATTAAGTTATTTTTATATAAACTCAAAATAACAAATTCATACAAACGCAAACATCTAAACTTTAAAAAGTTGTACAATATTACATCATACAAATTATATTATACACATTTCAAATTATACAAACATGCAAATCAAAACTCCGATCCATATAATTATCATTGAATGTTAATCGTGAGCATCAATTAACCAAAACTACAACTACAATAATTAATTAACAAATATATATTTGCTTAAAATATGTCATATTCCTAATCTTTACTTACCACTTTTTCGACCCAATTTTGACAAATTACTTTACATGTCATTTTGTTTTTCTAAAATGAAATGGCCACCGGGTTCTGGTCTTCTTCATTGTTTCTTCTTCTTTTGTTGCTAATCCATTTTTCATACTTCTTCATTTGTTTCTTGATTACTTCAAAAAACAATGTAAATTGATTCAAGCGAATTATATATCAAAATTTTTTAAATATTAAGAGCATGTCATATCAAAGTTTTGAAGCAGCTTAGAGATGATTTTAAGTTAGATTAAAATTAAATAATTAATGTATACTTTATATTTTATCATTATATATTTCGTGTATACTCAAAATTATTCAATTTTTTGAATATAACATAATTATATAGTTAATATATAACTCATGTATAAGCGTAAGATATATTGTATAGTCAATGTTTTTTCTCTATATAACTTTTTAATACGTTATATCCTACTTATTATCATTTTTATGTAAATAAAAATTATAATATTGATGTTTAATACAAAGGAAAAGGGTTTGATACACCCCTCAACTTTGTCATTTAGAGCTGATATACCCCTCGTTATAAAAGTGGCTCATATATACCCCTACTTGTAAACAAATGGCTCATATATACCCTTTTCCTCTAACGGAAATGAAAAAAATAATAATTTTAATCTAAATTTTTATTATTTTTTTATAAAAAATATAATCCCATATGAGTAAATTTAATCCTCGTCAAACATATTTTTTTTTACTTTTTTTTGTTTCAATGACTAATTTATAATTATTATTTTGATAATCAAATTTATTTATGTTTTACTAATATTCTTGTAAAACTTATTGTAGATGACCAAATTTTTTCTTCGAATACGAAATTAAATTACAATACACACAAAAAAAACAGTTTAAATTTTTTTTTCTTTAAACTAAGGAATGAAAGAAAAAAACAAAATAAGAATAAGAAACTCAAATAATTATAATAAAAGAAGTCAAAAAATAATTTATGTATGAAAAAAATTAAAATATAGCTTGAACTTTGATAGAAGAATCATATATACCCCTAAATAATTTTTTTTAAAAAAATTAGAAGTAACAAATATAAATTTAAAACTAATTTTTTAACTTCCGTTAAATGAAGGGTATATGTGAGTCATTTTGTAATGGCAGGGGTATATGTGAGCCGTTTGTATAACGGTAAGGGCATATATGAGCCACTTTTATAACGAGGATATATCAGCTCTAAATGACAAAATTGAGGGATATATCCGACATTTTTCCCTTAATACAAACTTGTCCCAAGTCTTCCAAAAAGAGATACAAATTTCTATTGGCTGTCTTGTAACATAGATTGGGCCTGGCAACGAAAAGCAGACAAGGAGACAAAGGAACGGGGACAGGAGAAAAAAAGTTGGGACGCATATAAAGCCGTTTATTAGAATGTATTAATATTTTATTTAATATATTTTTAAAATTTATAAAATCGTGAAATATATATATATATATAGACTATTTAGAAATATATATAGATTATTTGATAATATATTTTACGTATAATTAGTACACGTGAAATCATAGTAATATACAGGATTTTAATGTATCTATTAGCATTGTTATTTAAAATTATTTTCACATCTTTCTATGTTATTTGGTGGAGAATAATGTTATAAATAAAATATATGCTTTTTAAAAGATTTATATGATGAATATTATTTTTAGTACATCAGCCAGAATTACTAATATATTATATCTAATAATGTTATATTTATACATTTACCGATAGAGAAAGACATGGCATGTGTGGTTGTCCACGTGGATGGTCAAGTTGCCATCTTTTCATGTCGAGAAAATTTGTATGCCAACCCATGATCAGAAGATGTTGATATTATTATATTAATATTAATACGTGATTTTTAATTTGGTGTTAATTGATAATTATAATTTAATTTTTAAATATTTATAAGTATATATTTAAATAATTTATAAAAATTAAATAAATAAATATATTCGTCTAATATAATAGTTTTGTATTTTATGTATATGTAACACATGTATATTTATTTGTTCAATATTATATAGATTTAAGTGTTTACTCGTGCATTTAAACTTAAAAGAGTCATAAGTATCTCTAAGCTAATGTCAATATATTATGTTAATATTATTATTATTTGCATGAAAAGAGAAGTGAAACAGAAGAAACGGTAATGGCGTGAAGGTGGAAATGGCAGGCTACATACGTGTGCACGTGTCTATTATCCAACCGAATTCCAAAGATGTTTCACTCTGTCAAACCAACACCTTACTGGGCCCCATTCTTTTTCCGGATAATGAAATCTAAAATATGACAAATAATAATATACACGATAATATTATAAGTAGCGTTTGAAGAAGATAAAAAAGCATAAAGTTATATAGAAAAAATTATTTTTGGAAAAGAAATTTAACTCATTGGACAAAGTTTCACTATAAATGTTGATCACACCTCTCTTGCATCGTATCCACCCTATTATACCATCATTTGAAGGGTTGCTTGATAGGTGTATAAAAATTAATATTAAATACAATTGTATTTTTTAACAATGAGAACGTATATATGGTAAAAGGGCAAAACAATGTGGTTTAAAAATATTTTTATGGTTAATTTTTTGATTCAAAATTATCTTTATTATTATTTAATGGATTAAAAAAGCTCATTTCACAAATATATATATTATTTATGAACACATTCTTTTTTATAATATTTTCAAAAAGTAGCAAATTTTGATCATACTTCAATTTAGAAAAAATGGAAAATAAAAATAATTCTTGTTTTATTATCAGTGTTTTCAGCATTACATAAATAAAAATTAATGATGAATGTACTATGATTTTATATATAATATATTTATTCGGAAAGAGTATTTTTAACCTATTTAGTAACTATAGGGACATTTTCTGAACTAAACTATTGACTATAAAGACATTTTTTACCAAAGCATTAATGACAATGGTATTTTTTAGTCAAACTATCATGAGGATGACATTTTTGTTTATTTCACATATTTTTTTGACTCTCTTCCCTTGTTATACCTTCAGTACTGCTAATGTCATAATTCTTACCACTAGTTATGCATAATAAAATGAAAAATTATGTGATTAAACAAATATATACTAGTTAATTAGCTAACATAGTTATAGGTTGCATTAATTGCAATTTGAAACTTACTTTTATTTATGATTATATTCTCTCTTGCCTCTTTCCTCCTTCTATCTCGCCTCTTCCTGAAATCTCGCTCATCATTCTCCTCTTTTTCTCCCTCGTTTGTCTTCTCCATGACCAAGTTCTATCTCTTCTCTTATGGCAATCTATCTCTCACTTTATGCATATACAATTATATAATTTATTTGTGTTTGTATCAAGTAGAGAGTGGGATATACAACTCATATACACTTATAATGATATAAATATAATTTTTTTCAGGCCATGTCTTTTTTGCCCCCCCCCCCCTCTCTCTATATATAGAAACAAATTATGCAAATTCAATGTCTAATTTGTGCTTGTATAAATGAGAGAAAGATTGCATTTATAAATATAAATATTTTAACTCAACTTATGTATACAAGTTCAAATTGTATGCATGTATACAACTACAGCAACTGATACATATACATAATCGTTATGTATATACAATTATCTAACCAATATACATATACTCAACTTTTTTCCCTTTCTCCTCCCTTTTCTATTCTCGCTCGCCAGATATATAAATACATATGTATATCAGTTACATACGTACAATTTATTTTACTGATATACGTATATAATTTGACATATATACATATACAATTCTCCTCTATCCACTCGCTCACCTCTCTCCTCCCTCTCCCAATCTCACTCGCTATTCTCCTCCCTATAACATATTGCTATGAATCATAATTATCAAACTATAACCATCAAACTTAATTTAAACTATTTTTGCGTGGCTATTTGTGGAAATTCCCTAATACAATACAAACTAATAGCTAGTTTAGTTACTTTATACATAAATTGGGGGGAAGTATATATCAAACAAAAAATTAGTGACATCAAAACTAATACCTACATTATTTTATTTAATATCTTCTAGCAAACTACTCCTTAATTATTACCTTCACGCAAAGTGTAAATATTGTCAAAAGCTATTGTTTGTAGCATGACTAGCATCATATTAAAACTACCTTGCCTCAATTCATTCCTTTGTAGAGGTTGCATTTATTCCACTTCAATTTATTTCTTTTATAAATGATATATTAAATGTTTGAATTAGTCATAAACATGCAAGAGGGAATTATACTATTGCAATTTGCAAAACCATGTGACAACTCAGATTAAACAACAAAGTATATATATACAAACGTTCAACATTTTCCTTTAGTTAATGAATCATGTTCAAAAATTGATTAATTAAAATTATAGTCCATGCAATATTAGTTCTTATCCGTAAATTGACTGTGGAAAGCAGTAGTTGGTATATTAAATTGTTAGGTGAATCTGAAACGTAGATAAAAAAGGACAACATACTTTTTTCACAATTTTTTTTATATATATAAAAAGTTGAATTCATGAATGTTGAAAAAGATTGATGGAGTTTGAACTTTAGAATCTATTTTATTGATTCTTGCGGCTTTAAAAGTAGTACTAACTTATTTGTTTAAAATATAAAGTATTATTATTTTATTTATTATGACGGATGAAAAAATTAACATAAAACAAGTAATATGAACGAAAGGATAGTAATATTAAATGGAAAAAATTCAAAATTTTTGAATAGCGATAATAGATAAGTAGAAACAGATTTCTGATAGGTGAAATTGTAAAAAAAGAAAAAAAATCATACATAAGTTGATGACGTGTTTTTAGTATAACAATATTTTGTTCTTGTTAGCATTATAAAATGACGCGTAGGTGAAATATTCCATAGTGATTACAGTTGGATAATCACTTGGTATTAGCCTATAAAGTTTTTTTCCTCTTCTTGCTGCCCTAGTTAATTAAACAGACCATTCATCAAAAGGCAATATACATGTTTCATGTGTATGAACATGGTGTTTGAGTTTTTTTTTTTGAAGTTAATTTGAACTAATTTCATATGATATTTGTTATATTTAGTGATGGAGTCGAGACTTTTTGATAAATGGATTTAAAATTGAAAAAAATTATAAGTTGAAGGGGATTCGACATCTATATATATAGTATCAAATAACTTTATTCATCAAAATTAGAATAGATAAAAAGAATCAGTAATATTTTTTTCTATTTATACTGAGTTTTAAATTTAAAATCTCAAATACTCAACCTTTAAATGTTTATAGTTACCAGTCTACAATAAAAATGACGTGTTATTGATCAACTATATAAACACCACCTATATTATAAAACTTTAAAATTATACGAAAATTTTGTTTTTAACACATCAAAAATCACTGATCAAGAGCAGATTTTGGAGAGATTCTTCATCGATCTAGTGGCCGGTGAATCACTGATCAAAGAGCGAGCAACCGTCAAGTTTAATGATTTGATGATATTTACAAATATAGTGGCTGATGAACCGCAGCAGAATCGAAAGACCTTTAGTAAATTGTTTTTAGGTCCAAGTGGTGAATCTGAAATCTTCCTTATGCCTACAAGCAAGAGGCAAATACATAAATTCATCAAGGACCATTTCAAGTACCTTTCAACTAACCGTTGAACCTACATACTTCTATAAAAGAGTTTGCCTCAAATGTATAATGAGGATATATTCGAATTTTATTTGACTGTTTCATAAAGCTCCATAACCACTACTCACGTGATATTTTTCATTTTTAACTCAATTCTTGCTGCTACTTGTAACAATGCCAAAAACATATATTAAGATCTTTTGACTATTTACAAATTAAATCGAAAATAATGTTACTTCTTTAGATCTTTATAAATTATACGTAATTCATAATTTATAAGTGACCTATAAAATTAATTATCGTAATTTTAATATCAGCAGCATGAAGTGTGAGATCAAAATCAAAAGGGCGTCAGTCGAGTCACTTTGAAAAAGTTCCCATCATCCGTCCGAGAGAATCCTAGAAGAACTGGGGTTAATTTCGTCATTTCATATTTTTCCCAAGGTCATTTCCGGAAATCTCTCTTTTTTGCTCTAATAGAAGTGGATTTCCGTTTAATAACCGTTCAGTCATAATCGAGTCCACCGTATTTTAAAAAATTGAATCAAATTATTGTCTTATCATTAACTGCCCAATTATTTTTATTTTTTTCAATATGAAAATATTTATAATTTTATAAGTTAGGATAAATAAATTAAAATGATTTTTTTTTCTTTTAGGTATATAAATAAATTGGTATCCCACGATGGATGTCGTTGGATTTTCTACAGAACCGAACAAGACACATTTCTGTCTTAGATAACTCATCCTTTCTCTTCCCTTTCTTCTTCTTCTTCTTCTCTCTGTTCTCCACATTTCACGTATACTTTCAGAAATTTTTTTGGATTTACTTTGGACAGGAAAGCTACTAAATAGTGTGAGTCAATTTCTTTCCTTAAATAATTGTTTGGATTTTTTTTTTCCAATTTTATGAGTGTTTCTGAAAACAGTTGTTCTCCATATAGGAAAATACGGCGAAAAATAAGCTTTACTTTGCATGCTTTCATGTGGGTAAAGGTTTGAATTTGCTGTCATCGTTGATTGGCGCTTTCTAGAAACTTGTAGAAACGAAAAAACTTAGCTGCGGTTTTCATTTTTTCTTGATCTGCTGATTGGTTTGGATGGAGCGAAATTCCTTGCTTTGAATAATACATACAGAACAAGGAGAAAGGGTAGTCTGAGTTTAATTTTGTGGCCGGAGTTGTATGTATGTTGAATTAATTTATGTGGGTGTTTTTTTGTTTTCGATAAATTTTCAGAGAATTATTGAAAATGGGGTCGTTAGGAATGTCGATTGATGAGATTGTGCAAGAAATTATGAGAATTCATGGATCTCTACCGACAAGACCATCGATTGATGAGGTTGAAGCAGCAAGAGCTTTGATTGGAAATCTGGAGAAAGAAGATCAGTTGAAAATAGAAGCTATCATGAGGCAAAATAAAAGGAAAGGTGTTCCAGAAGAGCTGTTCAAAATTTTGCAAGAGATGCAGAGGAACGCTCTTCTTTTTCAGAGTAAAGAACAAAAGAGGGAGGCGTTGAAACTTTTAGATCTCGAGAATATTCACAGTGTGTTCGACGATTTGATTCAGAGAGCTACGAAATGTTTGCCTTCTAAATCTCATGATAATGACCCGTCTTCTTCTTCTTCTTCAATTGAACCTAATGATTTGTCTTTGGCAAACCAAGTTTCCTTCTCCGGCAACAGCAACAGACGCCTTGAATCTCCGGCAACCACAACTGCAGCTGCTTCTTCATCGAGTTTTTGTAACTCAAAAGACTCTATTAAAGCGTCCGAACTGTATAGTAGAGACGACAGTTACTTGAATAAGGCAAAAGCCACGTTTCTTGTGGATGGAATTGGTGTTGGGCTTCGATCTGGGGATGCTTCATCAGGGCCTAAGATTGTTGATTCCACCTTAAAGCCGTCGGCGATAAGTGGTATGTTACATCTATTTGCTGCACCGTATTCTGTTATATATGCATTTCTAGTGAATTTGATTATATAACTTGTTGTTTTGTTGTGTTGATTCAAAGTTCGTATTTTTAATCAAACAGACACTGGTTTCTTTGTTTGTAGGTCAAGATGGTGAGAAATTAAGTTTGATTAAGCTTGCTAGTATGATCGAAGTGTCATCTAAAAAAGGAAGTAGAGAGCTTATGCTTCGGAATAAGTTATCCGATCAAGTAGAATGGCTTCCAGATTCTATAGGGAAGCTATCAAGTTTGATCACTTTGGATCTGTCTGAGAATCGAATTACGGTCTTACCCACCACCATAGGGGGGCTTTTATCATTGCAAAAGCTAGATTTGCACTCAAACAGAATTGTTGAACTGCCTGATTGTATTGGAGATCTTCTTAACTTGGTGTATCTTGATCTCAGTGGAAATAACTTGAAGTTGTTGCCCCCGAGTTTTGCTAGGTTAGCTCACCTTCAAGAACTTGATTTGAGCTCTAACATGCTATCAGTACTCCCTGAAACAATTGGCTCCTTAGTAAGTCTTAAGAAATTGATTGTGGAAACTAATGACCTTGAGGAACTTCCTCACACTATTGGTCAATGTACTTCGCTCAAAGAGCTTCGCGTGGACTACAATCATCTTAAAGCACTTCCTGAAGCAGTGGGACGAATTGAGTCGTTGGAGATTCTGACTGCGCGGTACAATAACATCAGACTGTTGCCTACAACTATGTCATCCCTTACAAGTTTGAAAGAGCTGAATGTTAGTTTCAATGAAATCGAATCAGTGCCTGAGAGCTTGTGTTTTGCTACTTCACTGGTAAAGCTGAACATAAGCAACAATTTTGCAGACCTGAGATCACTACCAAGGTCCATTGGTAACCTTGAGTTGCTCGAAGAATTGGACATGAGTAACAACCAGATACGCGTTCTTCCAGATTCTTTTAGGATGCTCTCAAGTTTGCGGGTCCTTAAAACTGATGGAAATCCTTTGGAAGTTCCACCACGAAGCGTCCTTGAGAAGGGAGCACAGGTTTAGTTTTGTTTCGTTTAATCATTTTGTTATTTTAATATGATTGGATATATCGGTCACTAATGTTTTATTTGCTCTGATCCTCAGGTTGTTGTACAATATATGTCTGATCTGGTTGCTAATAGAGATTTAAAGACGCAACCCGCAAAGAAGAAGAAGAAGAAATCATGGACTCATATATGCTGTTTTTCGAGTTCCAACAAACGCCAGCGCAATGGCAGTATGGACTATGTTAATGCCTGATTTGTTCCAGTTCCACACAAATCTGGTATGATTATACATTTCTCCTTCTTGCTAAACTTTCTTTTATCTCTTAAACTTCGTGTCGAGTCAAATTAGACAAACGAGAGAGTTCTTAATGGTTAATAAATGGGGATGGTGCATTATACATGGTGCTGATTTGTGTTAATTAGAATAATGAAAATGAAAGGGTAACGGCTCACATGATGTCTGTGTTATCCGTTGTAGGGAAATGAGCTGTGATTTGGCTGGACGAAAGCTGCAAAAAATTTCAGTTGAATTCAAACACATTTTTGCCAGCGAGATTCAATCAACTTTCTTGTTGTTCCAGATCACTGCCACGTGGTTTTTTAAAATTCTCATTTCATGTAATAATTCTTTTAATGCTCTTTCCTGTATTTTCCTCGTTTATGTAAAATATGAAATGAGATGTAAAATCTTATCTTATTTTTTGACTTTCAATATATTCAATGGATTTCTGATTTGTTGAATAAATTGCAAAAAAGTCAGCCTGAATTAATTTGTCATTATCCAACCGACGGCGAATTTGTTTTGAATCCTGTCATATTTTAAATAGGAAAATATGTTGTTAAAAGGTCAAATAAAGATGTCTTAGAGCCGTGGATCGATGAGATTATCTTACTCTTAATCAGGCTTTGCTCTCGAAAGAAAAAAAAAAGAGAGGATGATTTAGAAACGCAATGTTGTCGATAAAATTTTAGGGCGGCAATTATATTCTGTACCAAATATGTTTGACCTAATTTTTTTTGGTGAGATTTCTATATTAAAAAAATATCTAGCAGCCATTTCTTTAACTGTTATATATTCTTCTCATTGAATTATTCTTTTATTATATACTATTTTATACAAGTAATTATTATTTCTCGAGACAAATGATTTAATTAAAAAGTGGTTGACCTTACGCCGCAGCAACTTTATTTGAATTGATTTGAGGGAAATATTTTAGTTAACTCACACTATGATTTCAAATTAATATATATTTGGGTTTATAATTAAATGTTCACGATTTTTTATAAATACATTACTTTTGTTAACGTTGAAATTTCAATATAATGATGGTTGCTGAGTACTTTGTTCTGTAAAGTATCATAATATTGGCACTAATTATGCTTTTAAAAACGATTAAAGTAATTAATGATGTCCTTCCTAGATTAGTAGGTCCGTGAGAGTCACCAAAACAATGACACCTCCCTTATCATCTAGAATGAGAGAGACGCTTTTTCTGCTAATCTCAAATTAATCAATTATTCAGTTAAAATAACTCAAAAGTTACTCTTAACGTAATATGTTACTCGGATATTACTTTTTAGAGCAAGTTTGATTAAGATGCTTATTCTTTTAACCATCAATACAAGATTTTGTTCACAATACCCTACACCCAAATCGAAACAAGTACACCACCTAATTGTCCATTTCTTGTAATTTTGGTCACACCTTAAACATGTAACGGTAGTCTGATGGTTCATTAAATTCATAATTATGATAATTGATACATGAAACTACGGTATAAGCCAAAAAAGAAAAAAGAGAAGTAATAATTAATAGTAGGAAAATGTCGTGTAATTTTAGCCCATTCCATTAGATTTAGACCCTTCAATTTTAGTTGAAAACACAATAAAAATGTTTGATAGTACAATTACGTGTAAGCAAAAAAACAAAAAAACTGCCTAAAGTTGTGTGCTTGTAAGACTACTCACTTTAAGTTTTTCTTCTTTCTATATGGCAATTGATAAGTGAACAGCACAAATATGGTGTATTGTAATTTCATACGTCTCCTTTAGAGGTGGTAAAATTAGTTCATAAATTTATGATCGTTTCACTTTATTTAAATTCGAACTAGGTTAATAATTCGCTTATTTTATTAGTTTGGGTCATTTTGATTTGTTTAATTCAATCAATTTTAAAATAGGAATGATATGCAATTTAGGTTGTACCATGAGAAGTTTTGTTTGAATATTTTTTTATAAAGATATTTTTATTTGATATGTTATATTTATTCTTAACATAAAAAATTAAGTTTTATTAGGTATGCACACAAATAATAAGGAAACAAACGAATATTTAAAATTTAGTTAGAATTGAAAAGATTTGAGTTATGACACAATGTTTCAGGTATGTTACAACTCAAGTAACTTTTAAACAAGTAATTGATCTATTGCTCATTTTGACATATTTAATTTCAATTCAGTTCATCCATCCGTCATATTAATCTCGTCATTTATAATATAAATATTGGTTTTTGACTATCCATAGAAAATATGCAAAAATAAGCGACTTGGTGCTCAAGAAACCAAAATTTGTTTAGCCGTATATTTCGGAAATCAGATTTGCGATCTTCTAATTTCTACGAAGTGAATTGATTGCTCTATATACTAACTTTGTGAATTGTGATCTCTAGTCCTAAGTTGACCATTACTATTTTTATCAATTATTAGATATTTACTTAATATTATAAAAATTTTAGTAGTTTAATTGATTGAACGATAAAATGAGTTCATAATTATGATAGAAAGTTGGTTGCTTGTTGTCAAACTCTTCGCCTTTCTTTTAAATCAAAGTAAGTAGGTTGCGGCTGTTGAATTTTAGTCGGTTAGG
This sequence comes from Solanum pennellii, assembly GCF_001406875.1. Taxonomy (NCBI): domain Eukaryota; kingdom Viridiplantae; phylum Streptophyta; class Magnoliopsida; order Solanales; family Solanaceae; genus Solanum; species Solanum pennellii. The sequence goes on from NC_028638.1 coordinate 49,824,844, forward strand.
GGAAGCGGTAGCTTCGTGTTTGCTTGAGTGAAGGCTTAATTATAGCCCTTTTAGCTAGGTTCAGAAGGTTTCCAAAAGATTTGATCCAATAGAAATCCCGCATTGAGCGCAACTGATATGCGGATACGGCTAGCCGCCTATGGTCTATAAGTATACAATTATGCACCTCTATTATAATTTATATGACTTACTTTCTTTTTTAGTCGGCCTAAAAAATTACGCATTTGTATAAATAACTAACAATTTAATTTTAAAATACTCATTTTACTTTTAATATAATGATTAATAACCATATAAATTCCATCACATATTACATATTTAGACTACAAAATTCAATATCTTTTATTCTTAGTTAGACTACAAGATTTAAAAGTCATTCATTTTTTCGTAAATCACTCGGTCTAAATAACTCATATAAAATATAATGGAAATATAATATCTTTCTAAAAAATTTTAGTACCTATATGTTAAAAGCCGCAATAATGTAAAAGCCCAAAAACAAAATGGAACTGGGCCCACAGCCCACTTAAACCTATATATATTTCAGTTATCAAAACGATTGCAGAACAAGTAAACGGCTGCACGCTTTCTCTCTCGCTCGCTGTAAGTTTTTTCCGGCGACTCCAATTGGTGTTTTAGAAAATTGTAAGTTTTTTCCGGCGACTCCTATTGTAGTTTTAAAAAATTGTAAGTTGAATTTCAGTACTCTGTTATTTGATACTTCGCATTAACTATATTTACCATAACTTCTTCGCTTCGGTATTTGTTTTACATAATTATTTTTTTCATATTTGAGTCGAGCGTCTACATACAACCCTTTTCATATATTAGACGAATTTAGAATTTCTGTAACCCTTCCAAAATATAACTGAAAAAATGTATTTAGACGGAATTGATCTGTAAGTGCATCATGTAGTCTTTGTTCAATGGTGCCAGCAGATAATAATATATACCAATTTGGAAAAATATATGCGTCAAATATCTATTTTTATGGAGAGACAATAGGTATAATACCCCCAATCTTTTACTAAAAATTTGCCCGCACTTGTGAGATTTAACGGGATATGTTGTTGTTGTTGAAGGCACTAACTCCAATTTTTCCTAGTTACTTGTGATTCTACAAGTTGAGTTCCGTTTCTTATTTGCTTCTCATGCGATCTTAGGAGATGGCCAATAGTAAGTCCGATAAAGTGAAATATTTTACACTTGTGTCCTAGTATTAAATTTAGTATATACTGAATATGAAAGTTAATGGTATGTGTAAGTATTCTTGATGATTTCTTTTAACCAAGAAGACGAATTGTTAAAATTTTGGCAGAATCTTCAGCTCTGCCCTTTTCAGCTAGTAATGGCCATAAATGAGTTACATAATATTGTCTCATTCTGATATTCATTGTATTATTTTCTGTGTGTGAAGTTTTAGCTCACCAATGCATACTGCTTAGTTGGAATAGGGGCTTCTCAAAACTTCTACAGGTTCATCTTTCTTGTTTTTCAAACTAATATTTATGGAAGCTGCAGTGATAAACTAAAATATTAGAGAAAGAAAATGAAGGCTGAACTTTTTTTCGATAACCATGGAGTTTGGGCTAGCTTTCATCCACCTCGACAAAACTTTGTCCACTAAGTTTAGGATAGACGGGAAGAAATGAACTTGTGTTTTTTGTCTGCTGGAATTTGGACGCAAGACCTTATGGTTCACAATCTACCCACTAGGCCACACTCTCGGCCTCGGGTGCAAATGAAGGTTGAACGTTTAATGTGGAACAATAAGAAAAGGAAAGATGAAGTTAATATAAATACTAAAAGATGAATACTGAGTCTTTCTTGTTAACTTTCCCTGTTAATAGAAAAAGTTGTAATTTCTGTGATTTCTTTCCGGTACATTTGAGGATGAGTTAGCACCTATTCGAGGCTTTCAAGTGATTCAAACAACTATTAATTGAAGCTGGTCGGTTGGAAGACTTTGTGCTGGTATTCAACAATTAGAACTACATTCTGTAACTCAAGGCCCTTTTTCCCTCTGATTTTCCTGTGAGAACTAAGTTTCCAACTTCCAATTTTCTGCAGGAAACAAAAATGGGCTTCTCTTGCCTTACACCACTACACCTCAAGGTAATAACATCATTTGTTCTATCTTAGGCATTTCAGTTTTAGTTTTTAGTTTTCTTTGAATATTCTTTTTCTTTTGTACAGTGCAATGATTGTTGATCGTGCAAACATGTCATTCTATTCATTTGTATTCAATAGAGCCTTTGGAATACTTATCTATACGTCGGGCATGGATATGAATTGGACTTGCTATGACAAAATTTGTGGGTTAGAAGAAAACAATTTCATTAGTGGTCGGACTGCAACATTGCTGTCCTTGATTCCAAGCATCATTTTTGGGACTGGAGGCGAATGATATATCTATATAAACTAACAAAATATTGAAAATTTGATTTTCGTTTAGGCTAATGTTTCACTCTACCATTTCATGTTTATTTATGTGACTTGGTCAAATTACCTTACATTCACCTTTTTCCTTTGTTATTTCCTTGATTTTACATCTGCCTTTGTGTCTCTTTCGGTGATTGAAGAACTTCAGCACTTGACAAATAGTCTGCCCAATTCTGTTGAGGTACAATGCATCGACGAGACACATTCTGCCTTGGGGAACTGCATAGCATGCAATGATCATATTGCTCTTATACATCCTTCTCTTGACAAGGTAATCTGTTCGTGTCTTTTCCTATAGAATGGGATGAAATTATGTGGTATACGAAATTTCATTTCCCTCCCTACATATTCCGGATATTGAGCAAACCTATAGGTCAAAATTTGAGTCGTGCATTAACTAGCTGTTGTGATGTTTTGGTTGTCAATAATTATCTATGTGTTGGCCTTTTCTCTGTTTCATATCGAAAACACAAAATGTCTGTTAAAATTAGAGCAGTCAGATTTGCTGATTGTGGTGTTTTGTGGGCTGTGCATAACTAGAGAAAACATCTTTGAAAATTGTGGTCCTAGTCCTCGGGGATTCCTGGGTTATTAAAAAAAAATTGTTTCTTAATCCTTTATGTAAAATGTTCCTGTATCTGAAGTGTCCTCCATATGATATTATGTTATCTTACTATGTTTAGCTTTAAGGAGAGGGATATCTTGAAGGACTTCTCTTAGGGCAGGCGTTTTCATCTCCTCGGGTTAGCCCATGGTGCTCTCCACTACTTGTACCGTTTTTTATGCTATTTAAACATAATCTATCACAACATATACTGATGACAAGCTTTGGAGTTTGTCATGACATGAATATATTTACTGTAGCCTGAGTTTGTCAAAGATTCAACAATAACCTTTTCCTCCTTATCAATAATATAGATTAAGGAGTAGGTTAGATCCGAATTTTACCTACGTCAATGTGTTATGCTTTGTTATTTTTCTCCAGGACACTGAAGAGATGATTGCTGATGTTCTTGGTGTTGAAGTTTTAAGGCATACGATAGCTGGGAACGTTCTTGTTGGCAGCTATTGTTCTTTATCCAACAAACGGGTCTTGGTAAGTTCAATTTTCTTACTCCACATTGTAGACAGGTGCTGGAGCAATAAGACACATAACTATGTTACTCTTTTTCCTAATATTTGTGAAACTTTGTTATGGAACAGGTCCATCCTCGTACGTCCATTGAAGATTTAAATGAACTGGACATTCTTCTTCATTTACCTATTGCTGCTGGGACTGTGTATAGGGGTAGTAATGTGATTGCTGCTGGATTGACCGTTAATGACTGGACAACATTTTGTGGCTCAGACACTACAACAACAGAGTTGGCTGTTATTGACACTGTATTCGGTTTGAGAGATGCTCAACCAAGTGCTATTGGTAATTACATCTGTGAGTTTTGTGGTTTATGTTGTATGTTCTTTTAGAGTGTTTCTATTGTTATAGTTTGAGCTGCTCTGCTTAATTTTACCTGTCATGAGTGCACAAATTTTGATCTGGTGCTAAAATGTTAACTATGTTCTCCTATTTTTAAGTGCTTATTTAAGTTGGTTTTGTGTTCATATGCATTAAATGCATTTAATATTTGTGTATGTATGAAATATTTATCGAATTAATTAGAGATTGTCTACGTCTATCAATTTTGACTAATATCTAATTCAGTTTTATTCGATAACATATTAAAACTTGAACGTAATAGAATATGTCCAACTCAGTGTTTATTTTCTTAATTAATAATAGAAAAAGAAATATATTTTCACTCATTGCCCTTTTTTTAATAGGTAGAAAGTATGAAAACGTAGATGTGGTAGAAAATTAACGAGTTAAAAATTTATTTCCAATTAAAGTTTTAAAATGCTATTGACTTAACCTTGCTCAAATATTTTGTTCAAAATTTATAAATATAGACAATTTCTAAGTGATTAGATAATACAATGAGTATAAATAACAATCAAGAGATAACATCATCTTTTCCTTGTATAAAAAATCCATACTTTATTCATAATATCAAACAAACTCATATATTATGTCTTGAACATTAAATCCCCCACCCCCATTCCCTTCTCCCCGTCCCCCTCACACACACTCAAATCCACTCAAAATTACAACACAACTAGAATTTGTTCCACCCAACAAAAACAAATACTTTTAAATAAATGGCTTAGTTGTTTAGTGTCCACCATTGTTCATCCAAGGAGAAGGCAAGTACATTGAATGGAAGGGATAAGGTGACATTGACATAAGGAGATTGTTGTAGTTATAGGGGTTCTTTACCATACTAAATGAGTTGTCATATGCTTTAGCGCGGTTGAATCTCCCAAAATTATTGTTATTAGGATTCTGTTCCATAGCAAATGATTGTTGCCATATGCTCCAGTTTGGTTGAATCCCCCCAAAATTGTCTTCAATGGGGTTCTGCTCCATAAAGAATAAGTTGTTGCCATATGCTTCAACTTGGGTGAATCTCTCAAAATTGTTGTTATTGGGGTTCTGCTCCATAACAAACAAGTAGTTGCGATATGCTTCTCTTTGAATCTCCCGAAATTATTGTTATTGGGTATCTGCTCAATAACAAACGAGTTGTTGCCATATGCTTGCCTAGTTGAGTCTCCCATAATTGTTGTTATTGGGATTCTGGTCCATAACGAACGAGTTGTTGTCATATGCTTCAACATGGTTAAGTACCTCAAAACTGTGGCCATTGGGGTTTTGGTCCATAACTAACGAGTTGTTGTCATATGTTTCAACCTGGTTGTTGGGATTGTTGTTTAGATATGGTATACCAAAGGTGTAAGGGTATGATTCAGGCTGTAAGAAAGTGGCAATTTGGTGGTTGTTAATATATAGGTATGTGATTATTGTATAGATGATCCATGGACACAATTATTGGTCTCATAAGGTTAGATGTAATAGTTCGAATGCCATTTATGCTAGCGCGACGACGTTCTATTGAAGTTTTACAATCATGCGAGACAAGAACATTTGTGCATGATTGCCCACTTGTCTCATTGTTTTTGAAACAACATACTCCTTCGTCCACTTTCCTTTTCCAAGAATGTATAGTCGATGAGATATAACCTAAATATACATACTATGTGATTAAAAGAAAAAATTGGATAGAGTTTTCTTAAGAAAAAAATTGGGGAAAAGGGAAACGGGGAGGGGATTACAATGTGAGAATTGAACCCTAACCCTAAGTTGAGAATTCAAATAGTCAACCAAATGAACTACGACATTTAAGTTTTGTGATGTATAATTAATTAATACATTTTTCAAAAAAAGAAGATATATAATTAATTTATTGGAGATTCAATTCATGCTCTATCAGTATATAAAAAAATTAAATAAAATGAAAGTTTACCAAGTAAGAAGCAAGAATGAACTTCGAATCATAAAATTAAATCTAACATGTGAATGTGTGATGAGACATAAAAATAAAAAATGCATATATTTATGTGTAAGTTTCTGGAAAAAAAAAGAACAAAAAAAGTTTATCGGTATTCCTTTTTCGTCCATAGAATCACCCGTCTCCGACATAGTGGTGTGCCATTGAGAACTTCTATGTTTTGAACTTGAGGTGGTGTGTCATTGAGAACCTACATGTTTTGAGCTTGAGGTGGTGGTGTGTCATTGGGAACCTCCATGTTTTCAACTTCAGGTGGTGGTGTGTTGTTGAAAATCTCCATGTTTGAGTTATTCAACTTCATTGATAGAACGAACAAGAGGCTAGCATGTATTGTGCAAGAGAGGTGAAATGCTTCTTTTTGTAAAGTCAATTGATGTGTTAGAGTCAAAGTAGTAATGTCCTTTTATAATTGATAATTTTTGGGTTAGTAAAGTAAAATAGAATTCTCAACGGTGATAGTACATTCAATTGTCAATAGTTTAATGACTTTATCAAATAATATTGTTGTCCAAGCTGGACAAAAAATTTACCTTGATCAATTTTTGTATACATGCTTCTGGAATTTATTAAGTTATATTTTTGGTGAAATTAAACAAACAATATCATAAACACTTCATTTGATTTCACTGAAAATATAACTTACTTAAAGAATTCTAGAAGGATCCATATAAAGATTGATTAAGGAATCTAATTCTTTTGTCCAGCGTGGACAACATTATTTGGTAAAGTCATTAAATTACTGACAATGAGAATTCAATTTTAGTCTACCAAACTAAAAATTCTAAACTATAAAAGGACAACTATTTTGACTCTTAACACAAACAATTGACTGTACAAAACGAATTATAACACCTCTCTTGTACCATATATGCTAGCTCCTTGTTCTTTCTATTAATGGAGTTAAATAACTCAAACATGGAGTTTCTCATTGTCATACCTCCACCTCAAGTTGAAAACATGGAGGTTCTCAATGACACACAACCACCACCTCCAATTCAAACATGGAGGTTCTTAATGACACACCACCACGTCAGAGACAGGTGATTCTATGGACGGAAGAGGAACATCGGTAAATTCTGCCTGTTTTTTTAAGAAACTCACATAAATATTTGCACTCTTTAGTTTTATGACTATCACAAATTTTTACATGTTAGATTTAATTTCATGAAATCAAAGTTCATTGTTGCTTCTTACTTGGTAAATTTTTAATTTATTTAAATTCTTTTTTATACCGATAAAGCATAAATTGAAACTCCATTAAATTAATTATGTATCTCATTTTTTTAAAAAAAAATAATTTATTAATTATATATCACGACCATGTTAGTAGTTCAGTTGGTTAACTATCTGAATTCCCATCTTAGGGTAAGAGTTCGATTCTCACATTGTAATCCTCCCCCCATTTCCTTTTCCCCTAATTATTTTCTTAAAAAAACTCTCTCCAATATTTTTTTCCTAATCATGAGGTATGTATATATATGTTATTTCTCATCGGACTGCACAATCTTGGAAATTGGAAGGATATCTCGAAGGAGTATGTTGTTTCAAAAACAGCGAGACAAGTGAGCTGTCATGCGCAGAAGTTCTTTTCTCGCATAAACTGTAAAACTCCTATAAAACGTCGTCGTACTAATATAAATGATATTCGAACTATCACATCCATATCCAACCCTATGACACCAATAATTGTGCCCATGTATCATCATGTCAATGGTGACATGCCTGCTTATATTAACAACCATCATATTGCTTCTTTTTTACAACATTAATCTTACCCATACACCTTTGGTGTACCATATCTAAATAACAATCCCAACAATCAGGTTGAAGCATATGACAGTAACTCATTCGTTATGGACCAGAACCCCAATAGTCACAATATTGAGATACTCGACCAGGTTGAAGCATATGAAAACAACTCATTTGTTATGGACCAAAACCTAAATAACAACAATTTTGAGATACTCAATTAGGTTGAAGCATATGACAACGACTCATTTGCTACGGAGTAGAACCCCAATAACAACAATTTGGGAAGATAAAACCAGGGTGAAGAATATGGCAATAACTTGTTTATTATGGAACAGAACGTTAATAACAACAATTTTGGGAGATTTAACCAGCTAAAGCAAATGAGGACAACTCGCTTGTTATGCAGGAGAACCCTAATAACAACAATTTTGGGAAATTTAACCAGGCTGAATTCTCGTTTGTTATGGAGCAAAACCCCAATAACAATAATTTTGGGAGATTCAACCAGACTGCAGCATATGACAACAACTTGTTCGATATGGAGCAAAACCCCAATAACTATTTGAACAATTTTGAAAGATTCAATCTGGTTGAAGCATATAGCAACAACTCATTTTCTATGGAGCAGAATTCGAATAACAATAATATTGGGAGTTTCAACCAGGCTGAAGCATATAACAATAACTCGATCGGTATGAAACAGAACCTCTACAACAACAACAATATTGGGAGTTTCAAGCAGGCTAAAGCATATAACAATAAATCCTTCGGTATGGAACAAAACCTCTACAACAACAACAATCTCCTTATGCCAATGTCACCTGATCCATCATTTCAATGTACTTGCCTTCTCCCGGGATGAACAACGGTGGATACTAATGAAAAAGAGATTTTTGTTTTTGTTGGATGAACTTTTTTTTAGTTGTGTGGTAGTTTTGGTGTGGGTTTCGTGTGTGTGGTGGGGGGGGGGTATTTATCGTTCAAGGCATAATATATGGGTTTGTTTTGATATTATGAATAAAGTATGAATTTTTCAAACAAGGAAAAATACTCTTTTGATTGTTATCTATACCTATTATATTATCTAATCACTTAGAAATTGTCGACATTCATCAATTTTGACCAGAGTATTTGAGCAAGTTTTATGAAATAGCATTTTAAAACATTAATTGAAAATAATTTGTAAACTCAATATTTTTCTATCCGTCCATGATTTCATACCTTTGGTCAATATTTGAAAAAATCAATTAAAAAAAAGGCAATGAGAGAATATATATATGTATATTCTTTTTCTATTATGGATTAAGAAAATAATATTAAGTTGGACATATTCTATTAAGTTCAAGTTTTAGTATGTTATTGAATTAGATATTGGTTAAAATTGATAGATCTAGATAATCTCTAATGGATTCGATAAATATCATAGGTACACAAATACCAAATGCATTTAACACATATGAACACAAAACCAACTTAAATAAGCACTTAAAAATAGGAGAACCGATATGGGATGAGTTTAGACAACTCATTTTTCTCATAAATCATGTAGCCAACATGGGTAAATGAGCGTACTTTTTAGACGAGCACTTATTTCTTTTAAGCATAGCTTAGTGTATCTACTTAATTGAGGTGTACTATACCCTGTCAAGGTATAACACAGTTTTAGCAGTGTGGGTGAGACGCTATATCATTACATAGCTCTTGGTGATAGTTATCCGTTAGAAAATCTCCAAATAAGAGTATGTTATTTTATTTCTATACATCATTGAGTTTTACCTCCTATTTTATAATGTTTTAAATAATTGCATCTATCATTTTTGCTTTGTGTTGAGGTGAGGTGAGTATTTCTTCCTGCCTGTGTAGTTAAGTTAACTATTGCTTTCAGTTTTTCCCTACATGCTCATACATTCAATGTACGGACTTCATTTGACCTGCATCTTTTTATAATGCAGATACAGGTGTTCACGGTCATTAACAGGTGCTCCGTTGATATCATTTGCATTCCAGTTAACTCTGGTAAGTCTCCTTACTTTCTGGAGGGTTCCATATTTACATTTCAATTTTATCAAAATGTCGTGAATCTTCTTCTAGCATCTACCATAGTGTCTAGAGGCTTCATAGTCAGGAGTAGTTAGAAGAGTCTTCCACTAAAACAGAAATTCTAGAGTGGATGATGTTATTACCTTAAGGTGCAGTGGCGTCCCTTTTTGTTTTCCTGCACAAAATTAGATAGTTGGAAACATAGTTCTCACAGGAAAATCAGAGGGAAAGAGTATGAATGCTAAAAAAAAGTAAGTCCTTCCTCCTGAAGTTCTGACTATAACATAGACATCAGTTAAATATTCTTACTTGAGATTTACTATATACATGGTGTCAATGATGAGTATACGAAAATTGTGTTCTTTTATAGTTGAGAAAATTCATTTAAAGGACCAAAAATTACTTGGTGAAAGATTACACTCATTGCCTCCTATTGAATGTTTTATTTTAAATAGAGATGATCTTCGAGTTAATAGGGAGTATGAAGGGACTAAAGAAAGAGAACTATGAAAATTCATATTTTTCATTCTCTATTATGGACGGAGAATAAAAATATTGAATTGAATATGGTATTTTCATTTTAAAATTTGGAATGTTATTACTAAAACTAGTCTATCTACAACGGTCAAAGTTTATAAGCGTAGACAATCACTAATTGATTCACTATATTATATATA
>NC_028638.1:49835344-49939283 GCF_001406875.1 Solanum pennellii
TATTGAAAAAACTATCTAATTACGTAAATATTTCTATCATATTTACTAAAACTAGCTCATATACTATGGTCAAAGTTTGTAAGTGTAGACGATCTCTAGTTGATTCGCTAAATTATATAAAAACAAATATCGACAAAAAAAATTAAATATTGAGAAACTACACAGTTACATAAATATTTCTATCGTATTTACTAATTTTCCATAGTTTTTAATTGATTATATTTTATGTCACTAATTAATTATTTTATCTAGATTTAAGTCAAATACATTTATGTACATTGAAATACTGAGATAGATGAGCGAGAATAGAAGGGAGGTGAGCGAGATTTGTCTATATATCTTAGACACTCATCAGATACATATATCTCGTCCCATGTAATGTAGTATCTGGAATACCAAATGCACAAGCTTTTTAATTAATAAAATATGTTCAAGGTAAGTCTTTGTGTATGAATTAAGTTCATATTCATGTAAAATGAAATTTGAATTTTTTTTTGTACCAAATGTAAAAATTACCATTAACAACCAAATTAATGTACCTAAAGAGCATTTAACTTTACAGCTACCCCGTAGAAGGGCTATATCTCTAATTACATAAAAAAAGAATGCAACCTCCAACATTGTCTAGTTAAATAATAAAATGCTGAAATTACAAATCACATTTTTGGTCTTTCCTAGTGTTTCTAACCATATCTAATCTAACACTGAAACTTAGCTTCATATGTGTGATTGTAGTTTCCATAGTAACAGTGGTTCCCCTATGCAGTTTCCAATTCCTTACTTGCCACACTGGATAAAGTATTAAACCCCAAAGTGCTGCTATTATTTCCCTGTTAAGTTGCTTCCAATGCTTCCTCCTGATTCGATTCAACACCTGTTTGACATTCCCTGATGAAATTTGCACTCCAGCTGACTGAGTCATTGTTGTAATGAGTCCTTTAGTCCAGTTACATTCAGAGAAAATGTGGTGTTGTGTCTCTATAGCATGGTCATCAAGCTGCATGTTATGTTATCTACTGGTATATTCATCTTTTGTAGTCAATTTTTGTCAACAATCTACCCTGTACAGCTAACCATACTATAAATGTGTGCCTTGATTGAGAGATCTTGTTCCATATCAGTTCCGCCATCCTCATTTTTCTCTGCATTCCTATCAATACAACATAACTATCTCCTGTGGAGTACTTCCCATTTGTTGTCAGGACATATTCTCCTTCCGGTAAAAGTATTCTTGCGGTGATTTATACTCCTAGATATCTTGATTATCCTTCATATCCATGTACCCATTTAACCCACAATACATTCTTTTTGACTATTAACTGCCTTAAAAGTTTTCCCGTATACGTCACATTCCACAACTTGCTCCCCTTAATATTTAATCTACCAAACTTCTTAGGCAAACACACTTTGTTCCAAGATACTAATGGTGTCTTCCTCTTATCCTCAATGCTACCCCATATTAGAATAGAGCTTATAACAAAATATTAATTCTAAAGAATTTAAGTTTGTATGCACCAACAAGCTAAACCGCCAATTTTACATGACTTGTTTTATTTCAAGATCTATTAACACTAATGATTGATTTTTTTTCTATATAGCTATTAATACTTGCTACTCTATTATGACTGACAACATTTTTTGATATTCCAGAATTATAAAAAAGAAATTGAGGTTTTTTAAAATTTTGATGTGTTAATCCATATAATTTTTTTTTTGAAAGACTTCAATATGTTCCAAATTTAATGTGTCCATTTAAAACAATTTTGATAATCAATACTCATTGTTCCGGCTGACTCACAACATTCTTATGACATTTTATTTTTATAACGAAGAATCCAAGCGAAATCTTGTATTGATTTTCTATATATATTCTTTGTGTATGAGTTAAGTTCATATTCATCTAAAATGAAATTTGAAAATTTTATTTATTTATTTAGTTATCTTGTCGGTATTTATTTATGGGCTTCTTTTACTTTGACATGTTGGCCAATCTTAATTACTGTGTCAGACGTTAGATTAAATATACAAAACGTATGTATCATTTATTTGCTTGTATATGTAGTATTTATCGAATCAATTAGAGATCGTCCACGTACATCAGTTTTGATTAATATTTGGGTTTAGTTTTATCCAATAACATGTATACTAATATTTAAATTGAATAGAATACGTAAAACTCCCATCCCCGATATTTAAAATGATAATTTTGATATGCAGCATACATTTGGATTTCAGTCAAAAGTTTTATTTAATTTCTTAAATTATCTACTTCATTAAATAATTTACAACTACAAATTGTCTGGACAATAAATGATATGTAAAGAGTCACTTTGTTCTCCAAATAAAGACAATTTGTAGTTGCGTTTGTGACTTGTGGAGAAGAAACAAAATTTTTGGTTTCACATTTCATTCATTATATTAAAAAGACTCATACATGACTCACTTTTATGACTTCATAAAACCTAAAACACAAACTTTTTCTTACTCTAAAACTTGAACACAATAGATGCCCTATTCTATTTAGACTTGGGGGTTATTCCCCCTATAGTAGAAGACGAGTACATTGAAAGAAAAGGGCGAGGTGACACAGGCCTATGGAGATTGTTGTTGTTGTTGTTGTTGTTTTGTTTCATAATGAACGAGTTGCTTCCAGATGCTTCACCTGGATGATATATCCCAAAATTTCCATTGGAGTTGTTAGCAAAAGTTGGACCACCAAATGTGTAATTAGCGTAGCGAAAAGGCCTTGATGATGAACCAACTTGATCATTGTTGTTAGAAGCAGTTGTTGTTGTTGTCGTCCTTGTAGAATTAACTGTGACAGTTTGAATGTCATTGATGCTAGGGCGACGACGATCCACTGGAGTCTTACTAGAACGACGACAGAAGTACTTTTGAGCATGACTTGCCACCTGAGTTGGTGTCTTCGAAACAACATAGTGCCTTGAGATGCTTTTCCAATCTCCTCTACCAAATTTGTTAAGTCCCATAAGAAATAACCTACATATACCATGCCAAGTGATTAAAAAAAATATATTTTTATTTTTTAAAGAATATAAAGTTTATACGCACCAACCAACAAGCTAAGTCAGTTTTATTTGAAGATTCAATAGAAAATGATGCAGAAAAAAAAAATAGAATTTACTTACGAGTGTTCTCCCTCGGTCCATGGAATTCCCCGTCGATGAGGTCGTGAATGAGTGATTTGAATTGGAGGCGGTGGTGTGTCATTGAGATTGGTCTCCTTGTCTGATGAGTTATCAACAACATTTGTTGTGTTTATCGAAGAATTCTCCATTTCAGCCTCTTTAAAGAGGTTTATGTAGAGGTTTTTCATTTCCTCCATGGATTTATGGGGGAATTTTGAAGCAACAAATTCGAAAAAAGTTTGAGAACCTAGGTTATTAAACCTAGAAAAAGCATTCTCAAAAACTTGTTTCTCCTCAGGAGTCCACCTATTGGTCTGAGACAGATCAATGGTTGGCTCCTGAGGGTTTGAACTTTCTAGAAATTCAGGCCAATCCATTGAAACGCTTCTTACAAATAAAAACACAATTGATAATTGATGTGTTAGAGAGTCACATAGTTATGTTCTTTTATAGCCGAGGAAAGTCATTTCAAATGCGACCAAAATTAATGCGTATTACACTCATTAATCCATCTTTGAATAGACTCTTTTATAATTAAAAATAAATTAATTTTACTTGACCCAAACAAAATAAAGTATGTTTATGATAGGAGGGTGTACATAGTCCATATTTGATGTTAAAATGTATTATTGTCTTTTTTCTCCCCTTTTAATTATTACTTCTACCTAATTAATAAGAAAAGAAAATAAAATTTTCATGTAAATTACAATTACAACTACTACTGTTTTAGTTTGACCAAACAAATTACTGCCTTGCAAGTTGTGCAACTAAAACAAGTCATTGCAAAGGAAGAAGAAAAAAAAAAACAGCCAAACTTCTTCTTGGGAAACATGTCTAAATATTTTTTATTTTTTCCTCTCCTTAGATGTTATTTATTGTACTCCAAATGAAGACAATTTGTAGTTGTAACTTCTTCACTAGACTAATATTATTAGTAAATTATTAGAGAAAGAAAACGAAGGCTGAACTTTTTTTCGATAACCGTGGAGTTTGGGCTAGCTTTCGTCCACCTCGACAAAACTTTGTCCACTAAGGTTAGGATAAACGGGAAGAAATGACCTTGTGTTTTTTGTCTGCTGGAATTTGGACGCAACACGTTATGGTTCACAATCTACCCACTAGGCCACACTCTCGGCCTCGGGTGCAAATGAAGGCTGAACTTTTAATGTGGAACAATAAGAAAAGGATATATGAAGTGAATATAAATACTTAAAGATGAATAATGAGTCTTTCTTGTTAACTTTCCCTGTTTATAGAAAAAGTTGTGATTTCTGTGATTTCTTTCCAGTACATTTGAGGATGAGTTAGCACCTATTCGAGGCTTTCAAGTGATTCAAACAACTATTAATGGAAGCTGGTCGGTTGGAAGACTTTGTGCTGGTATTCAACAATATTTTAGAACTACATTCTGTAACTCAAGGCCCTTTTTCCCTCTGATTTTCCTGTGAGAACTAAGTTTCCAACTTCCAGTTTTCTGCAGGAAACAAAAATGGGCTTCTCTTGCCTTACACCACTACACCTCAAGGTAATAACATCATTTGTTCTATCTTAGGCATTTCAGTTTTAGTTTTTAGATTTCTTTGAATATTCTTTTTCTTTTGTACAGTGCAATGATTGTTGATCGTGCAAACATGTCACTCTATTCATTTGTATTCAATAGAGCCTTTGGAATACTTATCTATACGTTGGGCATGGATATGAATTGGACTTGCTATGACAAAATTTGTGGGTTAGAAGAAAACAATTTCATTAGTGTTCGGTCTGCAACATTGCTGTCCTTGATTCCTTGCATCATTTTTGGGACTGGAGGCGAATGATATATCTATATAAACTAACAAAATATTGAAAATTTGATTTTCGTTTAGGCTAATGTTTCACTCTACCATTTCATGTTTATTTATGTGACTTGGTCAAATTACCTTACATTCACCTTTTTCATTTGTTATTGCCTTGATTTTACATCTGCCTTTGTGTCTCTTTCGGTGGTTGAAGAACTTCAGCACTTGAGAAATAGTCTGCCCAATTCTGTTGAGGTACAATGCATTGACGAGACACATTCTGCCGCGGGGAACTGCATAGCATGCAATGATCATATTGCTCTTATACACCCTTCTCTTGACAAGGTAATCTGTTCGTGTCTTCTCCTGTAGAATGGGATGAAATTATGTGGTATATGAAATTTCATTTCCCTCCCTACATATTCCGGATATTGAGCAAACCTATAGGTCAAAATTTAAGTCGTGCATTAACTAGCTGTGTTGTGATGTTTTAATTGTCAATAATTATCTATATATTGGCCTTTTCTCTGTTTCATATCGAAAACACAAACTGTCTGTTAAAATTAGAGCAGTCAGATTTGCTGATTGTGGTGTTTTGTGGGCTGTGCATAACTAGAGAAAACATCTTTGAAAATTGTGGTCCTAGTCCTCGGGGATTTCTGGGTTATAAAAAAAATTGTTTCTTAATCCTTTATGTAAAATGTTCCTGTATCTGAAGTGTCCTCCATATGATATTATGTTATCTTACTATGTTTAGCTTTAAGGAGAGGGATATCTTGACGGACTTCTCTTAGGGCAGGCGTTTTCATCTCCTCGGGTTAGCCCCATGGTGCTCTCCACTACTTGTACCATTTTTATGCTATTTAAACATAATCTATCACAACATATGCTGATGACAAGCTTTGGAGTTCGTCATGACATGAATATATTTACTGTAGCCTTAGTTTGTCAAAGATTCAACAATAATCTTTTCCTCCTTATCAATAAAATAGATTAAGGAGTAGGTTAGATCCTGAATTTTACCTACGTCAATGAGTTATGCTTTGTTATTTTTCTCCAGGACACTGAAGAGATGATTGCTGAGGTTCTTGGTGTTGAAGTTTTAAGGCATATGATAGCTGGGAACATTCTTGTTGGCAGCTATTGTTCTTTATCCAACAAACGGGTCTTGGTAAGTTCAATTTTCTTACTCCACATTGTAGACAGGTGCTGGAGCAATAAGACACATAACTATGTTACTCTTTTTCCTAATATTTGTGAAACTTTGTTATGGAACAGGTCCATCCTCGTACGTCCATTGAAGATTTAAATGAACTGGACATTCTTCTTCATTTACCTATTGCTGCTGGGACTGTGAATAGGGGTAGTAATGTGATTGCTGCTGGATTGACCGTTTATGACTGGACAGCATTTTGTGGCTCAGACACTACAACAACAGAGTTGGCTGTTATTGACACCGTATTCAGTTTGAGAGATGCTCAACCAAGTGCTATTGGTAATTACATCTGTGAGTTTTGTGGTTCATGTTGCATGTTCTTTTAGAGTGTTTCTATTGTTATAGTTTGGGCTGCTCTGCTTAATTTTACCTGTCATGAGTGCACAAATTTTGATCTGGCGCTAAAATGTTAACTATGTTCTCCTATTTTAAAGTGCTTATTTAAGTTGGTTTTGTGTTCATATGCATTAAATGCATTTAATATTTGTGTATGTATGAAATATTTATCGAATTAATTAGAGATTGTCTACGTCTATCAATTTTGACTAATATCTAATTCAGTTTTATTCGATAACATATTAAAACTTGAACGTAATAGAATATGTCCAACTCAGTGTTTATTTTCTTAATCCATAATTGAAAAAAAAAATATATTTTCACTCATTGCCCTTTTTTTAATAGGTAGAAAGTATGAAAACGTAGATGTGGTAGAAAATTAACGAGTTAAAAAATTATTTCCAATTAAAGTTTTAAAATGCTATTGACTTAACCTTGCTCAAATATTTTGTTCAAAATTGATAAATATAGACAATTTCTAAGTGATTAGATAATACAATGAGTATAAATAACAATCAAGAGATAACATCATCTTTTCCTTGTAAGAAAAATTCATACTTTATTCATAATATCAAACAAACTCATATATTATGTCTTAGAACATTAAATCCCCCACCCCCATTCCCTTCTCCCCGTCCCCCTCACACACACTCAAATCCACCCAAAATTACAACACAACTAAAATTTGTTTCACCCAACAAAAACAAATACTTTTAAATAAATGGCTTAGTTGTTTAGTGTCCACCATTGTTCATCCAAGGAGAAGGCAAGTACATTGAATGGAAGGGATGAGGTGACATTGACATAAGGAGATTGTTGTAGTTATAGAGGTTCTTTTCCATACTAAATGAGTTGTCATATGCTTTAGCGCGGTTAAATCTCCCAAAATTATTGTTATTAGGATTCTGTTCCATAGCAAATGAGTTGTTGCCATATGCTCCAATTTGGTTGAATCCCCCCAAAATTATCTTCAATGGGGTTCTGCTCCATAAAGAATAAGTTGTTGCCATATGCTTCAACTTGGTTGAATCTCTCAAAATTGTTGTTATTGGGGTTCTGCTCCATAACAAACAAGTAGTTGCCATATGCTTCTCTTTGAATCTCCCGAAATTATTGTTATTGGGTATCTGCTCAATAACAAACGAGTTGTTGCCATATGCTTGCCTAGTTGAGTCTCCCATAATTGTTGTTATTGGGATTCTGGTCCATAACGAACGAGTTGTTGTCATATGCTTCAACATGGTTAAGTACCTCAAAACTGTGGCCATTGGGGTTTTGGTCCATAACTAACGAGTTGTTGTCATATGTTTCAACCTGGTTGTTGGGATTGTTGTTTAGATATGGTATACCAAAGGTGTAAGGGTAAGATTCAGGCTGTAAGAAAGTGGCAATTTGGTGGTTGTTAATATATAGGTATGTGATTATTGTATAGATGATCCATGGGCACAATTATTGGTGTCATAAGGTTAGATGTAATAGTTCGAATACCATTTATGCTAGCGCGACGACGTTTTATTGAAGTTTTACAATTCATGCGAGACAAGAACATTTGTGCATGATTGCCCACTTGTCTCATTGTTTTTGAAACAACATACTCCTTCGAGATATACTTCCACTTTCCTTTTCCAAGATTGTACAGTCCGATGAGAAATAACCTAAATATACATACTATATGATTAAAAGAAAAAATTGGATAGAGTTTCTTAAGAAAAAAATTGGGGAAAAGGGAAACAGGGAGGGGATTACAATGTGATAATTGAACCCCAACCCTAAGTTGAGAATTCAAATAGTCAACCAAATGAACTGCGACATCTAAGTTTTGTGATGTATAATTAATATTTTTCAAAAAAAGAAGATATATAATTAATTTATTGGAGATTCAATTCATGCTCTATCAGTATATAAAAAAATTAAATAAAATAAAAGTTTACCAAGTAAGAAGCAATAATGAACTTCGAATCATAAAATTAAATCTAACATGTGAAAATGTGTGATGAGACATAAAAATAAAAAATGCATATATTTATCTGTAAGTTTCTGAAAAAAAAAAAGAACAAAAAAAGTTTATCGATGTTCCTTTTTCGTCCATAGAATCACCCGTCTCCGACATGGTGGTGTGCCATTGAGAACTTCTATGTTTTGAACTTGAGGTGGTGTGTCATTGAGAACCTACATGTTTTGAGCTTGAGGTGGTGGTGTGTCTTTGGGAACCTCCATGTTTTCAACTTCAGGTGGTGGTGTGTTGTTGAGAATCTCCATGTTTGAGTTATTCAACTTCGTTGATAGAACGAACAAGAGGCTAGCATGTATTGTGCAAGAGAGGTGAAATGATTCTTTTTGTAAAGTCAATTGATGTTTTAGAGTCAAAGTAGTAAAGTCCTTTTATAATTGATAATTTTTGGGTTAGTAAAGTAAAATAGAATTCTCAACGGTGAGAGTACATTCAATTGTCAATAGTTTAATGACTTTATCAAATAATATTGTTGTCCAAGCTGGACAAAAAATTTACCTTGATCAATTTTTGTATACATGCTTCTGGAATTTATTAAGTTATATTTTTGGTGAAATTAAACAAACAATATCATAAACACTTCATTTGATTTCACTGAAAATATAACTTACTTAATGAATTCTAGAAGGATCCATATAAAGATTGATTAAGGAATCTAATTCTTTTGTCGAGCGTGGACAACATTATTTGGTAAAGTCATTAAATTACTGACAATGAGAATTCAATTTTAGTCTACCAAACTAAAAATTCTAAACTATAAAAGAACAACTATTTTGAATCTTAACACAAACAATTGACTGTACAAAACGAATTATAGCACCTTTCTTGTACCATATTTGCTAGCTCCTTGTTCTTTCTATCAATGGAGTTAAATAACTCAAACATGGAGTTTCTCATTGTCATACCTCCACCTCAAGTTGAAAACATGGAGGTTCTCAATGACACACAACCACCAACTCCAATTCAAACATGGAGGTTCTTAATGACAAACCACCACGTCGGAGACAGGTGATTCTATGGACGGAAGAGGAACATCGGTAAATTCTGCCTGTTTTTTTAAGAAACTCACATAAATATTTGCACTTTTAGTTTTTTGACTATCACAAATTTTTACATGTTAGATTTAATTTCATGAAATCAAAGTTCATTGTTGCTTCTTACTTGGTAAAGTTTTAATTCATTTAAATTCTTTTTTATACCGATAAAGCATAAATTGAAACTCCATTAAATTAATTATGTATCTCATTTTTTTTTTTAAAAAAATAATTTATTAATTATATATCACGACCATGTTAGTAGTTCAGTTGGTTAACTATCTGAATTCCCATCTTAGGGTAAGAGTTCGATTCTCACATTGTAATCCTCCCCCCATTTCCTTTTCCCCTAATTATTTTCTTAAAAAAACTCTCTCCAATATTTTTTTCCTAATCATGAGGTATGTATATATAGGTTATTTCTCATCGGACTGCACAATCTTGGAAAAGGAAATTGGAAGGATATCTCGAAGGAGTATGTTGTTTCAAAAACAGCGAGACAAGTGAGTTGTCATGCGCAGAAGTTCTTTTCTCGCATAAACTGTAAAACTCCTCTAAAACGTCGTCGTACTAGTATAAATGATATTCGAACTATGACATCCAAATCCAACCCTATGACACCAATAATTGTGCCCATGTATCATCATGTCAATGGTGACATGCCTGCTTATATTAACAACCACCAAATTGCTTCTCTTTTACAACATTAATCTTACCCATACACCTTTGGTGTACCATATCTAAATAACAATCCCAACAATCAGGTTGAAGCATATGACAGTAACTCATTCGTTATGGACCAGAACCCCAATAGTCACAATTTTGAGATACTCGACCAGGTTGAAGCATATGAAAACAACTCATTTGTTATGGACCAAAACCTAAATAACAACAATTTTGAGATACTCAATCACGTTGAAGCATATGACAACGACTCATTTGCTACGGAGTAGAACCCCAATAACAACAATATGGGAAGATAAACCAGGGTGAAGAATATGGCAATAACTTGTTTATTATGGAACAGAACGTTAATAACAACAATTTTGGGAGATTTAACCAGGCTAAAGCAAATGAGGACAACTCGCTTGTTATGGAGGAGAACCCTAATAACAACAAATTTTGGGAAATTTAACCAGGCTGAATTCTCGTTTGTTATGGAGCAGAACCCCAATAACAATAATTTTGGGAGATTCAACCAGACTGCAGCATATGACAACAACTTGTTCGATATGGAGCAAAACCCCAATAACTATTTGAACAATTTTGAAAGATTCAATCAGGTTGAAGCATATAGCTACAACTCATTTTTTATGGAGCAGAATCCGAATAACAATAATATTGGAAGTTTCAACCAGGCTGAAGCATATAGCAATAACTCGATTGGTATGAAACAGAACCTCTACAACAACAACAATATTGGGAGTTTCAAGCAGGCTGAAGCATATAACAATAACTCCTTCGGTATGGAACAAAACCTCTACAACAACAACAATCTCCTTATGCCAATGTCACCTGATCCATCATTTCAATGTACTTGCCTTCTCCCGGGATGAACAACGGTGGATACTAATGAAAAAGACATTTTTGTTTTTGTTGGATGAACTTTTTTTTTTAGTTGTGTGGTAGTTTTGGTGTGGGTTTCGTGTGTGTGGTGGGGGGGGGTATTTATCGTTCAAGGCATAATATATGGGTTTGTTTTGATATTATGAATAAAGTATGAATTTTTCAAACAAGGAAAAATACTCTTTTGATTGTTATCTATACCTATTATATTATCTAATCACTTAGAAATTGTCGACATTCATCAATTTTGACCAGAGTATTTGAGCAAGTTTTATGAAATAGCATTTTAAAACATTAATTGAAAATAATTTGTAAACTCAATATTTTTCTATCCGTCCATGATTTCATACCTTTGGTCAATATTTGAAAAAATCAATTAAAAAAAAGGCAATGAGAGAATATATATATGTATATTCTTTTTCTATTATGGATTAAGAAAATAATATTAAGTTGGACATATTCTATTAAGTTCAAGTTTTAGTATGTTATTGAATTAGATATTGGTTAAAATTGATAGATCTAGATAATCTCTAATGGATTCGATAAATATCATAGGTACACAAATACCAAATGCATTTAACACATATGAACACAAAACCAACTTAAATAAGCACTTAAAAATAGGAGAACCGATATGGGATGAGATTAGACAACTCATTTTTCTCATAAATCATGTAGCCAACATGGGTAAATGAGCGTACTTTTTAGACGAGCACTTATTTCTTTTAAGCATAGCTTAGTGTATCTACTTAATTGAGGTGTACTATACCCCGTCAAGGTATAACACAGTTTTAGCAGTGTGGGTGAGACGCTATATCATTACATAGCTCTTGGTGATAGTTATCCGTTAGAAAATCTCCAAATAAGAGTATGTTATTTTATTTCTATACATCATTGAGTTTTACCTCCTATTTTATAATGTTTTAAATAATTGCATCTATCATTTTTGCTTTGTGTTGAGGTGAGGTGAGTATTTCTTCCTGCCTGTGTAGTTAAGTTAACTATTGCTTTCAGTTTTTCCCTACATGCTCATACATTCAAAGTACGGACTTCATTTGACCTGCATCTTTTTATGATGCAGATACAGGTGTTCACGGTCATTAACAGGTGCTCCGTTGATATCATTTGCATTCCAGTTAACTCTGGTAAGTCTCCTTACTTTCTGGAGGGTTCCATATTTACATTTCAATTTTATCAAAATGTCGTGAATCTTCTTCTAGCATCTACCATAGTGTCTAGAGGCTTCATAGTCAGGAGTAGTTAGAAGAGTCTTCCACTAAAACAGAAATTCTAGAGTGGATGATGTTATTACCTTAAGGTGTAGTGGCGTCCCTTTTTGTTTTCCTGCACAAAATTAGATAGTTGGAAACATAGTTCTCACAGGAAACTCAGAGGGAAAGAGTATGAATGCTAAAAAAAAGTAAGTCCTTCCTCCTGAAGTTCTGACTATAACACAGACATCAGTTAAATATTCTTACTTGAGATTTACTATATACGTGGTGTCAATGATGAGTATATGAATATTTTAATATTTAATTTTATACGTGATATATTTTTTTATAAAATATTATTTCACAAAATTTGTCTATGATTACTATAGAAGGAATTCTACAAAGAATTTACTGGTATTCAGTAATTGTTGTTATAGAGAAATAAATATATTATAAAAAATTAATTTTTTTGGAAAATCATGTTATATATAGAAATGCTATTATAACGAGGTTTCTATGTTTTTTTTTCAATTCACCTTTAAAATATTAATTTAGTGAAAATTGTGTTCTTTTATAGTTGAGAAAATTCATTTAAAGGACCAAAAATTACTTGGTGAAAGATTACACTCATTGCCTCCTATTGAATGTTTTATTTTAGGAAAAATAACTTAAATACACAACTATAATTTTTATATTCTCTAATTTTCCCTACATTTTTTAAATATTACATAATTCCCTTTTTTTTTATTTTAGTGTAATTTTTTAGATACATTACACTCTCTCTCCTATAATACACATTTACCAATTTTAATGCCTATTTTTTCTCCATTAAAACACTCAACCTCTTAAATTAGTTTTTGAATTTTAAATTTTATCCATTTAAACACTCAATTTTTTAATCAGCTTTTTGATTTTGAATTATTAAATTTAATTAATTTTAAATAAAAGACCAAATTTTGAAATTTTGAATTTCAAAATTCAAAAAATCAGGAAGCAGGATAACTTCCATATCTTTCTACCGTTTTGTTCTTACTTCCATATTTTTTGCTTGCTTACACACCAAAAACATAAGAACCAGTGCCTCTTGCCTTAGAAGAAGTTAAGGTGATAAAAACAAGTAGACAATCTTCATCTCATCCCAATACATTCGCCCAGTTACCACTTCCCCTTCCTCTTCCTCTAGCATCAACTTTGCATAAGGCCAAACAGGACTCAAAGAGTAAGTTTGTTAGGCCTACATTGTCTGGGGTTAGTATTTTGGTACTTAAAACTGTTTGCTGAAATTAGTAAAAATTTTAAGGAATCTAGTGTGCTTGCCGATACATTTGAATAAGTGTGTATAGTATTTTAGATGGTGAATTGATACATGAATTTGTTGTGTATCATAATATTTTATATGTATCATGAAATTTTGAAAATTGTTATAATGTATCATTCAATAAGTTTAGTAAATGCGTCATCAACTGTGCTTGATGATACATATAGAATCAGTGTGTACAGTGTTTAGTCAATTCACTGATACATGTAGTAGATATGTATCACATGTTTTGCATATAATATGAATTTCTGAAAACTGATATCATGTATCAGTAAGGTATTAGTTGTTTAGTTGATGTACTGATACATGTTTTGAAAATTGTTATAATGTATCATTCACTAAGTTTAATAAATGTGTCATCAACTGTACTTGATGATACATATAGAATCAGTGTGTATATTGTTTAGTCGACGTTTCTGATACATGTATTAGATACGAAATTGAATCTCCAACAACGATTCCGTCGATTTTGTAACTTTCATTCTGCAATTTGTTCACCCAAATTCCGGAATGTCTCATCAAAATCGAAGTATTCATCTTGAAAAATCCACTGTAACAACAATAAAATTACTGTAGTTCGAAATTTAACAGATTGTTCAAAAAAATTGTTTTCAAAATAGATGATATAATCTTTGTTTTTCAAAATTTGAAATTAATATCCAATTAAGTGCTGATTTTATGTTGATTAATGATATGTTACCGTAAATTTAGCTGTTTTATTAACAACATTAACTATACCGTTTTTTCCCCTTTTTTTTCTCAACAGTTTAAAATTACCATGTATCATTTACCATGTATCACTAGAGTCTAAAGTATCACGGCTCAACAAATTTAAGGGATTTTTTGTAAATACTAAATTTGTCGGGACAGAATGAAATTATTGAATTACACTATGGGATTCCTTAAATTTTTACTTTATTTTAAATAGAGATGCTCTTCGAGTTAATAGGGAGTTTGAAGGGACTAAAGAAAGAGAACTATGAAAATTCATATTTTTCATTCTCTATTATGAACGGAGAATAAAAATATTGAATTGAATATGTTATTTTCATTTTAAAATTTGGAATGTTATTTCTAAAACTAGTCCATATACAACGGTCAAAGTTTATAAGCGTAGACAATCACTAATTGATTAGCTAAATTATATATAAACAAATATTAAATATATATATATATATATATATATATATACATATATATATATAAAATTATCTAATTACGTAAATATTTCTATAATATTTACTAAAACTAGCTCATATACTATGGTCAAAGTTTGTAAGTATAGACGATCTCTAGTTGATTCGCTAAATTATATAAAAACAAATACCAACAAAAAAAATTAAATATTGAGAAACTACACAGTTACATAAATATTTCTATCGTATTTACTAATTTTTTCATAGTTTTTAATTATATTTTATGTCACTAATTAATTATTTTATTCAAATTTAAGTCAAATAGATTTATATATATTGAAATACTGAGATAGATGAGCGAGAATAGAAGGGAGGTGAGCGAGATTTGTCTATATATCTTAGACACTCATCAAATACATATATCTCGTCCCATTTAATGGAGTATCTGGAATACCAAATACACAAGCTTTTTAATTGATAAAATATGTTCAAGGTAAGTCTTTGTGTATGAATTAAGTTCATATTCATGTAAAATGAAATTTGAATTTTTCTTTGTAACAAATGTAAATGTTACCATTAACAACCAAATTAATGCACCTAAAGAGCATTTAACTTTACAGCTACCCCCGTAGAAGGGCTATGTCTCTAATTACATAAAAAAAAAATGCTGAAATAACAAAACCTCCAACATATCTCTAGTTAAATAATAAAATGCTGAAATTACGAATCACATTTTTGATCTTTCCTAGTGTTTCTAACCATACCTAATCTAACACTGAAACTTAGCTTTATATGTGTGGTTGTAGTTTCCATAGTGACAGTAGTTCCCGTATGCAGTTTCCAATTCCTTACCTGCCACACTTGATAAACTATTGAACCTCAAAGTGCTGCAATTATTTCCTTGTTAAGTTGCTTCCTATGCTTCCTCCTGATTCGATTCAACACCTGTTTGACATTTCCCGATGAAATTTACACTCCAGCCGATTGAGTCATTGCTGTAATGAGTCCTTTATTCCAGTTACATTCAGAGAAAATGTGGTGTTATGTCTCTATAGCATGTTCATCAAGCTGCATGTTATGTTATCTACTGGTATATTCATCCTTTGTAGTCAATTTTTGTCAACAATCTACCGTGTACAGCTAACCATACTATAAATGTGTGTTGGTTGAGAGATGTTGTTCCATATCAGTTCCGCTATCCTCATTTTTCTCTGCATTCCTATCAATACAACATAACTATCTCCTGTTGAGTACTTTCCATTTGTTGTCAGGACATATTCTCCTTCCGGTAAAAGTATTCTTGCGGTGGTTTATACTCCCAGGTATCTTGATTATCCTTCATATCCATGTACCCATTTAACCCACAATACATCCTTTTTGACTATTAACTGCCATAAAAGTTTTCCCGCATACGTCACATTCCACAACTTGCTCCCCTTAATATTTAATCCACCAAACCTTAGGCGCACACACTTTATTCCAAGATACTAATGGTGTCTTCCTCTTATCCTCAATGCTACCCCATATTAGAATAGAGCTTATAACAAAATATTAATTCTAAAGAATTTAAGTTTGTATGCACCAACAAGCTAAACCGCCAATTTTACATCACTTGTTTTATTTCAAGATCTATCAACACCAATGATTGAATTTTTTCTATATAGCTATTAATACTTGCTACTCTATTATGACTGACAACATTTTTTGACATTTCAGAATTATAAAAAAGAAATTGAGGTTTTTTAAAATTTTGATGTGTTAATCCATATAATTATTTTTTATTTTGAAAGACTTCAATATGTTCCAAATTTAATGTGTCCATTTAAAACAATTTTGATAATCAGTACTCATTGTTGCGGCATGACTCACAACATTCTTATGACATTTTATTTTTATAACGGAGAAATCTTGTATTGATTTACTATATATATTCACTGTAAGTTCTTTCTGTATGAGTTAAGTTCATATTCATCTAAAATGAAATTTGAAAATTTTATTTATTTATTTAGTTATCTTGTCGGTATTTATTTATGGGCTTCTTTTACTTTGACATGTTGGCCAATCTTAATTACTGTGTCAGACGTTAGATTAAATATACAAAACGTATGTATCATTTATTTGCTTGTATATATGTAGTATTTATCGAATCAATTAGAGATCGTCCACGTACATCAGTTTTGATTAATATTTGGGTTTAGTTTTATCCAATAACATGTATACTAATACTTAAATTGAATAGAATGCGTAAAACTCCCATCCCCGATATTTAAAATGATAATTTTGATATGCAGCATACATTTGAATTTCAGTCGAAGTTTTATTTAATTTCTTAAATTATCTACTTAATTAAATAATTTACAACTACAAATTGTCTGGACAATAAATGATATCTAAAGAGTCACTTTGTTCTCCAAATGAAGACAATTTTTAGTTGCGTTTGTGACTTGTGGAGAAGAAACAAAATTTTCGGTTTCACATTTCATTTCATTATATTAAAAAGACTCATACATGACTCACTTTTATTACTTAATAAAAACTAAAACACCAACTTTTTGTTACTCTAAAACTTGAACACAATAGATGCCCTATTCTATTTAGCTTGGGGGTTATTCCCCCTAGTAGAAGACAAGTACATGGAAAGAAAAGGGCGAGGTGACACAGGCCTATGGAGATTGTTGTTGTTGTTGTTGTTTTGTTTCAAAATGAACGAGTTGCTTCCAGATGCTTCCCCTGGATGATATATCCCAAAATTTCCATTGGAGTTGTTAGCAAAAGTTGGACCACCAAATGTGTAATTAGCGTAGCGAAAAGACCTTGATGATGAACCAACTTGATCATTGTTGTTAGAAGCAGTTGTTGTTGTCGTCCTTGTAGAATTAACTGTGACAGTTTGAATGTCATTGATGCTAGGGCGACGACGATCCACTGGAGTCTTACTAGTACGACGACAGAAGTACTTTTGAGCATGACTTGCCACCTGAGTCGGTGTCTTCGAAACAACATAGTGCCTTGAGATGCTTTTCCAATCTCCTCTACCAAATTTGTTAAGTCCCATAAGAAATAACCTACATATACCATGCCACGTGATTAAAAAAAAATATTTTTATTTTTTTAAAGAATTTAAAGTTTATACGCACCAACCAACAAGCTAATTTAATCGAAAATGATGCAGACAATAGAAGTAAATAAAATTCTTAAGGGAAAAAAATAGAATTTAATTACGAGTGTTCTCCTGCAGTCCATGGAATTCCCCGTCGATGAGGTCGTGAATGACTGATTTGAACTGGAGGTGGTGGTTTGTCATTGAGATTGGCCTCCTTGTCTGATGAGTTATCAACAACATTTGTGTTTATCGAAGGATTCTCCATTTCAGCCTCTTTAAAGAGGTTTATGTAGAGGTTTTTCATTTCCTCCATGGATTTATGGGGGAATTTTGAAGCAACAAATTCGAAAAAAGTTTGAGAACCTAGGTTATTAAACCTAGAAAAAGCATTCTCAAAAACTTGTTTCTCCTCAGGAGTCCACTTATTGATCTGAGACAGATCAATGGTTGGCTCCTGGGGGTTTGAACTTTCTAGAAATTCAGGCCAATCCATTGAAACGCTTTTTACTAATAAAAACACAATTGATAATTGATGTGTTAGAGAGTCACATAGTGATGTCCTTTTATAGCCGAGGAAAGTCCTCTCAAATGCGACCAAAATTAATGCGTATTACACTCATTTATCCATCTTTGAATAAACTCTTTTATAATTAAAAATAAATTAATTTTACTTGACTCAAACAACGTATGTTTATGATAGGAGGGTGTATATAGTCCATATTTGATGTTAAAATGTATTATTGTTTTTTTTCTCCCCCTTTAATTATTACTTCTACTTAATTAATAAGAAAAGAAAATAAAATATTTCAAGTAAATTACAATTACAACTACTACTGTTTTAGTTTGACCAAACAAATTACTGCCTTGCAAGTTGTGCAACTAAAACAAGTCATTGCAAAGGAAGAAAAAAAAACAGCCAAACTTCTTCTTGGGAAACATGTCTAAATATTTATTATTTTTTCCCTCTCCTTTAGATGTTATTTATTGTACTCCAAATGAAGAGAAATTGTAGTTGTAACTTCTTCACTAGACTAATATTAGCAGTAAAAAATTAAAACTCTTTTCTTTGTCAATTTTCACTGTTAAACGCTTGACATTTTGTACGAAACCACTTAAATCTCTAAACAAGTTAACGTACATGAATGATTATAAAAACGATGGAAATGAATAATAAATAATTTTACACTAAGCAAAATTGAAAAAATACTTTATTGTGTTCATAGCTTAGTTCAAAAAATGTCATTTTTGTTAATAATTTGGCCTAAAATGCTCATATTAGTATTTAACTGGATCAATTCTCACTATAGAATACTTGAACAAATGGACAACCACATCGTTGAAAGGAAGGAAAGAAAAATGTCTATGAAATCGAATCAAAATTTATTATGTTCATACTTGGGTTCAAAATGTCTCTTTGTTAATAATTTGGCCTAAAATGCTTATATTATTTTTTAATTTGTTCAATTCTCACCGTAAAGCACCTGACACTTTGCATAAGCCACTTAAATTCCCAAACAAGTGAACAGCCATAGAGTTGAAAGGAAGGAAAGAAAAATGTCTATGAATAATTTTAAAAGCAATGGAAAAGGATAATAAATAATTTTACACTAAGCAAAATCGAAATAAAATTTATTATGTTCATAGTTTGGGTTAAAATGTCTTTTTGTTAATAATTTGGCCTAAAATGCTCATACTATTATGTATTTGGGTCACGCTTAACACCTTGCACAAATCGCTGAAATCCCAAACAAGTGAACAATCACAGAGTTGAAAGGGAGGAAATGTCTAAGGAATGAATTTAAAAGCAATTGAAAAGGATAACAAATAATATTACATTAAGAAATTGAATAAAAATTTATTTTGTTCATGATTTGATTCAAAAATGTCTTTTATTTGTTAATAATTTTGTCTAAAATGCTCATATTAATATTTAATTGGATCAACTTGACATTTTGCGCAAATCACTTAAATCATCAAACAAGAGAACAACCATATAGTTGAAAGGGAAGAAACAAAAATGTCTATAAAAATTGAAAAGCAATGGAAAAGGATAATAAGTAATTTTACACCAAACAAAATCGAATAAAAATTTATCGTGAGCATAGTTTAGTTTAAAAATGTTCTTTTTGTTAATAATTTGACCCAAAATGCTCAAAATTATTGTTTAATTTGGTCAATTCTCACTATAGAACACGTGACACTTTGCACAAACCACTTAAATCACCAAACAAGTGAACAACCATAGAATTGAAAGGGAGAAAAGAAAAATGTCTAGGAAAAAATAATTTTACACTAGGAAAAAATCGAATCAAAATTTGTTATGTTCATAGTTTTGTTCAAAATGTCTTTTTTGTTAATAATTTGACCTAAATTTCTTAGTTATTATTCTCAGTGACACTTTGCACAAATAACTTAAATTCTAAAACAAGTGAAAAATCGTAGAGTTGAAAGGAAGAAAAGAAAAATGCCCATAAATAATTTTAAAAGCAATGAAATAGGATAGGAAATAATTTTACACTAAGCAACATAGAATAAAATTTTATTTTGTTCATAGTAATTTGATTCAAAAATATCTTCTTTTTTTTAAGAATCTGGCCTAAATTGCTCATATTATTATTTAATTTTGTCAATTAGAACACTTTGCGCAAAACACTTAAATTACGAAACAAGTGAACAGTAATTGAGTTGAAAGGGAGGAAACAAAAATAACCATGAATAATATTAAAAGCAATGGAAAAGGATAACAAATAATTTTACACTAGGCCAAATCGAATAATAAAAAATTATTGTGTTCATAGTTTGGTTCAAAAATGTATTTTTTTTTTGTTAATAATTTGGTTCAAAATGTCTAAATTATTATTTAAAAGGATCAATTCTCACTTTAGAACACTTGACACTTTGCACAAACCACTTAAATCCCTAATTAAGTGAACAACCATATAGTTGAAAGGGAGGAAAGAAAAATGTCTATGAATGATTTTAGAAGCAATTGAAAATGATAACAAATAATTTTACACTAAGCAAAATCGAATAAAAATTTGTTATGTTCATAGTTTAGTTTAAAATGTCTTTTTGTTAATAATTCAACCTAAAATGCTTATATTAATATTTGATAGGATCAATTCTAATGACATTTTATACAAACCACTTAAATTTTCGAACAAGTAAATAACCATAGAGTTGGAAGGGGTAAAAGAAAAATGTTCATGAATAATTTCAAAAACTATCAAAAAGGATAATAAATGTCTACGAATAATATAAAAATAAACAATTCACTTTTTATAATGTCATTTTTTGTCTAAATAAAAAGTAATGATGAGTTACAATGATTTTTTATATGCATGAAATATATTAGTATTAGTTTAAAAAGTGCAATTATTCTGTTTTAATCGATAAAACTATATTAAGGGGAAAATTCCTTTTACATTTTTATAGTTATAGATTTTTTTTTAATCTAAAAACAATATGTTTGTTATAAAAAATCATTTTGACTTAGCTGGTAATAATAGCGGATATTTTAAAACAAACTATTAACAACAAATCTATTTTAGTTAACTACTAATATTATGATATTTTTGTTAAATTTTAATAGTTTAAGAACATTTTTTAAACCTTTTTTCACGTAAGCAATGAAACAAAAATGCTCTAACTTTAACTACATTTATTTAAACATAGAAGAACTTACCTTATACACATACAACAATAGTAATACATTGAAGTTGAAATGAGACAGCTTATATTAACTATATATTCATAATCTGTTCATTAGGTTAATTTGGAAAAAGTCAATTTTTTAACTTGTATGAGTTACTCAAAAGCGTATGATTTAATTAGTTAGGATAAAATATTAATCGCTTCACGTATACATTATTATTTAACATCGTAATGTGTGATGCGTACGAAGAATGATTGCTTCTGTATAACCGACTAAATTGTCTGTTTTAGAATATTTTAGATTTTTTTTTAAAAAAAAATAATCTTTTTTTGAATTATCATGATGATTGATTTACATATACACATGCGTGCGAAGAATGATTGCTTCCGTGCTATAATCAACTAAATTGTCTGTTTTAGAATAATTTGAATTTTTTTTAAAAAAAGAAAAGATTTTTTTTTGAATAATCATGATGATTGATTTACATATAAACAGTTGCGGACAAAATCAATGACTAACAACATTTTATCGACATTTGACAGATAGAATCAAACTTCTCTGGCATACCAACAAAAATTATTGTGAGTGCAAAAGAGACATGCATTGTGTATGGAAAATGGTTGGTCGGCTAACTATAACCGACTAAATTGTATGTTTTAGAATAACTCAGAATTTTTTTTTAAAAAAGGTTTTTTTTTGAATTATCATGATGATTAATATACATATACACATGCGTGCGAACTCCGTACTATAACCGACTAAATTGTCTGTTTTAGATTAACTCAGTTTTTTTTTTAAAAAAAAAGGATTTTTTTTGAATTACCATTATGATTGATTTACTTATAAAGAATTGCGGACATAATCATTGACAACATTTTATCGACATTTGTATAGAATCAAACTTGCCTGACATACTGATAAAAAAATTTGTGAGTGTAAAAGAGGCATGCGTTGCGACGTTACTTACGGAAAATGGTTGGTCGGCTTACTATAACCGGATAAATTGTATGTTTTAGAATAACTCGAATTTTTTTTAGAAAAAAGGAAACTTTTTTAATTTATCATGATGATTGATTTGCATATAAACAATTGCAGATATAATCATTGACTAACAACATTTTATCGACATTTGACGTATAGAATCAAACTTGTTTGACATATTAACAAAAATTATTATGTGTAAAAAAAGAGACATGCATTACGTACAGAAAATAATTAGTCGGCTTTACGATAACGAACTAAATGTATGTTTTAAAGTAACCAACAAAAAAAAGCTTTTTAAAATTAACTTGATGATTAATTCACATATATTTTTTTTCTTTTTTCTAATATATACATTATACTTACTTATATACCTAAGTCTTGTTTACTAAATATAAAATAGTATCGAATATAGAATTTAATGACATTAAAATTTGAATATAATTAAAGAATGAGCATAGTGAAACAGATAAACACAATAACTTACACATGCCGATGGTTTATAACAATAGATGTTTTGAAATATATTTTAAGTAACTAAAAATAAAAGATGGTGAGAGCCTTATAAAATATTATCATGAAAGTATAATTTATTAAAAATAGAGTAGATTTTGTAGCAAACTCCCAAAACACTATTTATTTATATTATATTTTTTTTCATTAATAACAATAGCAGTACAGTAAAAAAACTCAATACTCGTTAATTAATAAGCACTCTAATATAATAATTTCTTCGATAGCAACTTAGGTTAATGAAAAAAATCACTCATTTCAATAAGATAATACGATAATATATTTTCAGAAGACCTCTATATAAATTTGTAATCGCCTTCATATTATAAATTAATAATTTTTAAAAAGTGCAAATATATATCTAAAATTTTTTAGTGAAATATGACTCTACTATATTCTTTTTTGTTTGTTTGTTAAAATTTAAAGTCAATTGAAGTTCATCTTTAACTTTTCTTATTGCATCAAAAAATTTCGATATTGTCTTTTCTAATTCCACCATAACATTGTGAAGAGTTTAAGATGCAAGTATTTCCTTATGTGTGTAATTAATTTCAAATGTATTATCATCTTATTATCAATATTGTTTTTTTAATGATATCCACAATTTACTTTAAACTTTATAACTCTGAACATGTATCCATTTCACCCATTCAATAGGTTATTAACGTACATTTTATTGCGTTAACTGAGATCACTAATCACCATCTCAAGTTAATGAATAAATTTCACAAGTGGATTCTTTTAAATTCTTTGAAATTTAATCCCTAATAATTTTTCTGTATCAACATTCTATATATTATTTATTAATTAAATACTTTTATAAAATAATAATATTTTATAATCCTACCTATAATAATTTAGAGAGATTTTACCGTGTTTGTATGTATAAAAATCTATTTACATATAAAGAATAAAAGATCAGGGACGAAGCCAAAGGAAGAAAAAATTGTTCAATTGAATCTTCTTGCAATGAAATAAGATTTGAGCAAATATTGTTTTTTTTAAAAAAGAAACTTTTTAGTTTTGTATAAATTGTTAAAACCCCTTTTATTATTTAATATAAAGAAAGATGTCATTGTTATTAGGGGTGTACATAGATTGGTTTAATTTGGTTTTACATTAAAAAAATTTAAATCAAATATGTTAGTTTATTAAATCTAAAAATCAAATCAAATCATATAAAGTTGATTTTTTCGGTTTTGATTTTAATCGGCTCTTTTGAGTTTTCGTTTTTTTTTTTTTTTTACAATTATACGGTATTTGAAAAAATCATCAAATATTTTTTCGCTTACTTGTGATAAAGTAAACTCAAAAAATATTAAATGAATAAAAATTTTCGGAAAAAAAAAATCACATGAGTTCAAAACCTTTTTTTAAAACCTTTTTTTAAAACCTTTTTTCACATAAGCAATAAAATAAAAATGTTCTAACTTCAACTACATTTATTTAAACATAGAATAACTTACCTTATGCACATACAACAATAGTAATACATTGAACTTGAAATGAGACAGCTTATATTAACTATATATTCATAATCTGTTCATTAGGTTAATTTGGAAAAAGTTAAATTTTTAACTTGTATGAGTTACTCAAAAGCGTATGATTTAATTAGTTTGGATAAAATATTAATCGCTTCACGTATATATCATTATTTAACATCGTAATGTGTGATGCGTACGAAGAATGATTGCTTCTGTACTATAACCGACTAAATTGTCTATTTTAGAATATTTTTGATTTTTTTTAAAAAAAAAATCTTTTTTTGAATTATCATGATGATTGATTTACATATACACATGCGTGCGAAGAATGATTGCTTCCGTGCTATAACCGACTAAATTGTCTGTTTTAGAATAACTCAAATTTTTTTTAAAAAAGATTTTTTTTTAATTATCATGATGATTGATTTACATATAAACAGTTGCGGACATAATCAATGACTAACAACATTGTATCGACATTTGACATATAGAATCAAACTTCTCTGGCATACCAACAAAAAATATTGTGAGTACAAAAGAGACATGCATTGTGTATGGAAAATGGTTGGTCGGCTAACTATAACCGACTAAATTGTATGTTTTAGAATAACTTAGAATTTTTTTTGAATTATCATGATGATTAATATACATATACACATGCGTGCGAACTCCGTACTATAACCGACTAAATTGTCTGTTTTAGAATAACTCGTTTTTTTTTTTAAAAAAAAAGGATTTTTTTTTGAATTACCATTATGATTGATTTACTTATAAAGAATTGCTGACATAATCATTGACTAACAACATTTTATCGACATTTGTATAGAATCAAACTTGCCTGACATACTAATAAAAAAATTTGTGAGTGTAAAAGAGACATGCGTTGCGACATTACGTACGAAAAATGGTTGGTCGGCTTACTATAACCGAAGAAATTGTATGTTTTAGAATAACTCGAATTTTTTTTAGAAAAAAGGAAACTTTTTTAATTTATCATGATGATTGATTTACATATAAACAATTGCAGGCATAAGCAATAAAATAAAAATGTTCTAACTTCAATTACATTTATTTAAACATAGAAGAACTTATCTTATACACATACAACAGTAGTAATATTGAACTTGAAATGAGACAACTTATTAACTATACATTCATAAACTGTTCATTAGGTTAATTTGGAAAAAAGTCAAATTTTTAACTTGTATGAGTTACTCAAAAGCTTATGATTTAATTAGTTAGGATAAAATATTAATCGTTTCACGTAAACATCATTGTTTACATCGTTATTTAACATTGTAATGTGTGATGCGTACGGAAAATGATTGCTTCCGTACTATAATCCATTAAATTGTCTATTTTAGAATTACTCGGATTTTGTTTGAATTATCATGATGATTGTTTACATAAAAAAACAGATGCGGACATAATCAGTGACTAACAACATTTTGTCGACATTTGACGTATAGAATAAAACTTGTCTGACATACCGACAAAAATTATTGTGAGTGTAAAAGAGACATGCATTGCGTACGGGAAATGGTTGGTCGGCTTACTACAACCAACTAAATTTGTATGTTTTAGAATAACTCAAATTTTTTTTTGAAAAAGATTTTTTTTTTTTGAATAATCCTGATGATTGATTTACATAAAAAATAGTTGCGGACATAATCAATGACTAACAATATTTTGTCGACATTTGATGTATAAAATGAAACTCGCCTGATGTACCGACAAAAATTATTGTGAGTGTAAAAGACATGCGTTGCGTACGGAAAATGATTGATTTGCTTACTATAAACAACTAAATTGTTTGTTTTAGAATAACTCGGATTTTTTTTTTGAAAAAGGAATTCTTTTTGAATAATCCTGATGATTGTTTATTACATAAAAAACAGATGCGGACATAATCATTGACTAACAACATTTTGTCGACATTTGACGTATTATTATAAAACTTGCCTGACATACCGATAAAAAATATTGTGAGTGTAAAAGATACATGTGTTGCGTACAGAAAATGATTGGTCTGCTTACTATAACCGACTAAATTATTTGTTTTAGAATAACTCGGATATTTTTTTTTGAAAAAGGAATTTTTTAAATAATCCTCCTGATGATTGTTTACATAAAAACAGTTGCGGACATAATCAGTGGCTAACAACATTTTGTCGACATTTGACGTAAAGAATAAACTTGCCTGACATACCGACAAAAGTTATTTTGAGTGTAAAAGAAACATGTGTTGCGTACGGAAAATGGACTAAATTTTGTATGTTTTAGAATAACTCGATTTTTTTAAAAAAAAGGATTTTTTTATAAAAATAATCATGATGATTGATTTACATAAAAAATAGTTGCGGACGTAATCAATGACTAACAATATTTTGTCGACATGTGATGTATAGAATAAAACTCGTCTGACATACCGACAAAAATTATTGTGAGTGTAAAAGAGACATGCGTTGCGTACGGAAAATGATTGGTTCACTTATTATAACCGACTAAACTGTTTGTTTTAGGATAACTCGGATTTTTGTTTGAAAAAGGAATTCTTTTTGAATAATGCTGATGATTGTTTACATAAAAAGCAAATGCGGACATAATCAATGATTAAAAACATTTTGTCGATATTTGACGTATAGAATAAAACTTGCCTAACATATCAATAAAAAATATTGTAAGTATAAAAAATACATGAGTTGCGTACGAAAAATGATTGGTCAACTTACTATAACTGATTAAATTATATGTTTTAGAGTTACCCTAAAAAAAACTTTTAAAAATAAATTTGATGATTAATCACATATACTCTTTCCTCTTCTTTTTTTTTTTATAATAAATACATTACACTTACCTATATACCTAAGTCTCGTTTACAAAATATAAAATAGTATCGAACATATAATTTAATGACATATAAAATTTAAATTATTAAATAATGAGCATAGTGACAAAGATAAACACAATAACTTACTCATGCAGATGGTTTTATCAATAACAATATAATAGATGTTTCGAAATATTTTAAGTAACTAAAAATAAAAGATGGTGAGAGCCTTATAAAATATTCTCATGACAGTATAATTATTAAAAATAGAGGTAGATTTCGTAGCCAAACTCCCAAAACACTATTTATTTATATTATTATGATTGTTTTCGTTAATAACAATAGAAGTACAGTAGAAGAACTCAATGCTCGTTAATTAATAAAGTACTCTAATATAATAATTTCTTCGATCTCGATTCGGATAAATGAAAAAAATCATTCATTTCGATAAGATAATATATTTTTGAAAAACTTTTATATAAATGTAATTGAAATCATTCCTATCTTTTTTTACTAAATCTAAAAATTTCGGTATTGTCTTTTCTAATTGCACCATAACATATTGAAGAGTTTAAGATGCAAGTGTTTCTTTACGTGTAACTAATTTCAAATGTATTATATCATCTTCAACTTTATCATCAACATTGTTTTTTCGATGATATCCACAATTTGTTTTGAGTTTTGGACCTTTGAACATGTATTATTTCTACCCATCCAATTGCTTATTAAAGTCAATTTTATTGCATCAACCGAGAGCATTAATAATGACCTCAAGTTAATGAATGAAATTTTCACAAGTGGATTCTTTCAAATTCTTTGAGATTTCATCCCTAACAATTTTTTGGTATTGAAATATTCTATAAATTAATAAATACTAATTTATCGATTAAATAATATCTCTATAGAATAATAATATTTCATTATCCTGCCTATATTAATTTAGAGAGATTTTACTGTAGGTATAAAAATCTATTTACGTAATAAATAATGGAAGATCAGGGACGAAGCCAAAGGAAGACAAAATTGTTCAATTGAATCTTCTTGCAATGAAATAAGATTTAAGCAAATATAGTTTTTTTAAAATGAACTTTTTAGTTATGTATAAATTGTTAAAACACCTTTTATTAATTTTATTTAATAGAAAGAAAGATGTCATTGTTTTACAGTGATAAAAAGGGTACAAAATATACTTTTAAGTCACACGTTTAATCTTAAATATGTTTTTTTTAATCTTGTGTGAATTTAAGGCTCCTCATTAACAAAATGTGACATATATATATATATATATATATATATATATATATATATATATATCAAAATAAAATCATAAAAATAGGTAGATTATGTGATAAATTAATATAAAAGGTTGTTCTATTTTTAATTTTAATGGATTTAAATTGTGTACTTCTTATAATGAGGTATACCACAACAAAAGTTATAGGTAAACTAAAAAAAGAAATTAGCATATATAATTAAAAGAAAAAGTATTCAAAGTAGACATTATAATTTATATTTTATATATGTAGAATATAAGAGGAAAAGAATAATAATTTTCAACGTTAAAGGATAAGTTTGCCTTGTAAAATAAATCTGGGAGGTATAAATCACCTAAAAAATTGAATAAAAATATTGTACCTTAATAATTTGTTTTTAAAATATCCCTTTCGTTAATAATTTAATAAAAAATCACCAAAATTTGGATCCGAAATTTTTTTTATTATTATTATTAAATAGGTCAAAATATTTTTCCTTTTTAAAATACTCTCTTCGTACGGTATTATTTGTCATAGTTTTTATTTTTAGAGTTAAACTATAAAAATTTTAACTAATATTTTAAGATGTATTTTTTCATCATATTAATATGAAAAAAATTATAACAATACTTTTCATATAGTTTTAGAATATTTAAAACAAATTATAATTATTGAATTATCATACAATAAAATATTAAAATTTAACTTTAAAATATCGAGTCATACTGAATTAAATTTGTATGATAATGATATATTAATTTTAAAAATCAAATACTTACCAACTTTTCAAACTCTATCATACCATACCATGTCTAAATGTCCACCATAGTCTGAGTTATTTTAAAACATATATTTTAGTCATAATAATAAAATGATTGATCATTTCACGTATATACCATTATTTTGACATTGTTATGTGTGATACATATTGGGGATGATTGCCTTTTATTATAATTGGTTAAATTATACGTTTTAGAGTGACTTAATTTTTTCCCCTGAATTAATATAATGATTAATTTGTATATAAACAGTTACTGACATAATTAACTTTTTGTCGATATTTAATTTATACAATCATAACCAACTTTTTGTCGATATTTAATTTATACAATTAATTTATCATGTATAACGACAAAAATTATTTTACGGTTAAAAAAGATATGTTCATTAAAAATTAAAATTTATTTGTACCCCATATTACTATTTTAATAATTAAACTCTTTCCTCAACTTTGAACAATGATCATTCTCCTCTGCGTTTCTCATTTAACTTTTACTAATCAAACT
This sequence comes from Solanum pennellii, assembly GCF_001406875.1. Taxonomy (NCBI): domain Eukaryota; kingdom Viridiplantae; phylum Streptophyta; class Magnoliopsida; order Solanales; family Solanaceae; genus Solanum; species Solanum pennellii. The sequence goes on from NC_028638.1 coordinate 49,865,205, forward strand.
CTTTCCTCAATTTTATTTTATTCTTAATTTTAATGAAGTTTAGATTATACTTTATAATAGAGTATACCACAATTATAGTTTACTACCTTACTCATGAACATGACATTAGTTATTTTTGGAATTTTTTTTCTTTAGAAGTATTCATATTGATTTGTAATTTTTTAATTTCTTTTTTACCTTATTTATAATTTATTAATATGTATACAAAAAAAATGATCAAAACTATATGGGACGTAGAGAGTATATTAATAAATATTATTTGATTTCATTTATTTTGTTTGAAAAAATTAAAAATAATTTATCTATTTTATTATTGCTATTAAATACTATTTATTTGTCAATATTATTAAAATGACTTATTAACTAATATGAATGACAACATAATACTATTTATTTATATTTATTATGAAGAAAAATATGAAAAATAATTAGTTTGATCTTCGATCAGACAACCTCAAAAATATTTTTTATTCTAATAAAATCTTCTGTAAAATAGATGGTGGGACCCTCTTTTAGAGTTCACAGAACTCCAAAACCTTAGTTACAAAAGAATGTTCTCTTTGTACATACACACGAAAACCAAAAACCAAAAACAAATATTGAACCGTTTCCTTTTACAGTTTTCCCTCTTAAAACAAACCTAAAAAACCACAAGGTAGATCAATGACTAAGCGGAATCATGGCGACGGCGAGAAACAGTCCTCGGTACCGCCGGATGATCTCCGTTGCCATAGATCAGATGGAAAGAAATGGAGATGCAAAGGTTTTAAGGTTGAAGGTAAATCCATGTGTGAGCAGCATTTACACCGTGCATCCGCTAGTGTTTCTGTCGTCAAGAGAGTAGAAAAAAGGCGAAAAAGATACGTTGCGAGAAGCGATACGAGTGATTCTGATGATTTAAGTGAACCAGAGGACGATAAGCCTGTTGCTGTTAGTTTAGTTGATCCGAGGGAAGTAGTAGAGGGCGAGGGTGACAAAAAGAAAAAGCGTGGCAATGAGGAGAAAGCTTGTTCTAAATGGATCAAATCTCCTGAAAAGTCTTTTTCGAAAGGAATAAAAATGGTTTCACAAGGGGATGGTGAGAGGAGGGTTAGTAGAGTGGTGAAGAAAGGGGTTGAATGTGATCAAAGTGATGGGGAGAATGTATATGATTCAAAAATAGGTGTTGCATACGAGTCTTTACTTAGGAGAAGCGATAGGAAATTACCAGAGAAGAAAAAAATGAAAGTTGCTGATGATAATGATTGCACAAATCCAAAGGACAAGAAGAAGCCTGATCCAAGGAGAAAGCATTTCAGTACTGATGTGAGTTTCATTTGCTCAAATCCAGATGTAATTTTTCTGTAATTACGGAGCGTAACCTGACATCATTTTACTAAGCAGGACCCATATGATGATTGCCAGATGTGCCACCAGTGCATGAAAAGTGATAGAAAGGTTGCTAGGTGTGGAAAAAGATGCGGTAAACGCTATTGTAGTCCATGTATTAATAGATGGTAATACTTTGTTGGTTTTACCTTTTGAGGGTTTCTCACGGTTCTTGTTTACTCAAATCTGTTTTCGAAGTCAAACAAGCTTCTTTTTGGTGTCAGTGTTCCGTATTTCTGGATAATCAGCTGTTCCGTTTACAGGATATTTTAGTGTTTACTGAGGGGATGCATGCAAAGAAATGCTTAGTAGAATGCCAATTAATTTTCTTTCACCACAGTGTGATATTTTAATTATCTTTCTTAAATCCACCTCTTACTGACTAGCTTGAAAGATGGATTAGACTTGTTAGCAGCTGCTATTTCAAATGTTTTCTCATCTCTCTGCCATTGACTACATTCTGAATTTATTTATTTAAATTAGGTAAAGCTAGTCAGGGGCCTCTTTTCGTTTGAAACTGTTGTAATTAATGACAAAAGAAGTACTGCTGAACAAGCCCCTAGCTGAATGTAGAATCTGTTAGCTAATCGAGTAGCAAACCTGCCCGCACACATATGTTTACTCTATTGGTTAATGATCTATCTGCAAACATATTTCTTTCGAACCACGAATGTAGGTACCCTCATCTGTCAGAGGAAGCAATTGCCGAGGAATGCCCCGTTTGTCGTGGGAACTGCAATTGCAAAGATTGTTTACGCAAAAACATTATTCCTAAGGTTAGATTTTGCCACATATATATTACTGCGTTCCACTTTCTACTACATACCTCAGGCTTGTGAAGTGTGATTGCAGAATGCTGATGCATTATCTTCTCCTTATATTACAGGAAGCAAAATATTTAGGAATACCACAGGAAAACAATGAAAGAATTAATTGCTTGAAGTATCTTGTGGATGCACTTTACCCATTTTTGAAAACATTTATCCATGATCAGACTATGGAAAAGGAGATGGAGGCATCAATTAGAGGTATTATGTGTACCGCTCTTTTTCCTGTACTTAAAATGATTCCCCGGTGATATATGCATACCCTTTTAGTGACTTTTGCCGTCCATCTGCTGCTATTTGTGCACAATGCCTTTGTTCTGAGGTATTATTTGCTCCTTCTTGGGTTGAACTTTGTATACAAGTTTTGCCGTCATGCTTATTGTGGAGGCATTTGTAGCTTTAAGATATATTAAGAGGCTAGACCAAAGTCCATTACGCAGTAACTTGAATTCACTTAACTAAATCTTATCACCTTTCTAAGGAGTCTGACTTATTAGCAAATATTGGGGAAGCCTTTCAAATAGGATGCAGTGTTTAACCAATGCAGGAGATACTTTTCTTTGTAATAACTACAATAGAATGTGACTTCACTTGGAAAGTTATTTTGTTCCATTTATATGTCATAGTCAGCTTGATACAAAGCAATAGTCCTCTTTCCTTGAGGTCTTAAGCGTGGGTGGATTTAGTTACATGATGTAAAAGAAATTTTGGTCTTTTCTGTAGGTGGGGGAACTTCCTGTGATGTGTTGGTTTTAACTCGCTATTCTGCTGCTATGTTCTAGTGATTTTTCATACTTTTCAAAGTAGTTACCCATTTATTCAGTCAAAGTGGTGGCTATGGTGCAGGTTCGTCACTGAAACGGCTAAGAATACCAAGTGCCTTCCTTTATGAGGATGAGCGTGTTTACTGGTATGCCCCTTTCTTGACTTGCTCATTTTCTCCCTTGGTTCTGGTTGTCTTACCCATTGCCTTAATATGCTATCTTTTATTGCAGCAACAACTGCAATACCTCCATTGTTGATCTTCATAGAAATTGTACAACTTGTTCTTATGATCTCTGTCTGACCTGCTGTCAGGAAATTCGAGAAGGCTGTTTTCTAAGAGGTGAGATAGTGGTACTTGTATAGTTTCATAATAGATAAAAAAAATTTACCTGCAAGGAGGAAATCTCGTGTCATGTTCACCTTGTAAAACTTCTTCTAGTTTGAGGAATAATGCTGATTGTGCAGATGAAGACAGAAGGCTCCCTGAATGGAAAGCAAAAGAAACTGGTGAAATACCTTGCCCACCAAAGGAAAGAGGTGGCTGTGGAAATAACCGCCTGGAGCTTAAGTGTCTCATTGATGAAAAGCAGGTTGAACAGATCATGAGGGAAGTTGAAAACTTAGTCAAAGCAAATTCATCTGCCAGTGAGGCCCACTCCACTGGAGAACAGTGTACCTGTAACTCTAATAATAGAAGAAAAGCAGCTTCCAGATCAGATTCTGATGACAATTATTTGTTCTGCCCTTCAAGTGACATACAGGAAGGGCACCTGGAGCACTTCCAGAAACATTGGAGAATGGGAGAACCTGTCATTGTAAGCAACGTTCTTGAATTAACATCTGGATTAAGCTGGGAACCAATGGTGATGTGGCGTGCCTTCCGTAATATAGCAATCAAGAAGGGGTCATCAGATTTGATGGTGACAGCAGTTGATTGTTGTGATTGGTGTGAGGTGCATCATCTTGATGGTCCCTTCTCTTTTATTTCCTGTTCTACTGGAAGTCGTAATCTTTTGTGTGCTTGATTTGCTAATCTACAAAACTTTTAGAGTTTAAGCAGCACATAACCAAAATGAGTAGTATTTTCTGGAATTACAGCATTATATTGTGCAAGCGCAGTTTTTTCTATGAGAGATATTTTCTAGTCTGTGAGTAACCCAGTTACAATCATGTAATCCCTTTTCTCGTTTTCTTTCGAGGTCTTTGAAGAGTCTCATAGATACTATGTGTTATTGCTATTATGTGCAGTGCTGTCTGGCTGTAGATGTCCTTTCATGTACACTATATCAGTCAGTGATTTGAGTTCGTAATTTATACCTTGGATGCAATTAGCTAACACCTTCCATGTTGATGCCTCATAATGATATTTAGAGAATACAATGTAGCTTTCCAATGTCGTAGCCTGGCTGTTGTCTGATCTAATTCAAGCCTGAAATTGAAATGTATAAACTTGAGGTGAGATAAACTCCATTGTCAATGAATTGATCCAGTAATTGAAAGCTATTACCTCTAAAGATTCATATGGTAAGAGCAGAAAGACCATCTCATCAAATGTTTAAATACTGTTTGCTAGACTTTTATTGCCTACCAGTAATATCAAATTTAAAGTATATAACATTTTGTCATGTCCCAAATTGAGAGTTAATGCATCAAATGGGAGGGAAATATTCGTTGGAGAGACTGAAAACTATACACTGCATGGTCTACCTATAAAAAGATTATCAGAGAATTGATGCTAGGTTCACTTGAAATATGATATCGTTGGTTCAGGGGGTTCATGATACTTGGTTGACAGTCACCATGGCTCTAATCTAGCTGATTAAAATGTGTCTTTCTGTCAAAGCTGAAATAAACTTGTCTTTTGTCTTCATGTTTTTCAGGTGGATATAAATATTCGTCAATTTTTTAGGGGTTATGTTGAAGGTCGAGCACACCCAGATTCGTGGCCCGAAATGCTTAAGCTTAAGGACTGGCCCCCATCTACAGAATTCGAGAAGCGGTTGCCACGCCATGGAGCAGAATTCATTAGAGCCTTGCCGTACAAAGAATACACACATCCCCTTTCTGGTATTCTTAATGTTGCTTCCAAACTTCCAGATGGTATACTGAAGCCAGATCTGGGTCCAAAAACATATATAGCATATGGATTTGCTCAAGAACTTGGACATGGAGATTCCGTTACAAAGCTTCATTGTGATATGTCTGATGCGGTATGCATTATCAGTTAAATAGTTGGTTTCCAGCACATTAATTACCCTTGGGCCTTGATCTTTGATGCCATTAATTACCCTTGGGATTTCCTTTTCCTAAACATGGTGGTATATTTGTGTAAATCCGGAAGAACTTAAAAATTACCTTTTTAATATAATTTCACACCATTTTCCAGTATTATTTTAATTGTAAAAATTAATTTGCTATTTTCTTGATGTTGCAGGTGAATATTTTAATGCATACTGCTGATGTTACTATTACTAAGTGGCAGCTTTCAAAAATTGATGAGCTGAAGAAAAAGAAAGCTTCTGCGTCAGATGATCAAAAAGAACTAAATAATACTGATACAGATGATCATCTAGTTCTTAAGAATGATTTTGCATCTGCAAAACAAGAAAAAGCAAGTGATGTTTTTTCCTCTGACCAGAATGTGCAATTGGAGGGCAGTTTATCTTCTGATCAGGTGGTTGATCTTGAAAACAAGTTTGATGGACCAGAGGAAGAAAATGGTGGTGCAGTCTGGGATATCTTTAGGAGACAGGATGTTCCCAAGCTCGAGGATTATCTTAAAGAGCATCAGAAGGAATTCAAGCATACACTTGGTTCTCCGGTGGACCAGGTGCACATCCCTCATTAATGTGAAACATAACGCATAAGTGTGAAAAAAGAATATGTTCCTTCAATCCATAGTGTGTCCTACTGAGCTGCACTATTGTTTTAAAGTAAAGAATTTGAATAAATATTAATTGATAGTCTTGTAGAGAAAAGTGAAATAGTAGTTTGTCTAAAAAGTGGATAGATAATTGTAAAATGTCTTGTCAATTTTGATGGTATCTTTTAGTTGCATTTATTTGAATTGATGGACAGAGAGAAACTTATCATTTAAAGAAAGAGATGAAGTACTATGGATTAAACCAAAAGAGCAAAATAGGTCACACGGGAACCCACATGTGTTTTCGCAAGTACATGGGGTTTGCAACATGGGTATTGTCTCATACCGATAGTTGAAGCCCTTAGCAAGATGATGAAGATTGCAGCAACAGGTGAGTTCCTAAAAGGCAATGCAGCAATAAATAGGGAACAAGCACAGGTATCTCACCTGGTATGCAGATGATATGCTTGTGAAGTGCCTTGTGGAGATGGAACAATTTGGAAGGACTAGCAAAGGACAGAAATTGAGAAAGTCTTCTTAATTTCCCTTAGTACATTCATATCCGTAAAAGTGAAGAACTTCAATATTGACTCAACTTTAGTTACTTGTTTAGGATTGTCCTTGGGGAGAGACACTAGCAAAATACAATATGGAGTATAGTGATTGCACCCTAAGGGTATGACCTAGTGGATAATGAAGTGGATTGAGAATCATGAGGTCTTAGGTTTGAATCCCAATATAGACAACAAACAACACTATGTGAATTCTTCCTATTTATTTGTTTTAGCCTTGGCGGACAAAGTTACCCGAGACTTGATGTTAGTGGTGGTGGTGAGGACCATGTATCTTGTGGAACTAGTTGAGGTTGCTTGTCCGGACTCCACAATTATAAGTAATAGATAAATATGCAGTGTTTTTCTTCTCCATCATATGAACAAATGAACATCCATCAAAAAACAAGAGACAAAGTACAATTATAGAGCTTAGGAGCATTAGTTCATGGCAGTGCATGTTATCTTGCTTACTTTGCTGTTCATTAACCTGTTAACTGCAGTATGTAGGTGCAAGAACTTTGTTTTCTATCAAATTCTTCAACTGTCCTCTGGTCTATTTGTTTCGTCTTTAATAGCACACACATTCAGATGCTGCCAAATTATTTAAGATTTTACCTAATTGAAATGTTAATAGTTAATGGTTGTTTTTTTGCTAATTCAACTTTGTAGGTTGTTCACCCAATTCATGATCAAGTTTTCTACTTAACCACGTATCACAAGGAGAAACTCAAGCAAGATTTTGGTTAGTGTGATACCTATTTAGATGTCATCTATTTTGTGTTCACCTTAGTTACTTATTTTCATACTGTAGGCATTGAACCTTGGACGTTTGTGCAAAAACTTGGAGAAGCAGTTCTCATACCTGCTGGGTGTCCCCATCAAGTTAGAAATCTGAAGGTACAGTAATCTTTTGTTACTTTTATGCCATATACTTCTAAACAGTGATCCTAATTGAGTTCACCTGTACCATATTGCTTGCTTCGCCAGTAGCCCCCAACCTGTTAAAAAGGTCCTGTCATGCACAAAGAAATAGGGGAAATAAACCCAAGGCACAAGAAAAGCTTGGAAAATTGATTTTTCTTTTCACTATAGGTTTGGTATGATAGATTTCGGTAGACAACTATATGGTGTTTATCCCCTCATCTTCATGCACATCCGTGCTGCATGAACCTTAACCTGTCTGCCTATAATCATCTGATCTCCTTTGAAATTTTAGAGTAGGAATCTTCTTTATATGCAATATGTCAAGGATGGAGCTTGCATACACCATACAGTCATCGCATCTCTTGGTTCTTAGCAAGTGTTAAGTACCTAGAAATAGCTACAGATATTGTTTCTTGTAGCTCATTTGTCTAGGTTACTTTTTGCTTGTAGAATCAATTGCATTACATTACTTGAACTATCAAAAGGGCATATTACAACGATAGATCTCTTACAAAAACTTGTGAGTTACACTTTGAACTGTTCCTTGCTATTTCAACTAGAAGGTTGTGTAATATGGTGATATTTTCGTGATCTTGCACACTAGAGGACATGTGAATAAATTTTCAAGTCTCCCTGCTTCATTCTACATCATGGTTCTGTTTTCCCTTATATCTCATCTGTCTCTCTTTTTTTTGGAATTAAAGTCTTGTATAAAGGTTGCTCTCGATTTTGTTTCACCTGAAAATGTGGGCGAGTGCATTCGCTTGACCAAGGAATTTCGTATGCTTCCCCAAAAACACAGGGCTAAAGAGGACAAGTTGGAGGTGAGCTCTGTTTCTTGATTCTAGAGACATGCTAAATACTTCTGTTTATGATCTTCAGTAAATCTTTAAATTTTGAGTTATGGACAAGAAAACCTTAAAAAAAATGATTGTTGATATGATACTCCTTCAATGGAGTCACGGCGCTCAACAAGTGTTATTACAAATCGCTAAAAGAAAGGGAAATCTTTGGAGATATGTGCTTTGTTGTAAGCTTGAATTCTGTGTATACACGCGAAACAGGGAATTGCAAGCTGTTTTTTGATTATTTCCTTTTTTTAAAGAATGGACGGTCTCATGGGATTGGACGCTTTAAATCCTGGACTCATTTGTGATCTTGTAACTTCCCGAGTTGTTTAAGGATTTAAGCCCATGTTGGTCCTGTTGTGAATGCATTAATGAGCTATGATAGGTATTTTGTTGGAACGGTTGAAATCCATGAGAAGCTTTGCCATCCCCACCTCTGCTCCTCCTTTTCTTTTCTTTTTGTGTATGTTTTGATTCACTTGAATATAGAAGCACGTCTGGGGTATGATTTTGTAGAAGTACTGTCTTATTCTTTTAAAGTGGACTATGTGCAGTCTCCTATACTGCGATTGTATGACTTCTCATTAACGAAGCTTGTTGCTGTTAGCTCCTCTTTTACACAAAAATTTAGAAAAGATTGCTTGATGCTTAATTTAAGGTTGCTTAAAATAGTGATAAAGTCTTAGTGACTCTTCCTTCATTATGGCTAGGACAATGTGTAGGAGAAGAGGATGTGTCAATCATTTCCTCACTAGCCATAGTAGGTTTTATAAATGAGTTAATCGATAACTAAGGTGTTATTTTAGGAATTTAACTATGTTTCTTTCTCGTTAGCTTCTCCTCATATCCTACTTGTCTTACATTGTTTTACTGAATATTAAAGATTTTGCAGACTGATTTTCTCTTCAGATGTGTAGTACTTGAGCTAATCAATCTATTAGTCTTAGTTTTATGGAAGAGGTTATGCGGCCTAGATGAGAATTAACTGGAATATAAATTAAGATAGCGGGTAGGACTAATTTTGCTGTTTGCTGTTTGCTGTTTGCTGACCTGACCATAGAAGAACATTGTAAAGTGAAATTAGGTGGCGAATTGATCGAGAAGTAGCAAAACTGAAAAAAGAGAGGAAAAAAGAGGGGATGTGAAGTACAAATTTATATCTTTTTATTTTGTCACTTAAAATTCCTCCTTTTTGTTTATGAAGTTTGTTTCCTTATTGGCCACGGGAGTATAACTTTTCATTTTTGCTGTTTGTATTAGGTGAAGAAGATGGCTTTATATGCACTGGAGAGGGCTATAGCTGATCTAAAGGAGCTTGAATGGTGAGTGGAATAATTCAGTTTCTTTCCTATGTTAGTTCAGTAATGCACAACTATTTTTCTCTATGTTAGTAGTTATTGTTGAGATTTGAACTTCTCTTTCTTCCCTCCTCCTACACCATTACCATATCGAATCTTTCTTGCACTAGTACAAATTCTTTAATATGCACGTTACTTTATAAATTCTGCAGATATAGACTGTTATATTTTATTAGATTAGTATCTGCTGAGAAGTTAAGTATTGCATTTGCTTCTTGTCCTGAAAATTTTGAGCGTTCATCTCTTCTACTAAAAAATGATTGTTTTTCTCACTTCTAATAGAATTTATCCAAATGTGCTCAGTAATGACAGAGCCCAGGTGCAGCAACCTCATTCGAGTAGTGAGCACGACCCTGTTCAAACTAAAGAGGTGGTGGAGTAGTTCCATTCTGTTGCTGTAATATACATATGCTTGTGAAAAGAGTGCCGCAAATTGACTCTTTTCTATCATCTAATCTCTACTGTCATCAGCCAAAACTTTTGCATGTACAATATCCCTGATTCATCTTACAGCTCCAACTTATAGAAGCTACACCTTGGGGTTGTACAGTAATATGAAATGATTTTTGATTTTTTTGAAACATTTGTGGACCTTTTGAATTCACTGATGTTTTGCCTTAACCCTCATATTGTACACAAGACTAATGTGCTACCAAGCATGTTCTACACCCTCCAACTAGTTCACTGCTTGGACAATGTATGTATCTATTCTCCTTTGTTTATGATATCGTTGAAACTCCTGTTTGATGCAAAATGTGATGATAATCAATGTCGATGCTTTTCTTGTTCACTCATGGCAGATTAACCCAATACTCGGCTATGATGAACGAGATACAACTCTTTTGCTTCTTAGAGCGTCATGAATCCTCATGTAACACAATGTACATTGTGGTTGATTTCCAATTGATTGGCATCATAAAAGTCCTTTAGCTGAATATGTGTTCCACACATGGTGGAAAAAGAAAAATCTATTGTTTTTACATGAACATGTAATGCATGTGCTACCTTATATTGAACATTATTCAATTCAATTAATATATAACTCATATATGCATGAGTTACACAGACACTGATGCAGTCATGAGGGATCTAAAAGTGCCAAAAATTAAATAATATAAAGTCTTTATTAACACATGGGACCAAGAAATATTAACATAGTATTTCACACGTATCAGATCAATTTTCATGCACTAACGTAACGTTGTTCATTGACAGACACCACCTTTTAAAGTTCATTTATTTTCTAATAGAAAAACAAATATATCAGCAATCATGATAAATAAACTGATATAATTCAATAGTGTAAAATAACATTTCTTTTCTCCATAATATAGAAAATCTTCAAATTATTACAAATATTTTGAAATCAATTAACTTTATATTTCAACATGGAAAATATAATGTTAATATAAATGTGCAAGTTGATCCGAATAAAAATAAAGAAAGATAAAATAAATAAAAATATAATGTTAATATAAATGTGCAAGTTGATCCGAATAAAAATAAAGAAAGATAAAATAAAAAAAAGAAAGAAGAGGGAATATGCATATGATTAGTGAAAAATGACAACTGTCATCAAAAGAGATGAATTAGAACAATGTAAACGCAGAAAATTTCGAATCTTTGCTATGAATGGAAGAGTAAAATAATGAGAACCAAGTAATGGTGAGAGTATATAATTCTAACAGATCCAATCTCTCACTCTCTCTCTCTTTTGTCTGCAATTTCTGTTGTTTCTTTTTCTCTCTCTAATACACACACACAAAAAAATCATATGGTGTTATTGTCTATATACTAACACTAACCCCATTTTTTTTGTTTCTCAAGAGAAATTAAATATTGGGACTTTATAAAAATATAAAAAAGTTTCTTTCTTTCATGTATTTGTGTTCACTCTTTTTCACTCCCAGGTATTGTAATCATTTTTTTGTGTGTATAAGTAAATTAAAGATAGAATTTTTAGTTTTATGCGTAAGTGGTAAAGTTGTTGTCATGGGTTTCAGTTGTGGAAACAGATTTTTGCAAGAGTAAGGCTACGTGCAATAGACCGTCCCTGTGCATAGGGGCAGCTTAGTGCACTTCTTTTTTTTGTAGTTATGTTGTGGGGTTCTGGAAGTTTGATAGTAGTAGTTTGTGATGGATCCAAATGTCGTGTAGGCAATTCAGATATAGGATTCTTGAAGCATCTGATGGGATCTTTCTTCCTGTTATATAATATGATCCTGTTTTTTAGAACTGAATAATTGGGGGGTTATGGCTTTGATTTCTATATGTTTGTTCTTATTGCTATTATCTTTTGTGTGTTCTGATTTTAGGTGCTTCTGCAATTAGGAGAAGTTGGGATTCATTATTTCCACATAAAGCAAAAGATTTGATTTTTTAAGGATGGACGGAGCTGTGCTAGTTGCACTTACTGCTGCCATTGGCAACTTGTTGCAAGGATGGGACAATGCAACAATAGCAGGTATTTTCTGCTTAATCTCATGTTCGTTTTTTTCGTGTGTGTGTGTTTTCTGTTCTCTAGGAAAATTATCTTTAGCACTTTTTGTTGTGTCTGTGATATACATGCTAATAGAAGATAAAGAGAAATTCTAGTGTCTCTATTTCTAGTTTATCTTCTATAATAGAGAGAAGTACTAAATTCTGGATTAAAATGAGTTTGAATGGAGCGACATGGATAGGTGTGAAATTCATATAGCTGTCTTGCTTGTGAGTTGTGATTGAGGCTTAGCTGTTGAAGATTTAGGGAATTTACACTTTACAGTGATTCCTAGTGTGACCATCAGAACTTCAACGACACATGTTTTTAGCTACACACATGTTCCAACTTTGGCAAGATCTGGACATACTAATACTAAGGCATGGTACTGTTTATTGTTTTGTGATATGTTTCAGGAGCTGTTCTTTACATCAAGAAGGAATTCAATTTGCAAACCCAGGCAGGAATAGAAGGGCTAATTGTTGCTACGTCACTAATTGGAGCGACTGTGATCACAACATGCTCTGGACCTGTATCTGACATGTTTGGTCGGCGTCCAATGCTTATTATTTCATCTGTCCTTTATTTTGTCAGTGGTTTAGTAATGTTGTGGTCTCCAAGTATTAATGTGTTGCTTCTAGCAAGGCTGTTGGATGGATTTGGTATTGGTCTTGCTGTAACACTTGTTCCTGTTTATATATCTGAGACTGCCCCACCAGAAATAAGAGGGCGTCTTAATACCTTCCCTCAGTTCACTGGAAGTGTTGGAATGTTCCTCTCATACTGTATGGTCTTTTCAATGTCGTTGACAGTGTCACCTAGTTGGAGACTAATGCTTGGGGTTCTCTCGATTCCTTCTCTTGCTTATTTCTTTCTGGCTTTGTTCTATTTGCCTGAATCTCCGAGGTGGCTTGTTAGTAAAGGTCGGATGAAAGAGGCCAAAAAAGTTTTACAGAGACTACGTGGCAGGGACGATGTCTCAGGTATGCCTCCAGCTACCATTTTTCTTTACAGAAACAACTTATTTCTTAAGTTCTGTAAGTTTGCTCCTAAGTTTAATCTTACAAGAGTTTGAGCTAACTTTCTTGAACGCCCTGCCCTTCCTATCCTTTCCCCATTTGCAAATTAAGTTCAAGCTTGTAATAGAAATCTATTCATAAGTTGAATCTTGTTGCAAGCTGTAAGCTCAAATTTGCGGTTGATTTTGTAAAGACTAAAGCCCATTTGTTCTTTTCTCAAGCTTCAAATCGATTTAAATGCAACCGGTATAAACACATTAGATGCCATTCTTCCACATTGAATCATTTCATTTAATTGAGTTATTGCAGAGCCTTCTTTGTCCAATTCTGCTCAATTTATTTGCCTACTGTATTTCAGGAAATAAACTTTCATGAGCTCCAGATTAAAATATTGGTTCGTTTTTCATGTGTCACTTAATTCTATATGAAAGCAGCCATTATTTTTTCTGAATGCAAATTTTTTTCCAGAAAAACTTACTGACAGAAGTCAAGTTTTACAGGAAAACAAGTATCTCCAATTTATGAACAAAAGTATTTTATTTCTCGAAAATATTAAGGTTTGGTGATAGGTAAAATAAGGTTTTTCCAAACTTAAAGGTACTTCTTGGGTTTTTAACACTTGAAGTAACCAGAATTCTAATGTGCACGAGAATCCTTTCCGCTTGCAGGTGAAATGGCCTTGCTGATGGAAGGTTTAGGCGCTGGAGGCGAAGTGTCTATAGAGGAGTACATAATCAGTCCAGATGATGAACTTGATGATAACCAGGAGCATGCAGTAGACAAGGATCGTATCAAGCTATATGGAGCTGAAGAGGGTCAGTCGTGGATTGCCAAACCTGTTTCTGGACAAAGTACTCTTGGTCTGGTCTCCCGTCATGGGAGTGTAGCAAACCAAAGTGCTCTTATGGATCCTATGGTCACTCTATTTGGCAGTGTTCATGAGAAGCTACCAGAGATGGGAAGTATGCGCAGCATGCTTTTTACAAATTTTGGCAGCATGTTCAATATATCAGAGAATCAAGTAAAACACGAAAACTGGGATGAAGAAAGTCAAAGGGATGGTGACAAGCATTCTGATGCTTCTGGGGCAGAATCTGATGACAATTTGAGGAGCCCATTGCTCTCACGGCAAGGGTCAGGTACAGAAGGGCCTCCAACCTCATTAAGCATGAGACAGGGTAGCAGTTACAATACTGCAAATGCTGGAGAACATGCCAGTATGGGTATAGGTGGTGGTTGGCAGCTAGCATACAGAAAAGATGAGAAAAAGGAAGGAGCACTCAAAAGGATATATTTGCATCAGGAGGCTAGTGTTGGATCAAGGCGTGGTTCCATTATGTCCCTTCCAGGTTGTGATGCTCATGGAGAAGGTGATACCGTACATGCTGCTGCTTTAGTGAGTCAGTCCGTTCTTCGAACAGAGAGCATCTTGGCTCAACAGACTATTGAGGAAGCAGTAGAGAAACAAACTGGACCTATTACAAAGGCGATTGGTTGGAGAGCTCTTTTTGAGCCGGGAGTCAAGCATGCTCTCATAGTTGGAGTTGGAATTCAAATACTGCAGCAGGTAAAGGGGGCTTATGTTTGTTTTTATGATATATCCAAAGTATGAATAGAACCATCGGAGATTTTACCTTTTTTTAGCTTGGTTCTTATTAAGAAGAAACACAATTATGTGGAATCAGTGTTGAGATCTAAATACTGCATAATCATTGACTTTCTGCTAAGATCTTGTTTTACCTCCATGTCTTGTGCTAAAATCAAACTTTTCTCGCATGAGGACTTAGCAAAGAACATAAGAGAATGAAGGAACAGATTCGTATTAGCAATATCAACTAGTTGCGAGTGAATCTTGATCATGTGGTCTTAGCGTTTGTTAGAAAACCTCGAGTTTTGGAGAACCCTTAATTTGTATTTGAAGATAACGTATTGAGTGGTAGAGTGAGATGTGCCCAAATGGTGTAAATGTATATACAATATCCATATAGCTGAGTCAACTTGTTTTGGATTGAGTAGAATTTTTAGTGTTGTTGTTGATGATCACGCGGCTACTCACATCTTGTTTCTTAATCAGTTTTCTGGTATAAATGGGGTTCTCTACTATACTCCCCAAATTCTTGAACAAGCAGGAGTAGGAGTTCTGCTATCAAATTTAGGTATTGGTTCAGAATCGGCATCATTCCTCATAAGTGGCCTCACAACTTTGTTAATGCTTCCAAGTATAGGCATTGCAATGAGACTGATGGACATTGCTGGCAGAAGGTAACACTAGTTTGCTTATTTCCATAATCTAAACGAAACCTGGAAATAGCAAAAATATCAAGCTTTGCTATATCAATTACTCGTTTACATACACACTTGGATTCCTTGTATATGAATTTGGTCTTACTGAAACATTCATGTCTTGGATCAGATTTCTATAATGTGGTAATACAAATTAAGAACTCTAGTCACACTTGTTCATTTCAAAACTTAACAAGTAGTTATATTGCCTTACCCTTTTGAATAATGTAATTATATGACTTCTCCAGGTTGCTTCTGCTGACTACTTTGCCTGTCCTGTTACTGTCACTGATCGTACTAGTCCTAGGTAATGTAATCAACATGGGTGAGGTCACACATGCTGTGATCTCCACCATTAGTGTTGTCGTCTACTTCTGTTGCTTTGTCACGGGTTTTGGTCCAATCCCCAACATCCTCTGCTCTGAGATATTCCCCACCAGTGTTCGTGGCATATGTATCGCTATATGTGCTCTCACATTTTGGATTGGAGACATTATTGTCACTTACTCACTCCCCGTCATGCTCAACACCATCGGACTAGCTGGTGTCTTTGGCATCTATGCTGTAGTATGTGCCATTGCATGGGTATTCGTTTTCCTTAAGGTTCCTGAAACAAAAGGCATGCCCCTTGAAGTCATTACAGAATTCTTTGCTGTTGGTGCTAATAAGCAACCTGGAAAAGAATAAACGCGGTGGAGATTCTAAACTTGTCTACTTATCCTTGCTGAATGTGAGGTATGCTATGCGATCAACTGTTCTTCTATCATGACTGAAGGCACTTCGCGGTAAAACTACGAAAAGGGTAGTCAGAAGAAAGATATACCACTTAAACAGAATCATGGTTAGAAGAGGTTTCAATTAGTTTTTCTGTTTGTACTTCCATCATCAATTTAGCTCAAATTTGAATATAAATTTTTCTTTAGGCACTTCATGATGCTAGTTTTTGTACCATTTTATTGATACACTCACCTCATATGTCTTCATTTGAATTATAATCTTAAAGTTTGATTCACCAGTGAATAGTTCTTCAGTATGCATATTGTCAAAATAGTTATAATCTGATTTGGTATTATAACACATAGTCTAGTGGTATGTGAAAAGTTGGTTTGTGTTTGCCTAAGACCCATACTGGATCATCAAAATTCATCTTATACCATGATGTTACAATTAGTGGGACTTGTTAAAGATATAATTATCTAAATAAAAGTACGATTTTTTTGGTAACTCCAAAAAAAAAAAAGTGATCAGTAAACGCTATATTTTACATAATGCATCATGACCTAAAGATTTCTTGTCTTGACTTCATTTGATGTCAGTTTACTGAAAAATTTAAAGATTGGTTTGTGGTGTCATGTAGAAGGAGGAAAGTAAAATGAAACAGTAAAAAGAATGGAATAAGCAATGAAAACAACCTTAATGGATGTCCAATTCATTTGGATCTACAACTTCCTAAGTATCTTTCTAATGGATTCTTGGAACTTGCAAGTGGTCTTAGTAATCATCTTTTTTTATCTCAAAAATTTAAATATCTTCTACACTTTTCATGTCATCAAAAATAGATATTTTCAGATATTTTTTCTTCATTTATTCCCTCATGTATTATATGGTGTTTTTAGCTTTTACTTCCTCTGTTTTTTTTTCTTTCTAATTGTATTAAAAGTAATTATAGTTATTAAGTTTTAAATAATTAAGAGATCATTTATCTTTTTTTGTGTATCTATTTTATTTTTGTTATTTCCTTCATTTTCATTTACTTGTCAAATATTTCTTAATTTGATAGTTCTTTTAACTTGTTATTTTTGACAAATCAAGAAAAGACTTATCTTTTTCCTATTAAAATCTCAATTTATTGATATTGAGTTAATGTCTTTAAAAAATATAGAAAGTAAATATATTTGAAACCTATCAATTAATATCGATAAAATAATAAATTCCCTATACAATTTTTTTTTAAAAAATAGATGTGTCATGTTAAATTTTTTATACATTTTCCACAACATTTGATTTAATATATTTGAAAGGTAATATAGTACTGTTACTCATATTATTTATTGTATTTAAAGTGTGTACTAAATCAAACACTCTAATGGATAACTAGTACTATTAAACACATAAAGTACATTTTGTCAAAAACAAATATCTTTTTCCATAATTAAAAACATATTACTAATATTTTTTCCCCAATGTATCCTTTAAATAATTTTTTTACATAATAAATAAGAACTACTCTCTTTTTACATTTTTATTTAACACATTCCTTTGAAAGTAGTAATTAATAAAATGATAAGTTTTTTATATCTCGCTTTGGATATAATAAATTAAATATTTTGAAATTTGCATTGAAAATGATTATAATTTATAATAATGATAACTCAGTAACTAAATGACAAATTATTAAATTAATTTTTCAAATTAAACAAGTAAGAATGGATATTTATTCTTACTACAATGAATAAATAAAATTGAACAATGAGAGTATTAATTAAGAAAAATTTAATAAAAAACACCTCTTATCTTCTGAAAATAAGTAAATATTTAAAAATGTGCTCAAGCAAAAACACCATATAATATGAATCAGATAGAGTCCTTTTGTAAAGCAAAATATCCAACTCCTACTTGTCAATAAAAAAATATATTACTTTCATATAAACTTAGGAGTTAATCATAATTAAATAACATGTAATCATGATTTTTTATGTGGAAGATTGAAGTTTATCTTTTTTACTTTTCCTTGTCATGAAAACAGATATTTGTAGCCACTTTTATTAGATAAAATAAAGTTTAGATATTGTCTTGATTTACCTAATTATCTACTAACCCTACTTGTCCTGTTAGGGTTGGACATTCGGTGATTTGAAAAGTTTGGTTTGATTTATCAAAGTTTTTATTTTGTAAAAATAAAATTTGAAATTAGTTTGGTTTGATTTATTTCGATTAGAATTGAAAATTTTTCATAGTAATAACACTTTTTACATGAAAATATTTTCATTTGATGCTTATATTTGAGTAGTTTACATTCTTAATTTGATTTTTATAAAGTTATTTAATTTAATATAAACACCGTATATGAATTACTATTTCTGTTTGATTCATTTAAAAAAGAACGATATATTTTTATATTTAAGTAATAATTTAATTTTAAAACACACATTTTATTACGAGGGAAATAATTTATAATGACACAAATATATATTCCTTATTTTGAATAGAAATTTTAAAAATCTTTTTTTTAAACTCTATATCTAATTAAAATAATTGATATAAAATAAAACGGAGGAAGTAACAGATATTTACCATCCCCTTTTCCTACACAAGTTGATGGGGATTGAGTATTCACCTTCCATTTGTTTTTAACCCAATGATATGGGGTTTTGGTTATAGTGCTGGTTTTTTAAATTTTTTTTTCTCTATCCATTTTAGTAATAATTGGGTTATGTAACTTTTTGCCAGCATTGATTCAACAAGTTTCCCCCCTCAGTGTCACTATCAAATCGGATAATACGGTGTAATGAACAAGATTGTTATTTAAATATTTAGATTTTGAATTTTGAGTACAAAAAAAAATTATAAATAAAAAATATTTTTCATAAATAAATTATAAATAACATAAATTTAAATTAATTAAATTTTAATAGAAATATCAAACTCGAAAATAAATAATGCGCACTACTTCTCTTTTCAAGCTTTTTCCCTCTCTTTTGTTTTTATCTTTAATCCCCTTTCACACCATCAACCAAAATAAACTGTGGTGTGTTTTTCAATAATTTCTTTTTTCATATTTCGAGCTTAAGTTTAATATTTATAATTAAAAGTGGAATAGTTACTATCACTGCATAACAATCTATATATATTTAATGTCTTAAATTATCATATATATGTCGATAATTAAACATTATGATTTATGTTGATTAATTTTTTTAAAATGATTTATTTACTTTTTGATATTATTATTATTTTTTAATAAATAAATAAACTATTTGACTATGTGATTATCACTTGTATTGAAATGACCTACTTTAGTTGCAATCAAACATGATGTTAGAAAATTGCACAACAATCATGTTATATAGAGCGAACTATTCATATTGTTGTGTTGCTCCAATCTTAGGAGGACATTTGAAAGCATTATAGTAATTAATAACTACACAACTATGTCACTACAATAAAAACAATAAGCCTATTGATTTGTGTTACATTTTTGGAGCCCATTTGAAAAAAAGAACTTTTTAGCCTGGCCTGAATAAGTCTGTTGATTTGTGGGGCTTGGGAAATATCGATAGGGTCGGTCCGTGGGTCAATAAAAATTAAGTAAAAATATAATATAATATTAAAATTTAAAATTAAAGAGAGTTCAAACTCAAAACAATTAGGTTATTATTTCTATTTAGATATTTATACTTTTACTTGAAAAAAAACCCATAATAAATATTATAAAGATAATTTTATTTGTGGATTTGATTAAAAAGTAGCAACATTAACATCATGTAATATTGTTTTGTCGATATTAATGATAATGTTTTTTAATTATAATATATAATTTAATTCAATAATTTTAAATAATATAATTTTAAAAAAAGTGAGCTGTCCCGGCAACCCTGTAGCCCACGTACTTGTGGGTTGGGCCGACCGTATTTTGACCCACACCAAAGATCGGCTAGCCCGATCTGACCCGTAAAATGTCGAAACTTGTATGGGTTAGCCCGAATGAGATAAACTAATCCATATTGACAACTCTAGCACAATAAGCTCATCAAAAATTAGGTTGATATGCAGTTCAAAATGACCCATAAGAAATTTTGTTAAATCGTAGCTAAGTATTAATTTGAATATCGTGGCACATTATAATACCTATTAAGTGGCGATGCTTTTATTTACGGCCAACATTAGCCAAACCTTTCTAAGAAAAGAATGGTAGTTATTAGTCAAAGGTACTTAGCATATATATATTAGTAGGCCAAAATTACTAATTTAAGTATAAATCGTTTCTTAAAAAGGCACTTAGGTTATATTCATCTCCCCTTTCCCATCACATATTAATTTCTTTTATAACATTATTTTTGTAAAAGAGAGCTTTAGTCTTTTTGTGGCTATAGAATCACTAGTTTGGGTAGAATAAAGAAATGTTAATTTGTGTCCACTCTTCATATCTATTTATTATTACTTTTCTCTTTTGGAGATGTTCCTCTTTTTTAGGAGGAAATTGGAAATTGCTTTCAAAGTATTGTTGCATGGATGATATCATATGCAAATCCAAATCTAAGATCTTTGAGTCAATATGTGATTTTTTGATGTAGAATGAGTGTAATATGACTTTCTTTTATTACTATTATGTAGTATGTGTTATAGATAATTCGAGACTTCGAGTCAAAGAGTTATTACATTATTTATGATTTCTTATACTGTATAGATAATTCGAGACTTCAAGTCAAATTGTTTTTACATTTTTTTTCTTCATAAATTCAGTGCTCAGTCAAAAAGTATAGAAAAAGTGATTTCTTTTTCACTGTTTGGGCCGTAAGTGCAACATCAGGATAATATATGGTTGTTTAATTAGTTGTAAAAGCAAGTGTAAAGTCTGTTTTTATAGTTTGGTCCTCCTTTTATTTTTTCTACCACAACTTGCCCAAAAAGTATCTTTTGATCTATAATACTACAATTCATTTGTGAACGATAAAGAAATAATGAACAATTCATTTTTTAAATCAATTTAATTATTTAATTTTTAAGATTATTTTTAAAATATTTTTTTTAATTTTGTTCTTCATTAGTTAGAATTGAAATTAATTATGAATCAATCATAAATTTGCCAATACTCTCTTCGTCCACAATTGTTTGTCAGGTCACTCACTCTCTTCAAGGAAAATTTAATACAAGATGTAATTTGATTAATATAACTCTACTATATCAAGAATATTAAAATCTACATAACTTTTTAAATTGAACAAAATGGAATAATTATTAAGGACATAATTAGTGACTAATTATTTCTTGATTGTTTAAATCAATAATTAATCTTGAACATCTATTTTTAATATATATGCCAAATAATTATGGACAGAGAAAGTAATTAACAAGGATAAAAAAAAGGTTATGCCTAATTTATATCTTAATTTTCTTTTCTTAAAAGATGTGAAATATCTCAACAATTTAATTAATATGTACCGAAGGAAGTAATAGAAGAATCTGTCCAAAAATATACGTGAGGGACTATGCTAAACTTATCTCAAAGTACAGGGACCATTTTGTCATTTTTTTCTCTTACAATAACTACCATATCCACATTTAAGTGATTCAACTAGAGGCTACAATTTAGCACTAATACTATGCTTTTGAAGTCTATTATTTTTTTTTAAAAAAAAAAAAATTATATAACATCGTTCAAATTTCGAAGGTAAAATTTCTTGATTTTGATAATGAATTCGGACATATAATAACTGACTTGTAAACAAATTTCAGAATTACATTACTAATTTGCCTTCCTCCCCAACAAGAAAGAAGCCAACGTTTCACATTTGTCATCTTCTACTCATTCACATCACAACCACGTTACTTCATTTTTGTTCTCTTCCACTATTTTTAGTTACTTACGAAAGTCGTAGCCAAATAAATTGAAACGAAAAAGATATTTCTTCATTACTATTTTTTGTGAATTTTGAAATGAAATTTCCATGTAATTACTTAAGTTGTTGTTAAGGCTACACCATTGATGTTATCTTTCACTAGATTAAAAGAAAATTTACACACATCATTACAACGATGTAATTTAAGATTAATTACATGTAACTTTACCCCTAACCTGCATCAACACAGTAACTGATATGTTACCACAGGTAAAACTGCACTGATAGTGTAAATTACATTTACCGTTTACACCGACTTGTCAGAGTATATAACTTAAAAAAACTAATGCCTCTTTTTTATTCTAGACCAAGAAATTATTTGAGCTAGTAGATGTACCACATGAACGAGACTCGGCCGGAGTTGTAACCGGAGCTCCGTCGGATTTACAGGAAACTGCCGGGAACTCACCGCACTTCCGGCACCGAGCAACGACGAGAATTTGACGACAAGAAGGACATGAAGAGTGTGAGCCCAGCCAAGTATCAATACACTGAAGATGAAAACTATGTCCACACTGCGGCAGCACACGGATCTCATCTCCGACGGCGTATTCCGCCAAACAAATCGCACACTCCGCCGTGAACGCCGCACCATTCGCCGTACTACTTGGATCGTAGGTGAATTTAGGCAACGATTGCAACACTTTCTTCTTCAATCCTTTATTCGCCGACGGTTGACTACCACCGTTCCCGCCGGCGCCGATTCCTCGCCGGAGCCACGCACATCTCGCGACGGCGATGAGACCTACTACACAAATCAGCGCACATAGCAACGCAGCTAGTATTACAACGAAATCAGACTCCACTGTCACCGTCGACGGTGGCTCCGCCGCCGGCGTTGAAGATGAGTTGGTGCTAAGTAGAAATCTAGAAGGACGAGTCATAATAAAAAATGAAATTGAACAATATAGAAGAAAGAGGACAATGGTGTGGTTGAGATGTCGGTAAGTGATGTGAAATATATTTGAAACTCTCTAGACATGTATATATATAGACATGTATATATAGAGATATATAAAATCTTTCTTTTTTTTCCGCGAGCTAATCCGCACTCGGTAAATTTCGTTCCAGTATAATAATACTTAAAAACTACACAAAAATTTAGAATTATGTAAAATAAACCTTGTGCGATCATCGAAAAAGAAACTTTAAATCTTAACCTTTTATTTAAAAGATTATCTGCTCAATTAACTCGATAATTTGCGTGAGTTGAATGGAAGATATTGAAGGTAAATTTCGTTCCAGTATAATAATACTTGCAAACTACACAAAAACTTAAAATTATGTTAAATAAACCTTGTGCGATCATCAAAAAAGAAACTTTAAATCTTAACCTTTTATTAAAAGATCATCTGTTTAATTAACTCGATAATTTGTGTGACTCGAATGGAAGGTATTGAAGGTAACACATGTGGTGTACAGTACAAATAATTGTAGAGGTCCCTACTATTCTTTTAAGTACAATATTAATTAAATATTTGTACAAAGGTATCATAAGCAGACACGTTTCATTTTATTTAAATGATAAAATGAAAATAATTAATGGTTTAGAATAATAATTTTAAATGATAAAATGAAAATAATAAGCGGTTTAGAATAATAATGGTGGGGTTAATCTTGGTTAGCATCTTTTTGATAATGTTAGACTACAAGTCAAATTTCAGTAGATACAACAACAAATCTGTACGTGATTTTTTTTTTTATTTGTCTGTTTGCCCAACTATCGCAATCAATTTATTTTACGTATTGTTATATTAAGAAAAAAATTCTGACTTTTTCCAAAAAAATTGCAATTTGTATTTAGTTATATTATTTAAAATGTCTATTTTAATAGTATGTATTAGATGAATTTTTCTTTTTTAAAAATTTTTTTTAAAATAATTATAATTAATAAATTAATTAAGATACGTATAAATTAGTTTTAAGAAACAAAAACATGTGAAGCTACCTGAATTTGTTTGTGTTGAAGGAAGTACACAAAAAATGAAATAAACTGAGGGCGACCATAGAAAACCACCATTGCTATTACACTTGTGTCCATAGAAATACTTATCACTTAATTTTAAGATATATCCTATTTTTTCTCTATTATTTTTAATATATTAAAAAAAATAATTATATTTTTCATATATTTTATTTTTAAAATTAAAAATTGTTATTCTTAATATCATATTTTAAGACTCAATATAAAATATCAATTAGTAGAAATAGTATAATAAAATGTATATATCAATAATTATTATATAATATATGTATCGAATCAATCAGTGATAAGTAAAAATAAGCGAAAGAGAAAAAAGGAACAAACTTCCAAATATTTTTGCTCTTTGGATTCCAAACTAGTCTCCATCTTCATTTTAATTATATAATGTAGAATAGTCTTGTTTGTGTTTGAATATCATTTGGGATGAATTTATGATCTGACGTATTTCGATCGTATATAAATTTAAATCTCTATTCATATATATTTAGAATTAAAGAACATACTGAAATTAGATTAAATAACACGTTTATATATTATTACTAATCAAATTTTCATTTATTTATTTAACTTAGAATTGTTGATTTTCTTTTACACCCCTACTTTTTAACTGTATAATAGTAGGCCTATGGAGTGTGGGATTAAGGATGCTAAAGTGAAACATTACTTTATGTGAAAGACAAAAGTAACATTAAAAAGTTTTGAGGATTAGATGGGCAACATGTTCGTTGTACATTTATTTTGCGTGACATTTTTTATTATAAAGTCTATTATTATCCAACAACAAGTGTCATGTCCGTACTTTATGCCTATAATTAATTATAAATTTTTTGTTTCGTCTACAATTATTTAAAGTTGGATTCGACAACTTATATAAATGATTATGTTAGCCATAATTTTGTTTAACCTAAAACTAGAGTGAGAATAACTATCAACTTTTAAAAAAAAGATTCCCCTCTTTCATCTTTAAAGGTTTTCTTTTTTAGTTTTTGTTTGATACTTATATTGAATTTAACGTATCTTTTAAAAATTTTATAATATAAACTCGAGAATTCTAATTAAGATTCGAGTAATTTTACTGCAGTTGGTCTTTTTTAAAGGATTCCTAACGCGACTTCTTGTTTCCTTTTTAAAAAATAAAATAAAATAAAGTTAGTGAGAAAGAAATGCAAACAGATAATTACTTCAATTTAATTTTGTTATAGTGGATAAGATTGATTCTCTATCCATTTTGATATTATATGAATATTTTATAATGTGTAGAGTAATTTTTTCTTTAAGCTATATACTCTTAATTTTTGAATGATTAATTTGACTTCTAAAATTTTATATCACACTCAAATATAGAAATTTTGTTTTAAAAAGTTTTTTTTTAAAAAAAAAAATATTTGAATTCACGTTGAAGAATTATATTTTCCACATTTTTGGATCAAATTATCAAGAACGGAGATATTTTTAGACTAAACTATTATTTGATGACATTTATAGTCAATTTCATATAGTACAAGAGCATTTTTTATCGTACTCTGAAAAAAGATTCAGATTTTTTCTTTGATATTTGGAAAGGGAAAAGGGTCTGATATACCCCTCAACTTTGTCATTTAGAGCTGATATACCCCTTGTTATGAAAGTAGCTCATATATACCCCTACTTGTAAACAAATGGCTCACATATACCCTTTTCCTCTAACGGAAATGAAAAAAATAATAATTTTAATCTAAATTTTTATTATTTTTTTCTAAAAAATATAATCTCATATGAGTAAATTTAATCCTCGTCAAACATATTTTTTTTGACTTTTTTTTGTTTAAATGACTAATTAATAATTATTATTTTGATAATCAAATTTATATATGTTTCACTAATATTCTTGTAAAACTTATTGTAGATGACCAAATTTTTACTTCGAATACGAAATTAAATTACAATACACACAAAACAAATATTTTAATTTTTTATTCTTTAAACTAAGGAATGAAAGAAAAAACAAAATAAGAATAAGAAATTCAAATAATTATAATAAAAGAAGTCAAAAAATAATTTATGTATGAAAAAAATTAAAATAAACCTTGAACTTTGATAGAAGAATCATATATACCCCTAAATAATTTTATTTTAAAATTAGAAGTAATAAATATAAATTTAAAACTAATTTTTTAACTTCCGTTAAATGAAGGGTATATGTGAGCCATTTTGTAACGGCAGGGGTATATGTGAGTCGTTTGTATAACGGTAAGGGCATATATGAGTCACCTTTATAACGAGGGGTATATCAGCTCCAAATGACAAAGTTGAGGGGTATATCAGACCCTTTTCCCATTTGGAAATGACAAATATACTTTTGAACTATCGTTATATGTAGATATCCTCCATCATACTTTTGGGACATTGGTGTCCCTATCCTACAAAAATTAGAGCATATATATACCTTTTAATTTATGCCGACAAACATACACGTGTCATAATCTTATCCATTCGTCCGACATTTATTTAGTATCGAATCAACGGATAAGATTGTGCCACGTGTCCCTATTTAGTCTTCCATTAGAGTGAAGGACATATATACTCTAATTTTTGAATGACAGAGACAATAATATCATAAAAATATAATGAACGCATACCATTTATGATAATTCAGAATATATTTATCCATTTTCCCTTGATATTTTAATAAATCGAGAATGACAACCTGGACAACAATGGTTGCATCTTCTTTGTTTGTATAGCTCATAGGCCATGCCTACTACATGTGAATTGTTTCATATTTTCTTCAAATTTTTTGTGCAAACCCATTCTGTCCCACTTGTTTTGTTTCTTGTTTTCTTAAAAACACATAAAATAACATAATTATAGAGTTTTTATGGATGAGTAGCGGAGCCACCCTGTTTAAAGTCGCTAAAATATTATATCGCGTAAATGGATAAATTTTTTTTATGTATACATAGATATTATTTGTTGAATATCATTAGCTTCTTTTCTCCATAGAGAATCAGTGATGAATCGAACTCTAGTATAAAAAATTTAAATTTTTTGACATGAAAATTAACTCAATCTCAAAAGTTAATGAAAATAACTCACATAAAATTATTCACCCTTTCAGTATGTATACCTTTATATTGATTCTTCTTTATAACATAAAAAAAGTCCTTCACCATGGGTCAGGAATCAAACGGACACAAGAAAAAAGCTTTGCCACAATTTTACTTTTATATTTCCTCCGTTTCAATTCGCACAGTAATGTTTAATTTGACATAAAGTTTTAAAAAAAAAACAAGACTTTTGAAATTTGTGATTGAAAATAAAACTTTGGACTTTTGTTCGACTATAAATCATTTCATTAAAAAGTAAAAGAGGAGTTTTAAAATTAAATTTATTTCTAATTATACGAAACTGACATTCTTTTTGAGGAATAAAAAATGGTTCATTCAATTATTAGAGGATTCAATTCCCAATTCCAACTTAAACAAACTCAAAACTATCATCATATGAATAAAAAAGACTTTCCATAATTAGAAGAAAAAAAACTAAAAGCATTTTTCCCATTCATAAAATTGTTTAGTGCTCCATGTGATTTTGCTTCAGTACCATTGCTAAAAGATCAGATGCTTGTCATCCTTTTTGCAATTCATGTTACCAACACTACTAAGCTAAAGAGAAAAAAAACAAACAAAAACTAGAGGTGGGGAATAGTGGAAAATGATTG
This sequence comes from Solanum pennellii, assembly GCF_001406875.1. Lineage (NCBI taxonomy): Eukaryota > Viridiplantae > Streptophyta > Magnoliopsida > Solanales > Solanaceae > Solanum > Solanum pennellii. Next base: position 49,892,797 of record NC_028638.1, read on the forward strand.
ATTCTTCTAACTCATTTACTTGCTTTTTTTTCCTTGTTGGAAAGCCAAAATACACTTTTGCATGTGACCTAGGAGATTTTTTTTTTCTCCACTTTTTTTTTATATGGAAAGTATTCGGATCAACTTGCTTGTACCTGCTATCATCAGTAGACGGAGACAAGATTTTCATCCAGGGACTCATTTATCTAATATATATAATACTATAAAAGATAAATTTGACCTTTCTATTCCGCCCCTCTGATTTTTTGACCCTAGTATTGAGTAACTCTACAAATAAAGGTTTAGGAAGATGAAAAGAATGGCGTAGTGCTTGTTACCTAGAACATTCTTTTCAAGATTTAACCTTATTAAACTTGGTAACCATCAATAAAAAAATCTTATTAAGGCAAACAATTACAGAGTAAAAATATAGTACAAGGAATTCACCTATATGTGCCAAACTGCTTATATGATATACCTAAAATGTATAAGCAAATTGATATGACTTGAGGGAAAAGGAAAAGGATAAAAAAAAAAGGTAACAAGTTGGCTACCTACTTCCTTTTCACCTTTGAGGAGCAGGCTTCACAAATGAGAAGTCATCTTCATTCCTAGTAGATTCTCCATTTTGAGGAATATGCACATGAATTTCTGTGTCATCATGATCAATATGTGTAGTTGCTATCTCTGCACGAGTCATCGGTGTTGTTGGATCATTTTCAAGGTCGGATGCTTCTTGATCACTGTAGCCCTGGAAACGCGATGAGTGACCAGTGGTTTTGTATCGATGAAGACCAGGGCCTGATGGGTGCACAGGTGAGCTCATTGCAGACCTTGGACTTGCATTACCCAGTGTTCGGGTAGGGGACCTGTCACCCCTCGCTCCTGTCCGCTTCTTCACAGCCATATGCCACTTCTTTAGTGCCTTGGAGGTTTGCTCATCAAAGATGGATTTTTTCATATGGGATCCCATCTGCAGAAAGGCCAATGCTTTATCTAACTTGAACAACAATAGATCATGCTAAAAAGGCTAGAAATTTCAGTAGTTTTATGTAGTGAGCTTACATCGTTCAACGAAGTGAGCAACAGCAAATGTCTAAGGTAATATGGCACGAAATAAAACGTAGATACAATTATGCTATTGGTTTGAGAGACGAGTCTATGATAGTACCTGAGTTATAAGGGCATAAAGTGGAAGAGTGATATAACTGCATACGAATAAGACTCCCACTCTGTGATACAATGAAAAAATTGATTTAACGAGAGCAAGCTGAAATTGTGAAGCTTAGGAACTAAGATAATGAATATTTTAAAGTGAGTTTCTGTAGCACGAAACATACCCTATAACAATTTTTGTAATGACCAGCTCAAATGCGTCGTGGAAGCAAGATTTTAGCCCATACTCATACTACAGAAAAAGTAGAATCCTCATCTCTATCATAGTTTTATGGACATTAAATAAAAAGAAAAAGAATATCTTGCAATATCAGGATTTGATCTTGATACAGGGAGAAGAATTATTACCCATATCCACAGAAAATATGTTATCTGGAATGCATTCTGCAAAGTTTGATAAGTGCAAAAAAAGATAGTTTAGCCAAGGGAATATATAGAATCAAGATATGAAAAGCAAACTACTCCATGCACCATATTTGTGATTTGTCTTATGGAAACTATAGTACTTGCAAAGTTGAGCCCAAACGACTGGTTTACAATAATACTTCATTTAAAATTCTGCAAATTGGAAATGCAAACCTGAAATAAGGCAAAATGAATGAGGTGAAGAACCAGTCGTGGTCGACCAAACCAAAAATATTTGTCTGAGGCTTGTACAAGAGGGATTCCTTGAACTACTGCATGTCTCTCTTTAATGTCAAGGGCCATCCTAGTCAAAACAGCTTGAAGCTTTGTTCCAACAGCTAAAATGATCTGAGAAGATTTCATTAATTAGAATTTCCCCATAAAGTAATTTCAGAAGATGAACAATGGAAAAGAATCTTACAATTAGAGGAATTAAGGATGCCCAGAACAATGCTTGCCACCCTGCAATGGGTCAAATAATTCAGAATATATGAAAACATGTAGTAGATGGTGACTAAAACGGAAGAACTAAACAATTTCCAGAAATGGATCAGACCACAGAACATAACTTACCGCTAACATTCAGAAGCAAGAAAAGCACAAATGATGCCCATAAAACTGGACTGCCCGAAAAAAAGAACAAGTAAAAAGCCAATCAGAGAGCAAGGATATATATGGTAATAGGCACATATGCACACATAAATATGCTGAAAAAAATTGAGAGAGAAAATAGAACATCTAGCTACCTGACACCGACAACTACCTTGAAGTCATCCTCTAATGACCTCTTGATGTACTTTTGGAAGTTAAATTTACTTCCAGGAGCCAGATGAACCTGCGAAAGGAGGAATTTTAGTTTCATGGGTAACAAAGAATTACCAAGGAAGAACAAATCACAATGAACACTCACACTTATGAAACCATTGCGCAGAGCCAAGTAGTCTGACTTACTGACAGACTTGAAAAATTGTCTGAAGAAGCATCCCTGCATGATGTAAGTTTGCGACAGTCAGTCACTTTAGCACTAGTTTGGCCTTCTGGTACAAAACTATGAATGCATATTGTATTAATTCCTCACAATGTAAAAGAAGATCGGGATCCTTGTCCAGAAACTAGTATGTGCTCGGACAAAAGATGTCTCATGAGTAAGTCTAAATCTTGAAGGATCTGCAAGACCCAAGTTAGAAACATAGTGAGAGAGTCAAAACCAAATGAGCAAATAAACAGAGAGCAAACAACAATCCAAAGTTCTGGCTTTACAGCAAGCAAATTTATACCATTTGTAAACTCGTAACTATGGGTTGAAGTCTCTTGCTCCCAACCTTTCCAGCCACGAATCTGAAGAATAAAGTTTCAGGCATTAAGCAAATGGATTAATACCATAAAAGCATCCTAAAATAGTTTATCACTCTAGACAAGTGGTCAATCCCAGTAACAATTTTGAGCCTTGGTAGCTGGTCAATTATAGCTAGGAGTATAACAGCAGCGATTTTAGGGGAAAACAGTTTGAATGATCCCAACAATTAACTGCCATAAAATTATTTGAAGTTGAACACTTCTTATCATACCAAGACCAGTTTGTCATGCAACTTAGTTTCCTAACTTGTTTGAATGTGTCAACCAAGTAAGATAGAGAAACAATCCAAAATGAAGCAGAAAGCATATAGCTTTTTGCATCCTCCCATTAATACCACCAGAGTATTGGATCACCATGAAAATTTGACTGATCTTGTGAGTTAATTGAAAATCTACTAAAAATGCAGTCAATAATTGGGACCTATAACTTTCCTGGATTACCTAAGAAGCAGTATAGATGGCAACTAAAGCATAGTAGAGGAATAACTAAATAAAGTATATTATGAATTACCTTAAGTCTTCCCAACCACATGGTAATCGCACTGTATAATACATGAAGGACTGCCAAAAAGAAAATAAGGATGTGTATTTGATGCAGTGCTTCAACAGTAACAAGAGGTACACGTCCCTGACAGGAATACTTTAGATTAGTTTGATGAAGAAAGGAAAGCTTACTGTTGATGCTAATATAAAGTACCACATAAAAGGTCCAAAATATAGCTGAAAAAGATGGGCCAGAACACAGTGCTAAGGGAATGCAAGGATGCTGCATCTGGTAGAACGACTTTACCTTCAAATATTAACTTTACATGAAAAATTTACCCAAAACCTAAGCTGACCTAACAAATTTTTGAAGCTCATAGTCTAAAGACAGTTGAAGCGCATACATGGTGCTTTTTTTGTTGGAAGCTGTAACTGAGCTATGAAGACACGATTTAGTCATCCACTCTTATTATATCCAGTGGGATTCAAACCTGTTCAATTTGATGGGATGAACAGAATTCTTAGTTTCTTCCAGAGCAAACTCTCCTTAGCTTATCTATACGCAAGATATAGATAACTCATACGAATAGCCCAAGCATTTCATCATTGAAGTGATGAACATTCAATAATGGAATGGACCATTTTGGCTATTTCAGTAACAGAAAACATTTAAAAAATCCTTTTTGATTAATGGTCTCACTGAACCCTCTCCTGACAACCTAGGGAGGTGTTGATATACAACTTCATTACAGGAGATGGAGCAGAACAATCATTTTGGATGGATCTTACATATATCAGCTAGTTAGCTCAATTCCTTCTTCCTATGTCAGACAGGATAGCCTAAGAATAAAACAGTGATGGTAAAAAGCTAAGTGTTTCCTAATCCTCATTAGGCTACACTACATGAGTCCATCACTTGGCATACACCCTAACGGAATGAAGGTGCTTTGTGTAAAGTTTCTTTTGCAGTTCCTTTTTTGTGATGACACCATGTTATTTGAAATGTCCATTCATTTGAATTGAAGAGTCGAAAATCCTAAGCCAGTTTGCAATAAATTTTAGTAGGTTTGCTCAAAATATCTCATTGTCTAGGCCAATTGATAGAAGCGAAAAAGCATTTAGGGCCTGTTTGGATTGGCTTAAAAAAAAGTAACTTTCAAGTCAAAAATAAAAAGTCAAACTGAAATGATTTTAAGTTAAAAAATAAAAAGTAGGGGGAGACCTACTTTTGATTTTTGACTTATTCTAAGTCATTTCAAACTTATTTTAAGTCATTCTTGACTTTGCCAAACACTTCTCAACTAATCTTAAGTCATTTCTGACTTATTTTAAGTTATTTTTATGCTTTTCAGGCACTTCTATAAGTCAAAAACTAACTTAAAAGTAGGTTTGACCAACTTTTAAGCCAATCCTAACACCCTCTTAGTCTTGTCTCCATATCTAATTCAAGATAGGATTAGTAAATTCACCAAGCACAACTCTCCCAGAGCCATTTTTGCTATCAGTACTCATTGATACAACTAAATACATCAGTGAAGTCTGACCCATATTGTCAAGGGCCATCTACACGTTACCTCTTTGCATTTAGGCTCTGCACCTGCCAAAATTCTACGCTCATACCATAAAAGCTTCCTACGGTGTTCCTCCTCCTTTGCTGCATCTTTGTTGTTTGCAGGGCATGGCAACATTGTATCAGCAACACTTGGGGGGATACAAATTCCAGCAATGTAATATTGACTAAATACAAGGGTTAACGAGATGAAACCGAGAATCATCAACTCTGCAAGAATTAGATGATTCAATCAAAATGGAAACACGTCACCTCTTATAAAAAAAATGATAACAAGAGGAGAAAGACAAAATCTTACCGGCCTTAACCTTCTCCAAGGCCTCAAAGAGAGCTTTTTTATGCCTGTCAGTCAACCACTGAGCAAAGATTTCATTGTGTCAGTTATTCATGTTTTCTATAGTAGTAGTCATTCAAGGAACCAACAAATGAGCTGAGATACTACATCAACTTATGCAATTAAAATAAGTTTTGAAAAGTAAAAAACTTTAAGACAACAAACTTCAATATCAGTGCAATATCGGAGCAAACTTGGTTATAAAATGCTGACCAAAAGCCAAAAAAGGGAAAAAAGAAGAACATAAAAAGAACCAAGTTATTACAATTAAATGAAAGGACGAAAATGAATCCGAAGTCAATGTTATTGATATTTTCGGCAGCACAAAGGAATAAGTTCACAAGGTACAACACAAACATTGAACTATTTTTTACTTTTATCCCTGGTTTACTGGTCAAAATTAAATAAGATGCAGAAAGAGACCTCTATCGTTTTTCATTTTAAGATAAATGCAACAACATCCAATTACAACAATCAGAAGTTATGTTGTCCAAAGAACCAATATGTGTAAAACAACTCAAAGGTGCACAAATAAACCAACCAAGTGAGATAACGGTAGTCGTAGTTCCTTCTTTCTCGATATGCAACAGAGGAAACAATAGTACTAAAGCAAATCATCCAGGATACATACATATAAAGACTAAAGCTTCTTAAAAGCAAAAGGTTTGAGAGCTAATATTACAGCAGCAGATGAAACAACAGAAACAGTAACTACCGACCCTCTAGACTGGTTTAGCTATACGAATCCTCAATATCAATGCCGCTTCATTTGAATCCACTCACTCCTTTGTTCAATCATGTAACTTTTATAACAAATTAGGGATCACTGTAAATAAACACGAGCTCAACTTGAATATCCATAGTAAAACTATGAATTATGATTACCGAGAACTCATATACATATACTCCCACAAATAGCACTTTGTTTTTTCCATTGTGCATATTCCTTATAGCTGACACAGAATAATAATCAAGATGCGTGCAAGCAGGCTCGGTCACCATCATTATATAGAGGACGCAACAAGCATCTGAGCAATCAAGAACATTTTGTAGGTTCTAGAGTTTATAGTTGGAAAAAAAACATGATATCACTTCCAATTTGGCAAGGCAAGACTTCCACAATCAAATGATGTTACAAAATAAGAAGTCAATTATCAACATAGCTGCAACTTAAAACCTTGATTTCCAAAACTAGGAAACACAAAAGAGAACTACTACAGGTCCCACTTTAATAAATGCTCTTGGCTAAGACTTGTTAATAAAGTACAAGAACAATTAAGGGTGAAAATTAACTTAAATAAAGACAAACATTTTTTCACAAAAACCAGGATATTTTCAAGAAACATCAACAACAAAATTCAAGAATTATTCTTCCTAAACGCAAAACAAGAAGGTCAACGAACAGGGTCATTAAAGAAACAAAGAAAGACTAAGTTTTTATGTCATCATACCGTTCCAAGTTTGTGCAATATCTTCTCTAAGGCAATAGAAATGAGGATAATAACTGCACAAACACCAGCCACAGCCCAAGTTGGTGTTTGATCAAGTTGCCTTGATGTACCATCACCCCCACCTGCCATTACTAACCCTCAACCCAACAAAATTTCAAACTTTATCTTGAAACACAGTATTTCAGCTTCAGATGTATCAAGAATTTCAAGAAAACAAATGGGTTCTTGTTAAAACCCTCAAAAGACTCTCAAGAATCAAGAAAATGCCAAAAAGACATACATTTTCAACTAGAACAGAGTTGTAATAAGTAGTACATAAATAATTATAGTGGTGAAAGGGAAGTTTATAGAATTGGCAGTAGTTAGGACCAGACTTGGTAGGTATAATTTCACAGATATGTATAGACAACAAGTTGGTATAATTTCTCACGTCGTTGAGGGAACAATTCACAATAGAACAAGTCCGTCCACTCTCTTATATACACAAAAATTACTATTAATTTTTGTAACGCTAAAAACTTAATGAGGGATATGCGTGTTTTCTTAAAAATGGTCTAATATGAAATTTATTTTACCGAATGGATAAGTTTTAATTAACGGTTGCTCATAAAACATTCATTTATGTCATTATTTGCTAATTAAAATAGTATTAATTTTATAAAATTGAATCTTCTTTTTTTTTTTTAATATACGATCAACTATCATTTGACAATGTTATTGATTATATTATTTTTTTATATATGTCATTTTTGTGATAATAAGTATGTATTGATGTCATTATATTTTAATCGAAATAAATATTTTTGTTCTTTCTCAAATTGAATAACACTTTTCTAAATAGTTTTCGATAACGCTTTCTAGTTTCTGCATTTTATTTATTATTTTTATCTTTAATCTTTCAAAATTTCCAGATCTATCATATTCAACATCGTTAATTTTTTTTCTATATAATTAAAAATAATTGTGTATATTAAGATCATTAGTAGTGAATAATTTACAGTTCATTTGATGTGTTCAATTGACCTCAAATATATATTCGTTAAATTTAATTTATATTTTAGATCGATCTTTTTACATTAGTATATTTATCATTTTGAAATTCTATATTTGTCTTTGTTGTTGAGGGGTCTACTTAGTCTTAAATAACATGAAATTAAACACTCCATTTGTTTAATAATACCTGTTTATTATTAACTTTGCATGTTTCTAAAATAATTATAAATAGAAGAGTAATTTTACTATATTACATTTTAAATATATAAATATAATGTCTTGTAACATGTAATAGAGAAATGATTATAATCAATAATAAATGTAATTATTTATTAATTTTATAAAATAAATAAATATTATTAAACATTTTAAAAAGGGAAAAGGGTCTGATATACCCCTCAACTTTGTCATTTAGAGCTGATATACCCCTTGCTATGAAAGTGGCTCATATATACCCCTACTTGTAAACAAATGGCTCACATATACCCTTTTCCTCTAACGGAAATGAAAAAAATAATAATTTTAATCTAAATTTTTAATATCTTTTTTCTAAAAATATAATCTCATATGAGTACATTTAATTCTCGTCAAACATATTTTTTTTGACTTTTTTTTTGTTTAAATGATTAATTTAGAATTATTATTTTGATAATCAAATTTATATATGTTTCACTAATATTCTTGTAAAACTTATTGTAGATGACCAAATTTTTTCTTCGAATACGAAATTAAATTACAATACACACAAAAAAAATATTTTAATTTTTTATTCTTTAAACTAAGGAATGAAAGAAAAAACAAAATAAGAATAAGAAATTCAAATAATTATAATAAAAGAAGTCAAAAAATAATTTATGTATGAAAAAAATTAAAATATACCTTGAACTTTGATAGAAGAATCATATATACCCCTAAATAATTTTTTTAAAAAAATTAGAAGTAATAAATATAAATTTAAAACTAATTTTTTAACTTCCGTTAAATGAAGGGTATATGTGAGCCATTTTGTAACGGCAGGGGTATATGTGAGCCGTTTGTATAACGATAAGGGCATATATGAGCCACTTTTATAACGAGGATATATCAGCTCCAAATGACAAAGCTGAGTGGTATATCAGACCCTTTTCCCTTTTAAAAATAATATGATGAATAACTATTATTGAACAGTGCGGTAACACATTAGTAACTTGTAAGGAAAGAGGAGAATGTGAGATCATTTACTACGTAGTAGTTGACTTGACTTTCATTAATTTTAATTTATTATAGGAAGTGAACATCTCGACAATTTGTCTGGTGAATGTGAAAGTTTAGTTGAAAAATAATAATCCACTTGGCTCGAGAATTTAATATGTACTCATCGAACCAATACTCGTTTTATAATAAAAAAAAATTGTTTTATTTTATATATCATTTATTTTTATAAATAGTTAATCGATAATATTTGTCATTTCATAAAATTAATGTATAATATTATATTGCTTTTTTATCTTTGTAAGTTATCAGCTTTAAAAATATATACTTGACTAATTTAGAAAAGCTAAATAAACGATTCATGTTCATTGATTAAATTATTAATCAAAATAAATTAATTCATATTCATTGATGGAAAACTTGAGTTCCAAAAAAAATTAAACAAAGGTAGAAGAGTAAAATTACATCATTTCTTAATGCAAGTGTTAAGTTTAAAGATAACATATAAAATGAAACAGAGAGAGTGTTATTTTATTTTTATAAGATAGTATATTTTTTGAAACAGAAAAGGGTAAAAAATACCCATGAACTATAAGAAAAGATCTAAAAATATTCTCCATCCATGTTTTAGTCTAAAAATACACTTCTATTCATCTTTTTGGTCTTAAATTACCCTTACATCCATCCATCTTTTTGCTCACTTATACCCTTACAACTAACAACCTTTTTTTTAAAAATAGTTATTACGTGTCATTTTCTTATTTGATGAAATAAAAATCTACCTCTATTAATTTTCCCCCCATAATTTATCCAAATCAAAACAATATGTCTTTTCAAGATCCAAAAAATATATTTCTTTAAATCTAGTAATTTTATAAGATGATATTTCATTCTATTTTTAGAAAACTTGATTTTTTGTGGTGATGAAAACGTGCGAAAAATTAAATGGATATAGTTTCACACGGGAGCTGACATACTTTGTCAAATAATTAATGTGGAAAAATAAAAAATAAAAGTGAGTCCCACTTAATTTTTTCGAAATTAAAAGTTTTACATGTTGGCCAAATAAAAAATTAATAATTGGCATGGCCAACTTGTAACAAGGAAATTAAAGCTAGTATATTTTTTGTTTTTATGTAAAAAGCAACACTAATATATCGTCTACTCTTTTTCTTTGTTGATAAATAATTTGCAGCTAACAACCATTTTTTTTATACTAATTCTTGTTAAATAGATTAACTACTAAATTTCATGATTAAGCAATAGAAGTTGTTCTTCGCTAACTTTTTATTTTTCGATAATATATTTTTTCATATTTATCCTCCTAAATGTTGAGCTCGATGCTCTCTTTCTTACCTTCAATTGTCTACTATATTGCAAATTTTAAAAGTATTGTTAGTGTATAAAATTTAAATATAAACAAGCATATGACAATTTTTGTTTGCTTTTGACTACTTTGCTTTAGGCCAATAAGATTGACTATATATAGTTTTAAATTATACCGTGTATGTTATCAATAAAGATGTTGGTATAATGAAAAGACTATTTCACCCTTAATTAAAGATTTCAGATTTAAATTTTTAATAGGGACAAGCACCCAAAAATGGGTTATGAAATCCGCAATCCAAATTTAATCACTGATCCAATGTGAACCCCGAGCACCAGATCAAAACTAAAAAGACTCTATACAATATGTTAACAATAAATGTCGCCTTTTCACCAAAGTGGAGGTTTGAATTTGATTGAGTAAAGAATAAAGAAATATTAGCAATTATTCGCCTTTTTATTTAGGTATAGCCTATTTTATGAAAGGGCTTTTTAATAAAATATATAGTTAAACATAGTTCATTGTTTTTAATATATATTATTAGTAGCCATCTAATAATTCTTTTGATTCTTATTCTTCTTGCTGTCTTTGACTTTGGTACGCACCTCACCAGACAGAATCTACTTGCCAATTTATTTATTATTAAGAATAAAAAACAATTGTAAGAAAATAAATTAACTAGTTAAAACTATGTGTTTTACACAAAGTCTTGAAGGAATTACCAATATGCATTGAAGTGCACAAGAGTTCTCTAATTCAAGCCCTAGAAATAGAAAAATCATGTTGAAAGCGCAATCTCTGAGCCTTGCAGTGTGTGATGCAAATCTAATCAGAATTTTCAGTATAAAATTTGAATATCAAATGAATATAAAAAAAAAAAAAAAGTCTTAAGGGATTATATCAACCGTCCATCAGGTGAACTAGTCAATAAGATGATTGGCTGGATCTCTTCAAACAGATATATATATTATTTTTTATCAGTTTGTTTTAAAATAATGACTTTATCGCACTTAATTATTTTAGCACCATTGTTATATAAATTGAAATGAAAAGAACATATGAAAACACGGTATGATTAGAGTAGTCAAATATAATGATCCATGCATGAGCAAAGAATTTTGTAAGATAGTTTCGTTGAAATAATAAAAATCAATTTTAAGCCCAATTGTATTTTACCTAAAAAAAAGGAATTAAATAAAGCTTGATCGTCAGCAGGGAAACACGTTTTTGCAACTTAACACAATCCACAATAATTATTTTTTTAGTTATATAACTAACAGGTCAAATTGAAATTTCCTTTTTTGTTCATTTGTTTTTGACACAAATTGAAGACATCAAATACGAGACAAAAGATTATGAAATGTTCAATTCATAATAGACGCATACCAAAAATTAAGACGGACACCATATCTTAAGGAATTTGGTCGATTCGTTTGGTAAAATTAGAGGTGACAAATGCACGATTTGAAATAAGATAAACTCGATCCAAATATATCATTCATTACCCAACATGTTGAGTATGTGCGTGTTCATCATCAATTTCAACTGTACATATTGTATGCTAAGTTCTTTGTTTTTGTACATATGCTAAGTTCACTTTGCCCAACCCAATTTCTTTTGTTTTCATTTTCTGCAAATTTGGCTATTTTCAGCTTTTAGTTGAACTGGTTGAAATCATTAAGTAAAAGACAGACGGAATAAGAAAATAAGCTATAAGGAGGTGACTGTAAAGATCGCAAACCTGATATTTTCAGCTCGAAATGATTGCTTGGTAGGTATACTCATGAGAGCTTTTTGACACTAGGATACGTCTGATCTAAGTCGCTTTGCTGCACGTTCTGGGTTGGTTTCATGCCAATGCAATCCATGACATGATTGCCCATGAGCACACTAATGGACGAAAACATGTGTTATTAATGATATGGAATTCTCTCTTAAACATAACATCAAATGCAGTTCCAACACCTGAAATGCAATTTTCCACTCACTTGAAAACACAATGAACTCCACAACGATGAGAGAACATTCTCAAGGAAACAATGCGTCTTCAAACATTATTCTACTCCCGCAAGCCTTGTTATTCAGAACCCAGTTCACTGATGGGGGTACTATTGATGATCCATCTGTATCAGTAAGCTGTGGGTTGTAAATACATCATTCAGAGAACATGACATGGCATTAAGCAAAGATTCCACATGAGAAAGATTTAGAGTTAAACGAAGGAGTGAAATATGAGAGCTTGTTAGTGTCTCAGATCCACATCAGTTAGATTAACGCCCAAAATACAGGGAACTGTATTATCAAGAAAACAATCATAAATTATAGGATATATTTCCTAAAACATTTACAGTTGAGGAGAAAACCGTGCATGCTGAAGCGATTATGACTCAACTTGGATTGACAAAGTGCAAGCATATCATCATTGGAGGTCCGTTTTTGAGAGGGATATCCGGCGGGGAGAGGAAAGAGTAAGTATTGGACAAGAAATGCTTATCAACCCGAGTTTGTTGTTCTAAGATGAACCAACATCTTATTATCTAGTGAGTATATTTCCTAAAACATGAATGATGTCATGAATAGTTCTCCATATTAAGTTGGAAGCTTGAAATTCAAGCTTCAAGGCCTTGTCATTGATGTATTAGAACAAAAAAGCTCTTCCCTTGTAAGTTACAATTCATGATTCACTTGCTAGAGTCAACCCAATCAAAACATAAATGGACCTTAAGAGATAAAGGGCACAAATAAACTTAGTTGCGCGTACTCTCCAGTTTTGATGTTGCACCCATCTCGGATTCTCCAAAAATACACTATTTTTGGCGAATCCAACATGCACCCGCAGGCATTTTTGAAGATTCCGAGCAACATAGCGAATAAAAAGCCTTAAACCCTAAAAGTTCCTTCTTGCTTTTAACAAGATGGAGCACAAAACTGATATAAACTGTGCTATTGATACCTCAGAATAGAAGTGCTCTTAGACAGAAATATATCCTTCAGAGGGAGGAATACGAATGTTGAAGAGAATAAGCTATGAAGTTCAGTAAAAGCTTTGAGAATGTAGGTGAGCAACTAATCCTGTATTAACAACTACAATCAGTACTACAATACCTTTCCCTTCTTAGGCTGATTTGCAAATAGTTTACATGTAGTTAACTTTTGTATAATATGACAGAGACAAGTATTAGAGAATGTTACCGCAATGGAATTTCTGGTAAATGGCAATTTTATCAAGTCCCATAGACTGTTTGTGTGATGAAAAATCTAAAGAAAGATCGTAACTTACCTAGTAAATGATCTTGAAGCTTAATAACATATGTTGCAGATCCAAACCCTGTTTTGAATTTGGCCAGCATAGTTGTGTAGTAATTGGTAACCAAATTTAGGCATGACCAGGAAAAGCATGGCCAAAGACTCAAAATCAATGTTACCTATCATAAAGAGTTTCAAGACATCACCACAAGACTCAAAATCAACGTTACCTTTTATCAAAATAACGCACCAATCCTTGCTCAGAATCAAGATAGGTTGTTATCCTCATTTTTCCAGATAGGACCTGGTAATTCAGTAAGTTACGGACTCCAAGTTTAAATGACACTTCATTGAGTTTTTAGACAATCATTACCTTCTCGTGCAGTTCATCCAAACGAATATTGCTCATCTGCAGCATGCTGTAATACATGACAATGAGTGTAATGTTCAACAGAGATAAATGCTAGAATCAAACAAAAGATAATAATCCTTGCCTATGTAAAAAGGGACAACATTTATTTAGACATAGGCCTCAGTTTCTACACAAGAATATACTCCACCAGACAGTCACAAAATGATGAAGCAAAAGATAAATCACTCTATATCTTTCTTCTTTACTTAGTAATATCACAAAATTGCAATACCAGAGAGCAAGACATTTATTTGGTTAAAGTATTAGTTATTCAGTTATAGTAATGTAAAAACTGTTATGTGGTAAATAAAAGCGTGGGGATTATTACGCGGTGAATAATAAATGAATAATGCGCACAGACTATCTACATTAAAGGAAATTTTTGCCTGTAAATACTCTTATATCCATGCATTGTGTAACAATGTGTTTTTATTCCATAATCTATTCCACATAAAATAATACATAGATTCTTGCACAACTCATCAGGATATTAATAATGAAAAGCTAAATACTGCCAACCAAATGCTGCATTAGTTATGTCAAGCTTATATTTTCTTATGCGGCTAACTGAGCTCTACATAGTAATGCGGATATTACCTTCTCTTACGCAACCAAGAAACGTTATACTATTTATGTGGAAGTTTATGCTGACATCTAAATTTGCTAATGAGGCCAACCAAACAATCCCTAAGAGAAACAATCGTTTAAAGTAAATGCAATATAAGGAAATTCACGAGAAACCAAGAATGACCATAAATTGACAATGCATAGGACAGAAAACCTGATTAATTATAGCAAGTGTTGTGCCTGCCACAACCGGTATAAACTTCTTATCAACCCGTCGGAGAACTTTGGCACCCTCCAAACGGTTTTTTATCAATGGTATCAGAAACCAATGAATCACCAACAAAATGCGAACCAGAAGTGGCATCGAGTATAGTATCCTGATTCTTAAGATTCTTTGTTCCAGTACTGCTCTGCATCTCATATTGGAAAAGGTAAAAGTCCATCATCTTAACAAAATAGATAAGAAATCGCAAAAACATCCAAGATACAGCTAAGGTACTCAACTGTAATTTCTGGAAAGGTAGTCCCTCCATTTTATCCCAGAATCTAAGAAACTGAGTTTTTTGTGGTGCAAATACTGAAAATTTGAATAGAAAATGTCAGGCATGACAATTCTATTACAAGATCAGAACACAAACCAGATGGAATTTGAAAGAGACTATGCGGCCTATGAGACTAGAAAGAGACATTATGATCTCTACTGCTTTAATGATCAATAAGAATGCAGTCTAAGATAGTCTTTAAAATTGGGTGAAAGAAATGAAGCTAATTAACTGAAACATGCACTAGAAAAACTTAACTCTTACTCAGATCAGGAACACATGACAGGAATGGTTTATCTTCTTTCGACTCCCCATCGAGGGTACTTGTGCACCCCCTTGAGTTTGTAATTTGCTATTCCACATGTTAACAAGTTTCATTTTCACAGTTGACTGAAGAGAGAAACATCAGGTCGTGTGAGTTACTAACATATTTGATTGAGATAATATCAGAAAGATACCTAACCCTCCCAAGAAATTTGATAACATTACCTTTCATCGGATAATGCACTGTCACCACAACTTGGGGTGGAAGATTGATCACATTGATGGGATGACTGCTATGGAAGCTCCAAGCAGATAGCTTCTGCAGAATGATGCAGTCTCCTTACCGCTCTGATTTCTGCATGATGGAAAAGAATATTAATTAGTGGCACACATTTTCTGTCATCATTGATTACTAACACAACCAAGCACTCAAGGACAAGTTACATGGCATTAGTGGCACATCATGAGCAGTCTTAATATTGTCCTGCTGCCTTCCTCGAAATTCACTCTTGGCAAAGAACTTCTCCTTGCCTTGGTAAAATGGAGGAGCTGAATGGCTTCTTCTACTCTTCTTCTACCTTATTATATAAGATCATCTGTTTTTCCTTGATTTCCAGCATCAATCCCATTTATGCGAGTCCCCTTCCAACCTTTATAGGAGAGCATAACTCGTGGTATCAAATAATTCTTAAAATTCTCTTCACCATGAGAATACTTCTGTGTGAAATCATATTTATCATAATAGATGATGAAGATCCCATGGTACAAGTCCCCCAATACTGTCCGTATCCTCTCTAGAAAGGGCATAAAAATTGAGATCAGACTTTGCAGGATTTGAGAACGAGCCGTTCTCTTTTTCCAAATTATTTATGGCAGGGACCAAGAGATTATGTTCCACGTTTCCAAAATTGTATGTGACAACAACTTTATATTAAACAGAAGTTTCAATCCCATTTTCAGCGATGTAAGGATTAAAATCCTGAAACCTGGTCCAGAGCAAAGGATCTGGTGGCAGAGGAGACGGTTCTTGACTAAAAGATAGCAGGCAGAACCATAATTTTAAGTCTGTTTATCCAAATCCATAAGATGATTGTCTTCATCCAGAATGTCCTTGCCTGGAAATTTTTGACCTCCGCGATGACTTGCTCGGAGTTTTGCACCTGGAGAAGTTCTCAAAATATATTTCTTTGCCTCTAGGAGACCCCTTTGATTTAAGTCCTGGTTAACGTCACCAGCTACTTCAAATTCAAAACTATAATAATCTTCAAGGTGATTTTGTTTATTTCTGTAGTTACATTTTCAAACTCAATATCTTCATCACTAGCAAAAGATGATCCATCATGAATCAGCCTTCTCTACAATGAACAGCTCTGCACAAATGGTTTCCTTTTCTCATGCATCTCATTTGAACCGTCATCAATTTCAAGAGACTCCCTAAATGAGGCATCCTCTGTTGATCTGCCAGCTACAATTGTTTAAGACTCCTCCCATAACAGAACCTAACACGCAGTCTGATTTATAACTGGAGCAAGCTGAAGTACGGAATTTGTTATCCACGAAATCATCCTCTGTAGGTAAAGATATTAGATGAAAAGGGGTGCGCAGAGCTTCTGGATTCATATCACAACTATGATATGGGACTCTAACCCACTGCAAAAGTAATCCGAAACCAGAGTAAAAACTTGTTAGAGCCACTTCCAGGTAATCCAGATATAGATGTTACTCCATAATTTATCAATTCAATATCAACAAGACAACATACCATAAGATTTAAAAAATCACAGGTACCCTTAAACAGAATTACCTGTCGTACCAACATTTTGTCTACAATCATCAACTCCAAGGCACAAATACTTGCCGTCCTGCAAACAGTGCCAAGAACAAAGACCACATTAGTAGGTTTTACCTATCCTAATGGATACTACCAAATAAAACTCAAAGGAACTTTACCTTCAAAACCTTACTAAATCCATTTGACCTCCCGTGAGTTTTAGTATCAACTACCAACAAAAAAACGTCAGTCAGAGCCTTTCTTTTAAAGCCGAAGCTTGCTGGGGAAGCATGCATATCGTCTGAATGGCTGTATTTTGATGTCGATGGTGTAAAGGAAGCATAAGAAACCATGCTTAATAAAGAGGAGGACAGGGCGCCAATCCTACAAGAACCATTAAGAACCAACTAGTCACCAAAAGAGATTCATGATAAGCACATTAAAATAGCTTTATCAGATTAACACAATCAGTATCAATGGTGCCAACAGAAGGAGTTAAAAATGCTGCACATAATTTCTGGCAAGTTGATTGCACATTGAAACATGGAACAAAAATGAACAAGTGGCATGTTTTTCTTTTTTTGTGGCGATAAGTCAAGCCACTCCTCTCTTAACCTACATTCAAACAAAAGATCATAATCCTCGACTATGTAAAAAGGGACTCACATTTATTTTAACACAGGCCTCAGTCTCTACATAAGAATATACTCCACCAGACGGTCACAAAGTGATGGAATTAAAGATAAAGCACCCTATATCACTATCCTGTTCTCCAGTAATATCACAAAATTGCAATACAAAATAGTTAGACATTATTTGGTTAAAGTATTGGTCATGCAGGGAATGTTTTTGCGGTAATAATAATGTAAACTCTGTTATTCGGTAAATAATAATGTGGTGATTCTAGCAGTGAATAATCAATCAGTGAAGCTATGCAGGGACTATCTACATTAAAGCTAATTTTTGCCTGTAAATACTCATATCCTTGCATTGTTGACACGTTTTTCTTATTCCATATTCTATCCCACATAAAATAATACATGAATTCTCACAAAAGTCATTGGAATATTAATAGTGAACAGTTGAATACCGCAAACCAAACGCTGCATTAGACATGTCGAACTAATTTCTTCTAGTGCGGATAACTGAGCGATACATAGTTATAGATATTGCTTTTACTTACACAGCAAGCAAAAATTATATATTTATGTGGAAGTTTATGCTGAGAGCTATATTTGCTAACTAGTCCAACCAAACAATACCAAAGAGAATTTATTTTTAAAAGTAAATGCATTATAAGGAAATTCATGAAAAATCAAGAATGGACATAATTGACTATGCAAAGGCCAGAATAGACCTGATCAATACAGCAAGCGTTGTATTCGCCACAATCCGAATAAACTTCTTATGTTGAATTTGGCACCCTCCAGGCAGTTTTTATCAATAGTATCAGGAACCAATGAATCAACAACAAAATGCAAAACGCCAGAAGTATAGTATCCTGATTCTTAGGATTTTCTGTTCCAGTATCCGTCTGCATCTCATATTAGAAAAGGTAAAAGTCCATCATCTTTAACAAAATAGAGAAGAAGTCACAAAAACATTTTCAGATATAGCTAAGGTACTCAACTGTAATCTCTGGATAAATGTATCTCCATTTTCTCATCGAATCTAAGAAACTTGAAGTTTTTGTTGGCGCAAATTCTGAAAATTTGAATTAAAAATGTTAGACATGACAATTCTATTACAAGATCAGAACAATAGCAAGATGGAATTAGAAAAAGACTATGCGGCCTCTGATGCTTTCATGGTTATTAAGAATGCAATCTAAGAAATTTTGAGAAGTGGGTGAAAGAAATTAGCTAATTCACAGAAACAAGCAATAGAAAAAGTCAGCTCTTATTCAGGCAAGGAACAAATGGCAGGATTAGTTAACCTTCTTTTGACTCCCCATTGCAGGTACTTGTGCACCCCCTTGAGTTTTTAACTTGCTATTCCAGATGTTAGCAAGTTCCATTTTCACACTTGACCTGAAGAGAGAAACATTAGGTTATGTTAGTTACGAACATTATATAAAACAATTTACTAAAGTAATATATTTTTCTAAAATTTTACAAAACTAGTATAAACGTATTTCACAGTAACGTTTTAGGGTATATTTTATTTTTTAAAAACTAACAATATTAGGTTGATATACGTTACTGTAAGTAACGTTTTACTCCTAAAACGTTATTTTCAGTAACGTTTTACTCCTAAAACGTTACTATGAGTAACGTTTTGGGAGTAAAACGTTACTGTGAGTAACGTATATCAATCTGACGCCATCAACTTTTAAAAAATAAAATATATCCTAAAACGTTACTGTGGAATACGTTTATACTAGTTTTGTAAAATTTTAGAAAAACATATTATTTTGGTGAATGACTTTATATAGTGGCTTAGTTTGGTTAAAACCTCGACCTACGCTCCCTACAAATTTGATAACATTTACCTTTCATCAGAGAATACATTGTCACCACAACTTTGGGTGGAAGATTGATCGCACTGATGGGACGATACCTGTGGAAGCTCTGAGCAGATAGTTTTTGCAGAATGCTAGAGTCTCCATAAAGCTCTAGTTTCTGCAGAGTGGAAAAGACCATTAATTAGTCGCACACTTCCTGACATCATTGATTATTAACACATACAAGCACTCAAGGGCAAATTACCTGGCATGAGTGGCACATCATGAACTGTCTTGATATTGTTATTTCCTGCTGCCATTCCTTAAGACTCGTTTGCGGCAAAGAACTTCTTCCTTGAGGAGCTGAATGACTACTTCTACTCTTCTTCTTCCTTATGAACTCACCTGTTTTACCTCCATTTCCGGCATGAATCATTTATGCGAGTCCCATTCACCCTTGATGAGAGCATAGCTGTGGTATCAAATAATTATTAAGATTTTCTTCACTATGAGAAAGTACATGTGACCAAGCATCACCATCATATAATATAATTCAGAAAGACCTGAACTATAAACATCAGCTGATCAAGTCCCCTACCACTTTAGAAAAAGCCTCAAAGTTGAGATCATTGGCCTGTCCTTGTTGACATTCGCCTGTTCAATTTGCAGCCAACAGAAGCTAGAAATGTGGTTTTGAATTGTTCTCCAGGAACAGCTGTGAAGGAAGGGCCCTGCCTGTCAGGGGGTCCTCGTAATACTTTGAAATCTTATACGGATAGTAATAAATAATGATGTGTAGCCAGTTTTAACATATAAATTTCACCCATATCAAAGTTTCAAAAAATTGATGAGGTTTTTTTAATTTTTTTAAACAGAAAACAGCCCAAACCAATTCTCTCAAAACAAACCCCAACACAAACAGGATACAATAAAAACAAATCCAAAGACCCACATTCGTTTCCCAACCCAGAAACAAACTAAAACATAAATCCCAACAAAATATCTCACCTTAAATTCCTCAGAGGTATTTGAAGGCTTCCAAAGTTGAGTCATATAAAGATCTTGGACAGTTTAGGTTCAACAAAAACAGCGGATATATCTGATATCTACTTTGCTTCTCAATGTCAGAAGCACTGTCAAAACACACAGCTATGTTATGAAGTAATTTATTTATTGGTCTTCTGGAAAAAATCTAGAATTGATATTTGCATTACCAAGGCCAAGGGAAACAAAAACAGAAAAAAAAACAAGCATCCGATATAGTAAATATTAACCAAAGTTTAGGTTTCTAGTTTCTTTTGCCAGGACAACATACTGAAATAAGTTGATGAAGAAATATCGAAGGGCCTGCAAATTAAGCCGTGGTTGTTAGGGAAACAAAGTGTAGAAAATGATGCAGTTTCTGGACAATGGAAAGGAATATTAACTAGTTGCACACTTTTCCTGTCATCATTGATCGTTAAAACTTTTCCTGTCAAAACCATAAGATATCTATTAGGCCTCCCCTGAGCCTTTTTAGTAACAATTTCCAACCAAAAAATGTCTGAAATAGAGCTCAAACCCTCTGCTTTAAAGTCAAAGCTTGCTGGCAAAGCATGCATATCGGCTGTTATTCACGTGTCTGGTGTAGAGGAAGCATTTGAAACCATGGTTAAAATGGTCAGACAAAAAGGAAGCATAAAAGAATATGAAAGAAAGAGGCACACATACTGTCGCCATAAGTAAAGTACTTGAGCACCAATATGTATGTTCCAACTCAACTTTAGTAAGAATAAATAATCAAACATCTGTACATATAGTAATGATCAACAACAAATATATCTCATCTCCGTAATTATGTGAGTGGGGCCTTCAAGGACAACAAAGACCACGTTAGTAGTTTTATATCTATCCTAATGGATACTATCCATTTGCTTACCTAGCAAAATTTTTCTATTTTTAAGAAATAATCAAAGTCAAAAAGTCCAGACCTAGTAAAGGAAAGGGGCCAAGTGAGTGAGGGTGTTTTAAGTCTACAATTAAGTGTCTTCATTCAAAACAACTCCACATCTTTTCTCAGTTCCTGTTTGTCAGGGAAAAAAAATTCACATTGAGAGAGGATGACACCTAACTTACTTTTAAAAAGAATTTTCTTTGCAAAATCGAGTTGTTGAATTCCAATATTCAAACTTTTAATGGAAGAACATCAAGATAATGGTAAGAGCAGTAAGATACCTAATTGATTTAGGGCTTAGGGCAATACCAACAACTTCTTGATCATTGATCATGCAAAAGTCGACTTCTTGAATTCCATTATGCAAAAGTCGGGTTCTTGAATTCCAACCTAAGTCCTGGAAGAACATCAAGATAATGGAAAGAGCAGTAAAATACCCGTAGATAGATTTTCCGATTTTGCTATGGGAAGCCAACAAGTTGTTGATGGGACATAGTCACTTGAACTGTCAACAAGTTCAATGAACTTAACGCAAATCCGACTTCTTTAAATTTTCCGATAGATTAATGGAAGAATATTAGATTAGATTTTCCAATAGCAGGTAGCGTAGAAATTCCGGTCGTCGGGGTATTGGTGGGTGAGTTCTAGAAAATTTTCGATAGCCGGTAGCGTAGAAATTCCGGCGGTCTGTGCATTGATGGGGTGAGTCCTAAAATACGCATAGGGTCCTCCTCTGTTTTATAGTTTTCGAAATAATACACGCGGCTAAAAAAAACGCGGAAAAAATACAATATAATATATATATATATATATCGAGAAAAATATAAAGTGACACACCTGAAGTTGTTTCAAATTTTTACAAAGACACTTAAACTATGCAAACGTATTATTACTATTATTTTTTGTCCATAACCAAAAACAAATCTGAATTGATATTGTTAGTATTATTTTTTTGTCCACGTGGTATGGAGAGTGTATGCACTCTCTTAATGAGCGTGAACAAACTAAAAAAATGAATATAATTTTATTTTTGCAAGTGTTTTGCTATAAAATATATTTTCTTGTTTTTCTTATTATTTTAATTTTTTCTCTTTATTAATTTTCTTTTTTTCTTTCTTCTTCTTCTTCAAAAATTATTTGTCATTTTCATGGTAACTTTTCACTTTCAATGTCATTTTTTTTTATCACAACTCCACCTCCTTTTTTTTTTACTACTATTAGTTTAACTCCATTCAACTTTAAAATTATATCTAAATATTTTATTACATTTTGAACAATTTGATAACCACTAGATTTCAAGATGATTAGTAGATATTATTTACTTTTTAAAATTCAAATTTCACTTAAATTTTTTCAATTTTCGGAGAATTTTGATTCTTACAAAATTATCATATTTAGTTTTGAAGTTATATGAAATGAGATAAATTAATTGATGATATCTTCAAAATTTTAATTTTTTATAAAATAATTAGTTTTGTTATCAATATCACAAATACTGGAAAATAGTATAATTTTGAAAGAAAGAAATTTGACCGAAAAAAGAAAAAGAAAAAAAAATGGAGGGGTTCAACTTGACGTACAGGTGGGGTGAGGTGAGGGTGAGAGGTGAAGAAGAAGAAGAAAAAAAAAGAAAATGAAGGGAGGGGTGAAAGATAAATAATTTAAAGTGAAATTAAAATTAAAATAAGTCAAAAAGTGAGAGAGAAAAATAAAGAAAACTTTAAATTAAAAAACAAATATATATTTCAAATTCAATTCACACATGTCACACAAGGATTGGTGTCACTTGCTATTTAAAATTTGGTATTGGTTGAAAGAATAATGTAATAATATATTATCGGAATTGTTTAGGAGGGTAATAGGGCACTCGCATAGTTAAGGTGTCTTTTTGAAAATTCGGAACAACTTGAGGTGTCACTTTATGTCTTTTCTCTATATATATCTTTATTGAGTAAAATTCTATGTATACCAAATATAAAATCCTTAATTTTAAGTGATTGCAAACTTTTCAAAATTACATTCCGTAGTAAAATTGTAGTTTGCTACGGATGTGTTGTTATATTTTATGCATTTTAATTGTTTAAATTAAAACGGACAGTAATTTCGGTTAGATAAATAAGGAAAAAAATCCCAGAATTCACAAGGACTTTGTTTCATTCCTTCTTCTTCTCCTTCAACCGAAAGAACTCACATTGTATAGTCAGTTCAAAAATTTGAATTGATTAGTGATATGAGATTCGCTAATTTCACACTAATTTTTGTGCTTGAAATTGTATATAGGATCGGAGATTCGCTGATTTCATGTATGAAACTATTATGTTTTCGTTTTATACAGTACATCTTCATCCTGTTTTTGGATAGTTGAATTTTATACAAATGCAAAAACGTGTATTGTGTGAAAGTAACACTAAAACTGCACTGTGTGAAATTTTCTCAAATGTAAAAGTGTGTATAAAGTTGTAATTTGTATATATAATCTTTTATATAATTGTATATTCATAATATGTATTAGTATATGAAGATGTTGAGTGTTTATACGAATTTGTAAGTTATATATGTATATCTATTTAGTGTTTTTAGTGAATTGTATAAGTATATGAAGATGTCAAGTGTTTATACGAATTTAAAAGTTTCATACATATATATACTTAGTGTTTTTGGTGAATTGTACAAGTATACGAAGATGTCGAGTGTTTACACGAATCTTTATATTTATACATTGCAGATTATACTGTGTATTTATTTGTAATAAGTATATGTATGTGTAAATTATTTAGGTTTGTAAATTGTATATTTGTATAAAGCTTCAATTTATGTATCTAAAGGTTTAACATGAGTATATAATTTGAAAATGTGCATTTCGGATAAGACTACGTCACCTAAATCAAGAAAAAAGAGGAAGGCGTTTCTCATTGTTGGCTAGCCTGGGCTCCACACCAGATTTTCTTTGAGATGGCGAGAATTCTTTAGTAAAGGCATGGCTTGAGCCCTCTCGGGACGGGAGGTTTTTCAACTACTATTACAGCTCGTACAACCTTTAGTGAAAAACTGAAGTTGCTAGAATTTGCATAAATATATGTTCTGTTTGTTGTTGAAATTCTTAAACTTATAAATGTATATGCATAATTTAATTGACAAAAATTAATAGAATGAGATGAGTTTTTGATGGTGCCTGAATATTTTTAAGTAATTTTGAAACCGTCGAGGACGTGCTGGAGGATTTTGAATTTGAAATTGAATTTGTGGATAAGATTAAGGAGGAATTGAAGGAACGAGGAGAAAAAATTGTATAAAGTAAAGAGAAAAGAGAGAATATCCGTTTTAATTCTTTAATAGTTTATACAAATCAGTGGAGCCCTATAATAACAAAGTGATCGAGTATTTGCTTATTAATGGAAATAACTGAAAAGATAGTTATTACATTTAATTTTATTTATTTATTTGCCATTCTCTACTTCCTTGTGTTTTTATTTTTAATAAAGGAAGAAATTATTTGATGTGAAGTTTGTCATCATCCTATAAAATAAATATTATTTAATTTGTTATATTTTTATAAATCGATTGAAAATATGAAATTTATATTTCAAAATTTTTATAGTAAATTATAACATATAAGATTATAAATTACTAATATTTTATAAACAATTTTTTATTTTTTTATACATATTTGAAATAATTAGTATAGTTGGAAAACATAGAGACACACCGTATACACTTGCATTCCATCCAATTTGTTCTTCCTGGACCAGAAAACAGGCTTTTCAACTTCACATGTTGAGTGTTTTTTCAACATGGGAAGTTATTAAGCGTCAATGAACTAATGTGTTGAAGACATTAAACTCTCAAACATCCTTATTGCTTTAAACAAGATGGAGCACAAAACTAATATTAGAAAAGGTAAAAGTCCATCATCTTAACAAAATAGAGAAGAAGTCACAAAAAACATTTTTCAGATATAGCTAAGGTACTCAACTGTAATCTCTGGATGGAATTAAGTATCTCCATTTTCTCATAGAATTGAACAAACTTTAAGTTTTTGTTGGCGCAAATTCTGAAAATTTGAATAAAATTTGTAAGGCATGACAATTCTATTACAAGATCAGAACAATAGCTAGATGGAATTATAAAAAGACTATGCGGCCTCTGATGCTTTCATGGTTATTAAGAATGCAATCTAAGAAAATTTTGAGAAGTGGGTGAAAGAAATCAAGCTAATTAACAGTAACAAGCAATAGAAAAAGTCAGCTCTTATTCAGGTAAGGAACAAATGGCAGGATTGGTTAACCTTCTTTTGACTCCCCATTGCAGGTACTTGTGCACCGCACCTCCTTGAGTTTTTAATTTGCTATTCCAGATGTTAACAAGTTCCATTTTCACACTGGAACTGAAGAGAAAAAAAAACAGGTTATGGTAGTTACTAACATATTGGAGATAATATCAGAAAGAGACCTACCCTCCGTACAAAATTGATAACATTACCTTTCATCAGAATACACTGTCACCACAACTTTGGGTGGAAGATTGATCTCACTGATGGGACGGTACATGTGGAAGCTCTGAGCACATAGCTTTTGCAGAACGCTACAGTCTGCATAAAGCTCTAGTTACTGCAGAGTGGAAAAGAACATTAATTAGTCGCACACACTTCCTGACATCATTGATTATTAACACATACAAGCACTCAAGGGCAAATTACCTGGCAAATGAGTGGCACATCATGAACTGTCTTGAGATTGTTATTTCCTGCTGCCATTCTTGAAGACTCGTTTGTGTCAAAGAACTTCTTCCCTGAGGAGCTAAATGACTACTTCTACTCTTCTTCTTCCCTAGAAACTCATCTGTTTTATCTCAATTTCCAGCATAAATCCATTTATACGAAAACCATCCACCCTAGAGGAGAGCATAGCTGTGGTACCAAATAATTATTAAGATTTTCTTCACTACGAGAATGTACATGTGACCAAGCATCACCATCATATAATATAATTCAGAAAGACCTGAACTATAAACGTCAGCTGATCAAGTCTCCTATCTCTTTAGAAAAAGCATCAAATTGAGATCATTGGCCTGTTCAGTTTTGCAGCCAAAAGAAGCTAGACATGTGGTTTTGAATTGTTCTCCAGGAACAGCTGTGAAGGAAGGGCCTTGCCTGTCAGGGGCTCCTCTATAATACTTTGAAATCATACAAGGATAGTAATAAATAATGATGTGTAGCCACATATCAATTTCACCCACATTAAAGTTTCAAAAAAAATGATGAGGTTTTTCGAATTTTTTTGAACAGAAAACAGCCCAGACCAATTCTCTCAAAACAAACCAACACAAACAGGATTCAACAAAAACAAATCCAAAGACCCACATTCGTTTCCTAACCCAGAAACAAATTAAAACACAAATCCCAACAAAATATCTCACCTTAAATTCCTCAGAGGTATTTGAAGGCTTCCATAGTTGAGTCATATAAAGATCTTGGACAGTTTAGGTTCAACAAAAACAGTGGATATATCTGATATCTACTTTGCTTCTCAATGTCAGAAGCACTGTCAAAACACATAGCTATGTTATGAAGTAATTTATGTATTGGTCTTCTGGAGAAAATCTAGAATTGATATTTGCATTACCAAGGCCAAGGAAAACAAAAACACAATAAAAACAAGCATCCGATATAGTAAATATTAACCAAAGATTAGGTTTCTGTTTCTTTTGCCAGGACAACATACTGAAATAAGTTGATGAAGAAATACCGAAGGGCCTGCAAATTAAGCCGTGGTTGTTAGGGAAACAAAGTGTAGAAAATGATGCAGTTTCTGGACAATGGAAAGGAATATTAACTAGTTGCACACTTTTCCTGTCATCATTGATCGTTAAAACTTTTCCTGTCAAAACCATACGATATCTATTAGGCCTCCCGTGAGCCTTTTTAGTAACAATTTCCAACAAAAAAAATGTCGGAAATAGAGCTCAAACCCTCTGCTTTAAAGTCAAAGCTTGCTGGCAAAGCATGCATATCGGCTGTTATTTACGTGTCTGGTGTAGAGGAAGCATTTGAAACCATGGTTAAAATGGTCAGACAAAAAGGAAGCATAAAAGAATATGAAAGAAAGAGGCACACATACTGTCTCCATAAGTAAAGTACTTGAACACCAATATGTATGTTCCAACTCAACTTCAGTAAGAATAAATAATCAAACATCTTTACATATAATAATGATCAACAACAAATATATCTCATCTCCGTAATTATGTGAGTGGGGCCTTCAAGGACAACAAAGACCAATTTAGTAGTTTTATACCTATCCTAATGGATACTACCCATTCTCTTACCTAGCACAATTTTCCATTTTTAAGAAATAATCTAAGTCAAAAAGTCTAGACTTTGTAAAGGAAAGGAGCCAGTAATTATGTGAATGAGGCCTTCACGGACAACAAAGACCACGTTAGTTGTTATATACCTATCCTAATGGATACTACCCATTTGCTTACCTAACACAATTTTTCTATTTTTCTTAAAAAATAAAAAATTGTTTTTTTTTTCTCAAAAAAACAATTTTCTATTTTTTAAGAAATAATCAAAGTCAAGAAGTCCAGACCTTGTAAAGGAAAGGGGCCAGTGAGGGTGTTTCAAGTCTACAATTCAATGTCTTCATTCAAAACAAGTTCCTGTTTGACAGTTAAGCAGGGGAAATAAATTCTTGAACATCCTTAACAGACATTGAGAGGATGACAACATAACTTACTTTATAAAAAATGAATATTTGAATTTTCTTTGAAAGCCAAAAAGTTCAACTTTTCTTAAAAATCCAACATGCAAAATCGAGTTCTTGAATTCCAATATGCAACTTTTAATAGAAGAACATCAAGATAATGGTAAGAGCAGTAGGATACCAATAAATAGATCAGCGGATGATTGACTTAGGGTTTAGGGGAATACCAACAACTTCTTGATTTTTTCTTGTAAAAATCATCATGCAGAAGTCGAGTTCTTGAATTCAATTATGCAAAAGTTGAGTTCTTGAATTCAATTATGCAAAAGTCGGGTTCTTGAATTCCAACATAAGTTCTTGAATTTTCCTGTGGAGAGCAGTAAAATACCCATAGATAGATTAGATTTTCCGATTTTCCAATTCATAATTCAGTCGCTATAACCAACCCAATTAAAACATAAAATACTTTTTGCTTTCAACAAGATGGAGCACAGAACTAATATAAATTGTAGAATTGATACCGCAGGATGGAATAAGTAGACTGAGAAGTTATCATGCTTTGTTTTCCACAGTTAGACATGAACATACCCTTAAGAAAGAAGAACAGGAATTCGTAAAAAATAAGAACGAAAGTGTAGTAAAAGGTTCTAGAATGCAGGTGACCATTTTCTCCCAGCCCTTGTGTATTTACTACACTGTAGCTTTATTCCCAATAATTCCTAATCCCAATTCTCATGATCTAATAGTTGATGCCCTTCCTAATCCTGTATTTAACAACTACAATCAATACAATATTACCATTCCTTTATAAGACTGACTTGCAATGGTTTACAGGTACTTAACTTTTTGAATGTATAATATGACATACAAGTATTACAGAATGTTACCCTGAGGAGTGTAACATATGTTGGTTGCTTGTGAATCAGATTTAAGCTCCCGCTTTAACCAAAACATATCATTTCATGCTAGAGTTAGGTTAAACTTCAATGAATGCTGCAAATTTAGTGGAATGGAATTTTAGGTAAATGGCAACTTTATCAAGTTCCAGACCGGTTCTGATGAAAATATAAACACAGATCTGTAACTTACCTGGTAAATAATCTTGAGGCTAGAGAATGAATGTTACAGATCCAACCACAACCACAGTTTCGAATGGTCAGTATAGTTTTCAGGCATGAACTGCAAAAGTAGGGTCAAAGATTCAAAATCGATATTACCTTTTATAAAGAGTTTCAAGTCTTCTACACAAGGCAAGCAGGGCAAGGCAAATCTATTTTACATAAGATGACTATAAACATAACAATTCTTGCTCGAAATCAAGATAGGTTGTTTTCCTCTTTTGTCCAGATAGGACCTGATAATTCACTAAGCTACAGACTCCACTTCGAAATGACACATCAATGACCTTCTCACGCAGTTCTTCCAAACGAATTCACTCATCTGCAGCATGCTGTAGAACATGACAATGAGTGTAATGCTCAACAAAGATAAATGCTAGAATCAAACAAAAGATCATAAAAGATCATAATCTATCCCGCATAATTCTGGCATAAGTCATGAGGATATTATAATGAACAGTTAAATACTGCCAACCAGACGCTGCATAAGTTATGTCGAGCTTATTGTTCTTATGCAGATAACTGAGTGATACATAGTTCTGCAGTTATCACTTTTACTTACATGACACCAACAAATATTATACTATTTATGCCGAAGTTTATGCTGAGATTTATATTTGCTAATGATTCCAACCAAACGACTCCTAAGAGAAACAGTTTTGAAAGCAAATGCATTGTAAGGAAATTTATGAGAAACCAAGAACGAACATAATGGATTATGCCAATGACAGAATAGACCTGATTAATTATAGCAAGTGTTCTTCCGTCTACAAGCGTAATAAACTTCTTATCAACTTCTTAAAGAACTTCTTCCGTCTACAAGCGTAATAAACTTCTTATCAACTTCTTAAAGAACTTTGGAATCCTCCACCAGGCAGTTTTTATCAATGATATCAGGAACCCATCAAGCACCAACAAGATGCAAGATGCCAGAAGTGCATCGAGTATATTATTCTGATTCTTAAGACTAGTTCCAGTAGCGCTCTGCATCTGAAATTGGAAAGAAAAGAGACCATCATATTAACAAAATAGAGAGGAAGTCACAAAACCGTCTGCGATATAGTTAAGGTACTCAACTGTAATCTCTGGAGAGAGGCTCCTCCATTTTGTCCAAGAATATAAGATACTTTGAGTTTTTTATTGGTGCAAATTCTGAAAACTTGAATAAAAACGTCAGGCATGACATTTCTATCACAAAATCAGAACATAAGCAAGATGGAATTTGAAAGAGACTATGTGGACTAGGACACTAAAAAGAAACACTGTGATCTCTAGTGCTTTGATGATTCATAAGAATGCAGTCTAATATAACCTTGAAAAGTGGTTGAAAGAAACGAAGCTAATTAACTGAAACATGCAATAGAAATATTAAGCTCTTATTCAGGACGGGAACTGTTAGAGTGGGTTGGAGAATGGATTGGTGGTCTACTCATATGGACTTAGGCAATTCTCTCCTCATGAGCAAGCTTTTGGGGTTGAATCAAGCCCAAGGGTCATATCTACACACGGTATGAGAGAAAGGTTCATCTTGCTTGGGCTCCCGATTGGATAATAGACTAGTGGACTGTTAAATGGACTTGGACAATCGTCTCCCCATGAGCCGGCTTTTGAGGTTTGGTTAGGCCCAAGGGCCATATCATCACACGAACAAATGGCAAGAATGGTATACCTTCTTTAGACTCTCCATATCGGCAACTACCATTACTGCTCTCTGACAACCCACCCACCTACCAAAGACCTGCACGCTGTACTATCGGTGCCCTTCTCTCTTCAGTATCACATCTCTCTCTCTCTCTCTCTCGTGGTCATTCCGGAGAGAAACACCTCTTGTAGGCAACTGGTTAAGAAGACCTCTTTCCACTGATAGTTCTAGCAATGTCATGCCTCTCTACTACAACCATTCTAAAAGAGTCATGCCTCTTTCGTATAACCTTCAGACAGATGCGTGACTCTTTTCAGATGATCGTCTAGTCATGTCGCACCTACCCTCCACAAAGTCGTGCCTCTTGTTGGTAATTATTCCTGTGTAGAAGTGGTCATTTTTCTGACAACGTTAACTTTCCTGGTAAACTTCCAACCACTGGAACTTCTCTAGCCAGATCATCCAGTGATATTCAGTTTCTTATGTTTTCACTATAAGCAAACTAAGGTGGCTTCTTAACTTTGTGCTTAACTGGTGTCCAATATTAGATAATGCAAGGTGTTAGTACAAAGTTGGTCCCTCAAGCACTAAATAAGAGATGTGAATTGTATTTCAGGACCTGAGATGTATCTTGAGAGTTCGAATGAACCATCACTTGCATTCAATTTGTTAAGGGTACTCAGATCACTCCAAAACCCACTGGATAATGGCAGCAACGGAGAAGGAGAAGCACGTGTGCATAGCAGGTCATCTTCACTGCATGCAAATAAACAAAATCTGAAGAAAGCAGACAGGAAATATCCTCAAGTTAGCTGAAATAACAAAGACCTTTCAATATCAACAAATTTGTAGGAGACACTAGAATGCACAAGGGAGATTCTTAGCAGAGACTCTTCCAGAGAATACAAGACCCTCTCAGGACTTCCAGATTATATATGTAAACACCAAAAGATCAATCAGGAAAGAGTACAATTTAGAAGTAAAGTATGTAAATCAATATCTTTTTATTTGTTTTGAATTGTGAGAAAACTATTACTTGTAGTGCATTTTCTTCCTTGGAACTGGCTATTTGTAAAATACATAACGATCATTGACTGCAAAGTGCTCACAAAGTGCAGAGGCTATACTAGAGGTTGTAGTGTCTGCAGGTTAACATCGGTTCCAAAAAGAAATTACTTGAGCAGTAGTACTAGTACATGAGAAGATACATAGTCATTGGGACAGTTAAAGAACAGAAATCCGGTGGTGTACTCTAACATGCACCGATAGTGTATGGACAAGTGGTTGGTGTAAGTGACAGTGGTGAATTCTAAAATGCGCATGTGGTGTGTCATGATATGTGGGTGTTATTTATAGTTTTCACGGCGAAATCAAAATAATAATAATAAAAAATAGTTTTATTAATACAATATATTAGAATTAATTTTTTCTAATCCCATATTAAATTTGTTGTAGTTAACTCGTTACCTACACAATTTTTTTCACATTGGTGCATACGAATTAATTAAGCATCGCTTTTGAATAACTACATAATTTTTGACATTGCTGATGCACTAACGTTAATTAAGCTTTTATGAAACATTTGGCCTCCCATGAGTTTTAGTAACAATTTCCAACAAAGAAATGACAGAAAAGAGAATCCTCAAACAAAAAAAAACGACAGGAAAGAGTTCAGAGCATCTCCTTTAAGCCTTCTCTTCATCTTTAGGAAAAAAAATCAGAAAACATGGCATGAAAATCTATGCCAACATTTTCATAACTAGTTTCACCTAATTTCTCCAAATCAACCCTAGATCTTCATAGTCTTTCACATCTAATGGAGGGATTTCACCTGAACTTTTTTCTATTTTTTTCTTCATTTCCTCCTCAACATTTATAATTTCTACTTGCACCTCCTTAGCACCGCCCTTGTTACAAAGAGACCCAATAACAATAGAGAGAAGAGAAGAAGAAAAAAATGGAGAAAGCAAAGTAAAGGAAGAAAAAGAGAAGATTATTTTGTGCTTTAATGGAGTGATGAAGTGAGTGATATATAGTGACGGAAGCAACTTTAGTGTTTTTGGATTATATGCCAGCATGCATGACTCAGCACATAATCACACACTATTTGAAAGGTGGTTTTTCCTCCCACTGTGATTACATGTAACTGTTAAAAGAATGAAATATTATGCATTAAATTTAATACTTGAGGTTAACTTCAAAATAACTACAACAAAATTAATATAGGATTAGAACAATAGCAAGACGGAATTAGAAAAAGACTATGTGGCTCTAATGCTTTCATGGTTATTAAGAATGCAGTCTAAGAAAATCTTGAAAAGTGGGTGAAAGAAATTAAGCTAATTATCTGAAACAAGCAATAGAAAAATTCAGGTCAGGAACATATGGCAGGATTGATAACCTTCTTTTGACTCCCCATCGCAGGTACTTGAGTACCCCGTTGAGTTTTTTATTAGGTTTTCCACATGTTAACAAGTTTAATTTTCACACTTGAACTGAAAAGAGAAACATCAGGTTATGGTAGTTACTAACATATTGGAGATAATATCAGAAAGAGACCTACCCTTCGTACAAATTTGATAACATTACCTTTCATCAGAATACACTGTCACCACAACTTTGGGCGGTAGATTGATCGCACTGATGGTATGACTGCTGTGGAAGCTCTGAGAAGATAGCTTTTGCAGAATGCTACAGTTCCCTTAAAGCTCTAGTTTCTGCAGAGTGGAAAAGAACATTAATTAGTCGCACACACTTTCTGAAATCATTGATTATTAACACATACGAGCACTCAAGAGCAAATTACCTGCATTGGATGAAAGGAGTTGCTCTGAGTTTCAGGATTTCCAGTTTATACGAACTGTGCAATGAGCAAGAGATCAATGAATTGACCAACTTCAAAATTCTGTCTGAAAGAGGAATCTGGACACGGTATCGTGCTTCTCAGAAGAACTTTCCAACTCCTGTGAAGATCGAATCTCTCTCCTGACAGTACACTCTCCGGTCAGGTTATCCAAAAGTAGCTTAAAAAGAAAGTAACTGAACTGGGGCTGCAGCATACAGGAAAGGGAATGTGGAGTTGCTCTCACCGACAGAGTTACTTACAGTCCAAAGATTCGTGAGACTATCCTCAACAAAGAGAAGAATGGAGCACCAATCCTACAAGTACCATTAAGAATCAACTAGTCACCATAAGAGATTCTTGAAAAACACTTCAAAATAGCTTTATCAGATAAACAGGTTCAGTATCAATGTTGCCAACGAAGGGAGTTAAATGATGCACATTATTTTTTGCAAGTTGATTGCACATCTAACATGGAACAAAAATGAACAACTGACATGTTTTTCTTTTTTTGTGGCAATTAGTCAAGCCACTCCTCTCTTAACCTACATTTAAAACAACAGATCATAATCCTCGACTATGTAAAAGGGATGGACATTTATTGACATGGTCCGCAGTATCTACAGAAGAATATACTCCACGAGGCAGTCACAAAGTGATGTAACAAAAGATAAAGCGCCCTATATCACTCTCCTTTTCTTCAGTAATGTCACAAAATTGCAATACAAAATAGTAAGACATTATTTGGTAAAAGTAATCATACAGGGAATGTTTAAGCAGCGATAATAATGTAAAAACTGTTATGCGGTAAATAATAATGTAGGGATTCTATTGCGGTGAATAATAAATGAATTATGCTATGCTGGGACTATCTACTATAAAGGGATTTCTTTCCTGTAAATACTCATCTGTTTCTGTTTTTGGCCTTTTAACAAGCATTGAGAAACAGCCTTGGAAGCAGCCACCAACAGTCCTCAGTTGATGAATTTTTCGTCGATAACCTTCTTGACCACTCCAACGGGTTTGCTGAAGACGAAATAGAGCAATTAGACAAACACCTAAATGGATTTAACACCCCAAAACCCTTCCTCTGTTTCAACCCAGAAGAAAATGGAAGCTGAAAATGAATAGTCTCACCTTTTGTGCAAGCCACCGACAACTTCGCAGGTGCAATTAGTCTAAACAATTAAAACTGTATGAAAGCACGACTTGCCATCGTTGTTCACTTAACTATGATGTTTTCAGAGTCCACGTCTCAGAAAAGATTATCCATATAAATTTCTCATTCTCTTACATGGCATTATTTTCCATATTTAAGAAACAATCAAAGTCGAAAAATCTAGACCATGTAAAGGAAAATGGCCAGTGAGGGCGTATACGAAGTCTGTCTAATTGATTGTCTTCATTCAAAATACTACAAATCACAATACCCATGCTGAAAACTAACTCCTCAACAAGACAAACCCAGACCGAATTGAACTCCAAATAGCAAATTCGGTTTTTTAATGTCCCTAAAAGATTACCCTTTAACACATATTATGAGAATAACAACATAAGTTGTTTGAAAAATCACAGATTCCTTGATATTTATCATGTCAATATATTCTTGAAAACTTAAATTTCTTTAAAATATGCATTGAAGAATACTGTGAGTTCAAAAAAAAACAAGTAGGAATAACAATGTAAGTTGAAAAAAACAACAATTTCTTGGGTTTTTTTTCTTAAAACAAATTATTCCAAGAAAATCTAACAATACCAGGTAACTTCAAAAAGAGTTGTTGAACTTTTATTTAATAATCGAGTTCTTGAATTCGAACCTGCAACTTTTAATGGAAGAATGTCGAGATAATGGGAAGAGAAGTAGAATACCAATATATAAATTTAGGGTTTATTCATCATGCAAAAGTCGATTGTTGAATTCCATTATGCAAAAGTGAACTTCTTGCAGAAAAACAAGATAACGTGAAGAGCACTTAAATACCCATACATAGATTTTCCGATTAACAAGCTCTTAAAAGTTCAACATAAATTCCGACGGTCGGTAGCGTAGAAATTCCGACGGTCGGTTGAGTTCTAAAATACGCACTGGCTTCTCTTTTTTATACTTAATAGACGCGGCTAAAAAAATAGAACGCGGAAAAAATACAAAATTTATATATATGTATTTTTTTTAGTAAATCTTTATTATAGTACTTATGTTTTTTTAATAAGGAGAAATTATTCCATAGATAATGTGAAGTTTATTATCATCAAATAAAATTAATATTATTTAATCTATTATATTTTTATAAATCAACTCAAAACATAAAATTTATATTTCAAAAATTTATAACATAAAGATTATAAATTACTAATATATTATACTTGTTAAACAAAAAATATCACATATCAAAAAATACATCTATATGTAAGAAAATGTAATCTTATTGAAAACTTTGACAATATTATTTTATTTAACTTAAATTAGTAAAATACCGAGACTATCCACAACAACAAATTAAATATATCTTTTATACCTGACTAATATAATCTATTAAAAAGTTACATATTATGTATTTGAAATAATTTATATAGTTCTAAACATAAACAGAGTTATATAGTACACTTCCGTTCGTATTGATGAAATTAGAAAAAGACTATGTGCCCTTCTAATGATTTTTACACCCCCTCGAGTTTTTAATTTGCTATTTCAGATGTTAACAAGTTTTATTATCATACTTAACCCGAAGAAAGAAACATCAGGTTATGTTAGTTATTAATATATTAGATACATTTTCCGATAGCCTAGAAATTCTGGCCTTTGGTGTGAGTTTTTCTAAAATACGCATGGTCTTCTCTCTTTTATAGTTTTCCAATTAGTACTTAATATACGCGGCTAAAAAAACGCATGCTAACATATGCTAGTCTTTTTATACGGGATTATCAAATTTAAAAATACATGTTATATAGTAAATACTAAGTATGATTTATTTAAGTAAATATTTAAATAATTTAGTACAAAATAATATTGCAAATTCTTTTGTGAATGTTTCAATATCTCTTACTCACGCAAACCTATGATTATGGTTAATGAAAATTTTTATTAGTTAAATGTAATAATGTTTATATTTATTTTAATTTGATGAGGTGCAATTATGTAATTAGTTGCATCTCACTAATATTACCTTGTAGATGATATTTGTTGTGTATATAAAAATCAAACTAACACAAACTTCAACTAACATTAATACAAGTCAAATGAATTTTTCTTCGTCTAAAATACTAAAATATTAAGAAACGCTAAATAAGTAAAACAAAATGGCAATGTTTATATAGTATTCACTATTTTGGAGAAAATTCTCTGACAATCTAAATCACATAAGAAACATTGATAATAATTTTTTTTAAAAAAAAAGTCATTCTTTTGTCTTGAGCATTAAAAAAAAAATTGTGATAATTTTCTAAATTTTTGAAAAAGATACTTAGAAGCATATATCTACATCACAAGAGAAATTGTTAGCAAAAACAAATAAATTTAGACTATATCATGTTAACTTTCATATATTGGGACATCACCTACTAATGTATATATTAAGAAAAAAAATAACTTTCATCAAAATTATTTTCCTAAGTACTTGAGGTTATATAATATACCCTCTTGGGATAGAACGATTTATTTCATTAAAATAGTTGTACCTCATATTTCGGTAAATTTTTAACTCACTTAACAACAATAAATCACACAAAATTATTGAAATACAAGAATACGAAGACTGGAAGATTAAAAATAATATTGAAAAGTTGACTTAAGAAAACATTAAATAAGGGTAAACGGGTAAAATTACTTAATTTCTTAATTTAGTGAAATCTAAAAGGCGGCTTATAAAAAAGAACGGAGGGGGTATAATGTATGCATTGATTTTATGAAATGACAAGTATTATGAATCAACTATTCATAGTAAATATGACATTTAAAAATGAACGAAGGAAGTAATTAATGCGCACGGGAATCAAAATGATAATAATTAAATAAAAATGTTTTAATAGAATATATTTATTTTTATAAACTTTTATTCTAAAATTTATTTATTAAGAAATCTTTTTCATGATTCGCTTAAGCTGGGAACTTTCGAAAATAAACTCTTTTTAGGTTTAAAAATGTGTTAAATGTGTAAAATTTGTTATGTTATTTATTGTATATAACTTTAATTTTTTTAATTTGATGTGGATTCTGGGCCTCTATTTTCGTACAGT
The DNA here is from genome assembly GCF_001406875.1 of Solanum pennellii. NCBI lineage: Eukaryota > Viridiplantae > Streptophyta > Magnoliopsida > Solanales > Solanaceae > Solanum > Solanum pennellii. The sequence continues at coordinate 49,930,779 of NC_028638.1, forward strand.
ATGCTAAGTTCACTTAGCCCAATCCAATTTATTTTGTTTTCATTTTCCATCTGTAAATTTACTTGGATAAAATTAATTATAACATCACAAAATGAATTTTACGATGACTATTTTTCTAAAAGCGAACTACGGATGAATATAAAGCTACTCACAAGAAATCGAAATACAATTCGAAATACAACTCTATTTAATAACGTGATAGTTATATATATATTTTTAAAAATATTTTTTACAAAAGTAATCGTAATTGTACAGATATTTAAATGTTATTTTAGATCGTAAACTTAAAAAGAAAATATTTTTTTGATTAATTTCAATATATTCATAAAAAAATAATCTAGTAAATATTCTTTATTTTTAAAAAATGAGAGTAATTTTTTTTAAAGCACGTCTTAAATTAATAACATATCGATCGATTTGATTAGTGCCACGTGGCAATTTTAGCACCTCGTATTTTGATTCAATTATTGGAGTTTGGTATGAGAAAAAGTAATGGTTATGTAGAAAGTGCAAAGTTGTCTCCATGATTATTCACATGCCAAAAATAAGTTGAATTCAAGTGGAATCCATAAATATTTGTTCGTTCAATTTTAATATTTTTTTAGAGTTGAAATTATGAGAATCGTGTTAAATATCGTTAAGAGTGATCACTGAGTTTAAATGTGGAATATTTTTAATTTATAAAAGAGTGATAATATTTATATATATTTTTTTTTTTTTTCATATTCTATTTAGTAGATTTCTCTGAGTATTTTATTGTCATCTGTATTTCCAAAACAATTATGTGTTAAGAAAAGGCAAAAATAAAATAAAATAAAATAAAAATGATGAAAAAGGAAAAAAATTAAAGAAGATAACTGGTCAGCAGCCAATTCAAATCTGCAGATTCAACTAAATTATGTCATTCCAGATGTCATTCTACAATCATTTGAGTATTTATAAAAATATCAATACAAAATCATACTAAAAAAAAATAATAAAAAGCTTACTATAATTAATAATAAAAATAAAATAGTAGACTCCAGAGTTTTCAACTACTTTGAAATCTAATATATTTTTAAAATTGTGCTCATTAACTAATCAATAAATATAATGTGTAGTTTATTATAAATCATCTCTTATTTATGGGAAATGCTTTTATTGAAGTGAAATTTGTTTAAGAGTGGATGGTTATTAATTTTAATTTTAAATTTTAAAAATAATCTTTTAGTTTTTGAATAACATTTATTTTGGAACAAGAAAGTTAGAGCTAAGTTCTACGTAGTAGTTATGTCAATATAAAGTCCTTAATTAGATGGCTAAATGACTAAATTTGTCTAACATCACGTGATCACCCAACCAATAATTATCAATTATTAATTTGTGTCGAAATGAAAAAGTTTTTGACAAAATTCATTTTTTTATCAAATACTTCCCACTATTTCCACTTAATTATCAACCAAGGTTTCTGACTTGAAAGAAAAATAGTTATACTTAATATTTTTCATAGCACATTTTATTAATTTTTCATGATTAATGACAAGATTGAGATGATTAATTCTCTTCATCCTAGTCTGTCTCGTTTTTAATTTTCATGCTTTTTAAAAAAAATCAAATTATAAGAATTTTTACATTTCTTGAAATATTTTTTCATCATATTCATATGAAAAATATAATTTATAATACTTTTTATATTTTTTTTGAATATTTAAGTTTTTTAATTTAAAATATTAAATTAATATATAATTTAATTTAATTTTAAAAATTAATTAAATTAATTTTCTAAAATGTAATATAACAAATAAAAGTGAACACGCCGTATTATGGATTAGGCGTGCATGAACTAGAAATAAGAAAGAAAAGAAAAGGCTGAAATTTGTCGAGTTAGTTAGTTTGGACTTCAATATGCTAATTAAATACTTATGTCGTCTTGTTTAATTAACTTTCGATAATTGATGATGTTTCTTAAAGGTTCTTGTACATTCCATAATTAAATACAGTATTTTATAATTCTCCTTTCGTTTTATTTTATATTTTTTCTCTTATATAAATAGTTGTTTATAATACTTGTCATTTCAAAATCAATATATAAATTATTATATTATTTTCTTTTCGAGAAAATTATATGAAATAATAAACTATTTAATTCAAATTAAATGATATAACCATATTTTATTTTATTTGTAATTTGCAGTAAACATCTCCTTTTTTTGCTAAATGGTTCGATATACAATTAGTCATGTTCGATAACAATTACCTATTTGGTATATCAGTGTATAAAATTTGTTTGTGTTTACATAAAGCGAGAAAAATTGTATATACTAATATGAATATATATATTTTCGTCGTATACATTTATAATTATATAAATACAAATCTTATTATACGAATTACAATATATAAATAAATTTATACAAAACTGAATAATTTGTATAAAATTCTAGCGAATTATACAAATTAAAAGCTACATAACAAATATAAAATTTACTATGAAGCATAATTATTCGAACTATAACCATAATAAATAAATATAATTTTTATGTTTGAAGTGAATTCCATAAATAAAACGTAAACCCTTTATCAAATAAACCACCGATTGACATATAATCAAACATTTTCTTGCATTATCTTCAACTCAGGGATCACTACCGTTCTTATTCCATAGATAAAGCGTGGAGAGAGTATTATTTTTCGATTCTTAAATGTTAAAATATAGAGAAAAGATTCAAATATGTCATTGAATTTTTAGAAAAGATTTGTTTATGTTATCTTAAAAGTTGGGTTCATTTATGTCATTATTTTTTTAACAGTGATTTTGCAAAATCATTTTTGACACGTGACCAATTATAATTCGGCCACGTCATCAATTTTATTTTAAAAAATCAATTTTATTCATAATTTTGATTTTTTATTAAAAAAGTTAATTCATTTTTTTTTTTGCAGAATTTTGATTTTTTTTATCAAAAAAATTGATGACGTGGCCAAATTACAATTGACCACATGTCAAAAATGATTTTGTAAAAATCAGTGTTAAAAAATAATGGCATGAATGAGCATTTTTTTAACAATAATGACATAAATAAGCCAAACTTTTAAGTATGACATAAATTAACCTTTTTTAAAAATTCAATAGCATATTTAAATTTTTTCCCTAAAATAAAATTGTTTATATTCTTAATTATTAGTATTATAATTAATATTAGTCCAAGTTTCTTTTTGATTCTCTATAAAGATTCTACTAAATTGGGGAATATTTAGTACATTAATTGGAATCTTCACAGCTAAGCCTATGACCACAACTTTAGAAAAAAGTTTTCAATTAAGATTATTCTAATTTTGAAAAAAGGAGTCGAAATCTAATTGGAATTTTTCTTCTTCTAAATAAAATCCAAACAGCTAAAAAAAGGGAAATAAATAAATAAAACAAACAAGTTGCAGCAGCCAATTTGGATTTACATTCAACAAAATTACATTGTCATTTAAGAGTCAGCACCCATACAACAATATTATCATTATATTACCTCACTATTAAATTAAAAATATTTTCTTTTACTTAATCTTTTTATTTAACAACAAAGTTAGAATTTTTTTCTTTTTTATATTACCCCTAATATTAAATAAATATACAAAAAACTTCAAAATATCATTAATTTTGATTAAAAAAAAATATTTCCTCCTTTTTTGTACGTTGTCTTGTTGTTAGGGAGGTATTAATTCTTTTTATTTTTCTTCCAATTAGGTAAAGTTTGAGTCCAACACGGACCATATAATATATATTTATTATTAGATAATTGTAATAATAAATAAAATAATAATTAGTATATACTTACTAATATGTGATTAGACATTATTAGTATTAGAGATTATTACAACAGATATAATAATAATAACCAGCCACCACTCATATTATTTTGCTACTATATAAGAAAATCCAATACAATTGGAATTTCTATTCCTTTCTTCTTCTTCTTCTTCTTCATTTTTCTTCCTATAATATTTTTGAACTTTATTTTTTTTCTTTATCGTTGTATTTATCGATTTATGTTAGAAGAAAAAATTCAGATTAAAAAAAATAATTCCAGGTTCGTTTTCTTATCTCTCTTGATGATTTTATTTTTCTTTTTAGTCTGAGGTGATTTGGAATTTATATAAGATGCATAAATTAATATTATTCTTGTTGCGTTCATTAGAATTCTTTGTTTTTCATTTCTTATTATGAAAAATGAAGATGGCTAGAATATTAATATATATATATATATAAGAACGAGAGCAGATTTTTTAAAATTGTAAAAAAGTTGATTTTTTTAATTGTAAAAATGGGAATGTGTTGGTGTTTCTAACGGTAATTTATTGTATTTACTAATATTTTATTTTGTAGGTTTGATATGAACAATGAAGAATTTTTGTAAGCTTAAACGTTACGTTTTCCTGACATTTTTAGGTTAACACAAATAATACTGTTTGGATAAGTTTAATCTTTTTGGAAATAGGTGTTTGGCTAAGCTAAACTTTTGAGAATTCACAAAAGCTAAAAATAAAAAATAAAAAAAATTGTTAAATAACTCAGTTTCCTTTTAAGTCTGCTTAGAAAAGAACGAGTCATTTTTTTTTTAATAATATTTTTAACTTTAACTTTTCACGTGACACGTTTAAAGTCATAAGATACATTTTAACATAATTTTAATTTAGAACCACAAGTTTTCTTTTCTTAAACTCTCTTTTAAGTCAAACTATATCATTTTTTTTAAAAACGGAAAAAGTACCTGTTCTTTCGACTGTTTGGCTTTATGATAAATATTTATCCCAAAAACTCATAGTATTTTTTTTTATATACGTAATATAATCTAATAAAACCTAATTTTCTCATGATTGGATAGGCTTAAAGTATCATGAGCAACGCCATTGCTGAGGTAAAGAACAGAATTGCTATTAATAGAAGTGTATCACATGCACCTTTAGTCGTTTTCTCTCCCTCTCTCTATATTTTTTTTACAGACATGTTTCTATTGCTGATACATTTGAACTTATTAACTTGACTAAGAATAACGGCAGAAAAAACGTAAACTTAGAAGTATTCAAATTTAATTTTTCATCGAAGCGATTTGCAGCGAAAAATCGATTTGAAACGAAATTTTAATAGTGACTATGTGAAAACACGAGTCCATGTCATGTCAAGGAAATGTTGTTTCCTTGTTCTTTCCTATGCTTACCTAAGCAAATGTCATGCTCATAGGCCCATGCAATAATAACAACCAAAATGTACACACACATTATTCCTATTCCTAGCTCGAGAAGGTAGAAATCGTTTCAAAATAAACAATAAAAAGGAGAAAATATCATAAACAACTTACACATTAAATTTTTGCTTATTATGCACACATTAAATTTTTGCTTATTCATTTTGTTTGTTTGTTTATTGAGGTTTAAGTACATTTACAGTACGAATTTATTTTTTTATTTTTTTGGTTTGGTGCTTGCAGGATATAGACAGAGACAATTTATTAAAAAAAAAAAGAAAGACATTTTTGAAACTTCCTATTTTAGACGTTACAACTAGCAAATAACATACATTTTTTTATCAACAAAATTTTGCAAAAAGAAAAAAAAGAAAAAAATGGGGTTTATGACATTATTAGAAGTGGCATCAATGCCAATATTGCAAGTGCTAATAGTAAGTGGTTTAGGAGCTGTAATGGCCACTGATTATCTTAAGCTACTTCCTGCTGATGCCCGCAAATACCTTAACAGAGTAAGTAATCTTCCTAATTTAGCCATTTTTATTTTATTTCTCGACTCGAGTTTAACTTTTATACATTCACATATCTCTCCAGATAGTTTTTGTGATATTTACACCGGCCTTGATGTTTGCGAGTTTGGCAGAGTCTGTCACCTTTCAAGATATCATCACATGGTACATTTATCGCTCAATCAAACAGTATTACATAAATTGAGACGTAAACAGTATTTGATTATTGTCTATACAGGTGGTTTATGCCAGTTAATGTTGGATTAACATTTCTATTTGGAGGGATTCTTGGATGGATAGCTATGAAAATATTGAAACCAAAGCCACATCTTGAGGGACTCATTATTGCTACATGCTCATCAGGTAACAGTTTAATGGGGCGGAGCTAGAGTTTTTAGTTACATATTCACAAAAAAAAACACAATACTGTTTAATACAGTAACTCAAAATTCTGGATCTGTCTCTGCTCTAAACATAATTTTTTGCCAAATAGGAAACTTGGGAAATCTTCTTTTGATTGTCATTCCTGCAATTTGCAAAGAAGATGGAAGTCCATTTGGTGATCATAAAACTTGTGCTTCTGTTGGCCTTTCGTATGCATCTTTCTCAATGGCAGTAAGTTTTTAATTAAAACATCACATTCTCCCCCTGAAGTTATGTTCATAAACTTCCAATTATCAACACAAAATTTTCGCGATTTTGTAGCTTGGAGGTTTCTACATTTGGACATTCACTTATCAGCTAATAAGAAATTCATCCTTGAAATTCAAATCACTAAAACCAGCAGAGGAAAACGAAGCGTTTAAGGGACCAAATGTGGACTCAGAGACAAATGAAAAGTCTTGCCTTCTTGACAACAATTCTCAAGATCAACTTCCTATTAGTACCACAAAAACAACTGAAAATCAAACAGTAGAAGTATCATCATGGCGAAAAATAGTAGGTGTGGTACACACTTTCTTAGAAGAAATAACAGCACCTCCAACTCTTGGAGCTGTAAGTATTACTTATTTCTGGTTTCACTTGTAGTTTTTTGAATGGATGTAATTACATGTTATTCTTAAGTAATTCCGATTTTTTTTTTCTGTTTTTGAATGATATTTCAGATTGTAGGATTCCTGTTTGGTTCAGTTACATGGCTGAAAAACCTGGTGATTGGGGATGCTGCTCCTCTTAGAGTTATTCAAGACTCTGTTAAGTTACTTGGGTATGTGTTACTCGTTAAATACAGTAGAGCCGTTAATATAAGTTAGGTCTTGCTTAATCAGGAATTTAATAGGACTGAACTAAGATTTTTGAAGTCTATTTAAGAAAAAAGTTTTTTAGCTCGACCTGAATAAGTTTGCTGATTTGTGGGGCTTGAGAAATATTGATAGGGCAAACTCGTGGGCCAATAAAAATTTATTGAAAATATAATATAATATTAAAATTTAAAAATAAAGAGAGTCCTAACTCAAAACAATTAGATTAATAAATCTATTTAGATATTTATAGTTTTACTTGAAAAAAACTTAATAAATATAATTTTATTTGTGAATTTGATTAACAAGTAGTAACATTAATATCATATAATATTGTTCTGTTGATATTTATGATAATTCATTTAAATTATAATTTAATATAATAATTATAAAAAATATATAGAATTTTTAAAAAAATGGGCTGGCCCGGCAAGCCTGTAGTCCACGTACTTGTGGGGTTGGTCCGATCGTTTTTTGGCCCACACAAAAAATGAGCTAACTCGCCCTGACTCGTAAAATATCAAAATTTGTATGGATTAACCTGGATGGAGTAAGCTAGCTCATTTTGACAGCTCTAGGCGATCAACTAAAAGGTTTACATGTTGTTTTCTTACATATCAGGGATGGAACCATTCCATGCATCACTCTTATACTTGGAGGCAACCTCACACAAGGTAAGTACCGCAAATCTAAAACGATTTCCATAACAATGTTATATGTACACGTATATATACTCATTCTGAACTCACTGACTCCGACAGGATTGAGGAAGGCAGAAGTAAAACCATCAACTATAATAGCAGTTGTTTGCGTACGATTCATCTTAAGTCCATTGATAGGGATTGTAATTGTTAAAACAGCAGCCAACTTAGGGTTCCTTCCAGCAGATCCTCTGTATCATTTCGTGCTAATGCTTCAGTACACAGTCCCACCAGCTATGAATATCAGTAAGTTATATAACAATTTCATATATATATATATGTGTATCAACTTGAGATGCTGATGTTTATGAACATGGATGATGAAATGAAATGCAGGTACAATGACACAATTAGTTGATGTAGCACAAGAAGAGTGTTCTGTTCTAATCATGTGGACTTATTTGGTAGCAGCATTAGCACTCACCATTTGGTCCACTATATTCATGTGGATCTTATCATGATAAATATAATTAATAATAATGTACTCTATACAACAAATCTTAGATACTGAAACCACTATTTTTTTAAAAAAATTTTAAAGCCAAAATTCTTTTATGATTGTGCTTGTAAACTGTTCTACATTTATTTATGAAAATATGGAATCATCATTTCTCATTTGGGGTATATAGAACTGAATTGAAAATCAAATTAAATTACAAATCGAGTCAAAACAAAAAAAAAGAAAAATTAAAATCTGAATAATGGTTTGGTATTGGAAAAGAAATTCAGACTTAATTTGGATTGATTTGATTGTAACTAAAAGCAAATCAAATTCGAGACTAAATCAACCCGACATTATATATATATATATATATATATATATATATATATATATAAT
>NC_028638.1:49939713-49955481 GCF_001406875.1 Solanum pennellii
TATATATATATATATATATATATATATATATATATGTAATTTTTAAAATTTATTTCATACATAAAAGTATTTACATTGATATAATTTCTGAATATCTCTCAACTTTTTCATAATTTTTTAACTTTTACCTATTATTTCAAGTTTTTTAGACTTAGAATTTTGAACGGCCCTATAAAGATTATATTCCATCGATATTAGTAATTCTAATAAAACTCAATTCAAAATTAAATCACTTACAAAAAGAAATTAATTCAACACACAAAAATGACAGTAATGTCAGAATATTTGTTCTTTAATTTTATATTGATTTAAACATTTAAAATACATAATCTAATTTTAGTATGTCATAATAGAGATTAAGCTTATTTTAATTCTTTTAAAATATTATCATTTTCACTACATGTTAATTTACAATATTTATTTTATGCAATTGTATTATTATTTTTTTAATTTAATATTCTAGTGTCATCATTCATTTCATATTTGTGTTATTTTCTTTAAAAACACTTTAATTGATTTTATTTTGATAAGATTAATGAAATATTTGGACTAAGAAACAAGTTAACTAAATGTTGGTATAAATACTTTACCAGCAAATCCGAAAAACCCAAGTTTTATTAGTTAATTTGATTTGTAATTCTAAATATCTGATATAATATGATTTAAAAAATCCGAACTAACTCGATTATATACAACCCTAAAAAATAGCCTGCCTTCGTATAGATAATTTGACCCCAAGTTTCAATACTCTTTATTTCTAAATTTCTAATCTCAGTCAAGTAGTACATATAAATTGAAATGAAAAACAACACATGTTACAACCACATCAACCCTATGCATTTTAGATAATGTTCCAATATCTCCAAAAGCATATCTAGAGGGGGTTTTGTGGGTTTACGTAAATCTATGCCCCCTCTCTAGATTATATATAGTAGTATTATATTTTTTAAAAAGTATTTAAATATAAAATTGTAAATTCATGTTAAAAATAACATATAATAATACCCTTGAGTGCACCTCTCCAAGCAAAGATAGAAATTCTTATTTTTGTTAGTAACACCCCTCCAAGTGATTATCCATAACACCTTTAGCATTACAATCAATTTTTCTTTTATTTTTTGCTTAAAACTTCCAAAATTTTCAGTGTGTAACATTACATTTTCCTAAAAGAAGTTAGCACGGTATAAAATTTTATATAATTAAATCAAATGTGTATATTAAAATTTAACACTTGCAGTATTAAATATGTTTGGACCTATAATTTTAAAAATATTTAACAGTTTAATATTAAGAATGTAAAGATCAAACCGATCAAATTTATATCTTAAATGCATCATTTCGTAATAGTGCGCACATTTTTTCAAAATCCTGAATACACCTCTGAATATCTCAGTCTATGGTAACCAGCTAAATTACACTTTAGAACATTTATGTGAACATATAATAGTGGCAGAAAGCAATAAAAGAATAACTATAAATGTTTTTGCAGCATTTAATGGAGCTGCATTGATCTAATGATACACAAATGTCCGTTAAAAAACAATTCAACTATCACACTGGAATAAAGACTACATGATACATGATATCGACCTCCACTTTCTTGGTAAAGTTATCGGTCTGATACAAGGGTAAGTTGTAGTTTAGGTCGATTAGGCTGAGGCTCAACGACTTCCATGTGAATTCTCACTGTTCCAAGTACACCATATGAAACACTTCCATCAAGCTTTCTAATTTTCTGTTGTTTCTCATCGACTATCCATTCCCCTCCATTGTCGCCTTTAGATGTCAAGTATACAGGCCCTTCAATACCATACCTGGAAAGTGTATACAATAATCGATGAGCTAAACCGATGCAAAAGGAAATCCATCAACTTGTATAGTTAACTTTTGCTCTCTAAATGAAGAAACAACAACTAAGGGATAACATACTTGGGCACAAAGACAATGAAGCCATTGGATCTTATTTTAACTATTCTCGCCTCGGTATCTGTCGGTCTGCACAAGAATGGAAAAGTAAAAAATGAGAAGAGTATGGAGGACATAAAGGGAGATAAACCAAGAAGATGTTCTTCATACCGCTTCCTGAAGAAAATGAGAGTATGGAGCTCTACTGATGCTCTGCTGGCCATCTGAGCATTTCTATGCCGATAATTTAGATCTGTTTTGGAACAGGAATGAGCAAACACAACCACATAAAATGTGAAATTAGACAACAATTTCTACTATTTTCCTGAGAAAGACTTTTACTTTTACTTCTTTTTTTTTATGACAAAGGAAACCCGCAGCCGCTACCCTTTGGGTGCGCACAGGGTAATTCTTTTTCTTTTATCCTTTTCACATGTCATTCAGTAAAGAAAACCCACACTGCCATAAATAGTAAATGTTGATGAGAGTGAAAACTAGGTCTGAACAGAAGTTCTTTATAGTTTTAACCCTTTAATGTTCGAAGTTCAGCAATACATATATTCTAGAAAGCTTGTTCAATCGATTATTTACTTTGAACAGATGGGCTATAACAGAAGTACTCAAGTTCTTTTGATAACTGAGAAATCCTCCAATGACAGTGGTGCACGAATCAAAACTCAATGGGATAATGGAAATGGACCTCCACCCTTCTCCGATTAAATACCATGTTTTGTCTGCAGCAAGTTCAAATATGTGGCGTACGTCTAACCCACACATTACCCAATAGTGCTCTTACCACTAGACCGGAGCCCTAGAGGGTACTCAAATTATGGCTAAGTAAAAACCTCGAAACTAACAGACACATTCAATCCCAAGTCTCCACTTCTCATTCTCAGTGGAGAAAAAAAGCGTAAAAGCATTAATACAAACTTCTTCTGATATCTCTGGACAGATGACACAACCAAAAGCATAAAAGCAATAATCAAGAACAAGCTCATATACTCCCCATCCACAAGAAGTCTAATGCATTTAAAACGTAATGCCAAGCATAATGAAAAGCAATACTTACTGTCAGAAATACTAGTTAGCTTGGGTCTATCTTGGAACACACCAGGAAGCTGATAAATTCCCAAAGAAGCAGCAAGCAATCGATGGACGATGACATCTACAAGACAAGACAGAAAAAGAGGCTCACAATTGGTCACATCCACTGCACTGTCATTATAAATGGACGGTAACTCTTACTAACCAGCATATCTTCTAATGGGCGAGGTGAAATGAGTATAAAGAGGAGAGGCAAGACCATAATGAAGATATTCCGGAGGACTAAGGTCTCCACTACAAAAGTAAACCGCCTGAAAATGCATACCAGAAGCAACACCAACTCAGAAATTACATGATATTTCAGAAGTAGGGGATTTGTCAAACCAACGAAAAAGGAACACCTGTGTCATGCATCTGGTTGCCAGAATCCGGATCAGCTTGTTGAAGTATGGATCGTCACCCTAGGGGGAAGATAAAAAGTTAGCATATGAATGCACAACGGCAACCAATGGAACTAGATGTCCCTAACTACTTTGAGGAGTGCAATATCATCACCCTATGCAGTGTTTCTTGGCTATTAAGTCCCCGATTGGTAATTCTTCCACAAAAGTAGTCCTTCCGTCAATTTTGAGCCAAATTAACTTATGTAAATGTATGCAATAGAATTACAGGTATTTTAGAGAAGGACTAATGCAATCTTTCAATAAACAACAGAACAGCCGAAACAAGAATCAGAGAAGGCATTCATCCATTGTCTTGCTATTTTCCTTTTATTTTGAAGAGAAAACAACAGCTTATTTTTAGCCAAATTACCTTCATTTGTGAGCTTAACACATTATTAAGTACCTTATGTTTGGCCGAAAAATACAGTCAATAGTGAGCACATTGTGTTGTAAAATGATACCGAAATTCTTAACAGTAGAAGTTAGTCTAGGCTCCATTTAAGGCTAGGATCTAAATAGATTGAGCCTAAAATTCCACTACTCGAGCTCAGCTTAATTGAAGAATTCGAAGGGGCTTGGCATTAAGCTGCAAAAAGCTTGAACATATAGAGTTGATCTGCCACAAGCCCTATGTTCCAATTAAAGAAAACCAAATTTGAAATTAAAATCTCTAATAATTTATGAACTGATAAAGCACTTAAATTAGCAAACCAACTTAAATCCTCTAAGCCAAAAAGTAACATGGCTTGCAAATATCAAGCATCCTAATAATAACTTAATACAAGTGAATGACACGAAAAAGTCAATTGCAAAATTAGTAGTCCATTCCATTTCAATAAATTAAAAAGAGAAGAGATTAGTAAAATCATTCCTCATGAATTGTTTTAATACAACAAAAAGCCCAGTGCACAAAGCATCCCGCTTTAGCAGTGTCTTGTAAACACAATATGAGAGGAAATGAGAAGGAAGCAGAGTCACACAACCACCTTTTCATACACTGTCCAGCGGCAGCAGACTTGTGGATTATGTTTATCACACTTTTTGGACTCAATTGGGTCATGCCACAGAATATCAGGGATGGCTTTGAGAGTTGGGAGTTGTGGGAAAATTATTGGCTGGAAGATGATACCTGCTGCTATTTTTTGGAGTATCTGTAATGAAATAAATAGGAGATGCTTTGATGGAATATCAACTACCTACCAATCTCTAAAATCTAGTTGTCTTATGCTGTTGTATAGTTGGGTTATATGTCCCCAATAAATTCCCCTGTTACCTTCTTGAATTTTACCAGCTCACTAGCTCTAAACTAGATATGCAAGGGAGGTGATAAGTTCTTTTTGCTACTCTACTTTTGTTACTATTATGCATTCACTTGATGCCAGCAATGAAATTATTTATTTCATAAAAAAACGAGAGAATGAATAAGAAACTGATGAAAGAAAGAGGTTGTGTGGCTGCAAAACAAGAGAATGAATGAGAACTGATAAAGAAAGAGGTTGTGCGGCTGCACATTAGAAGTAACCGGAAATATCAGGTAATGTTGTATGAAGCTTTGTCTGCTAGGGTTCCATGTAGCTTGTACGGAGAGATGAAACTCGTTTCTCATGTAGGTCAGTGAACCCATACCCGAGCTATTCTGAAATTAGGTCGATGCTTGTTCAGGTCAGCTCAGCTCAGCTCAATAATAGCCAGGCCGGGCTAAGCAAAAAATGAGTTGACACATGCAGCTTTGTGAACTCATCTATAATATACGACTTGATATAGCTAAAACCCCTTCAGAAATATAGTGGAAGGAACAAACTTCATTCTTTCATTCTTAAGTTTCACTATGCACATCAGGTTCAATAAGCCAAAACTCACCTCGGCAAGATCTAGAGAGTCAGCCAATGCTTTGGATGATGTCACATCCAAACTAAGACCAACTGCTTCAGCTGTGCGGAGAAGAGGCTCAAGCATTTCTTTGGTTGGGCTTGGATGGCGTCTGCAAATGAAAATGCATCATGTAAACTTGGAGAATTATCAAATTTAATTGAAGTACCAAATGTAAGCTTTTATAGCCATTTCAAAGTGTCACAACTCTGGCATAACATGTAATTCGAGTTTTTGCGGAACACTTGGAATTCGACTAGAGCCACCATATCTGTCTCTAGTGCTCCATCTTAGACAACTATGAATAGCTATGTGATGTATGAAAATTGTACAGAAGGTTGGTGAAGGAGGGGAGAAGATGAAGCAGAGTTGCATGTAAAAGTGGACTGAGTATGTTAAGCCTGTTAATACTAGACAAGCATCACCCCTACAAGGAACTGAAGCCCTTAAAAAATATGTCATCGTCCCTTCGAAGAATTGAAGCCCTTAAAGAAATGTAGCCTCGCATGTGTGTTTCTTTAATTGTTATCCTTAATTACAACTTTGTAACTCAATAAACATATGCCTGTGAGCAAGGAATCACTCTAAATAACTGCCTGTAAGCATTCATCGAACTTCTAGATCTCCAAAAAACTTCTCATTATTACCTGCACTCACATATTATACCATCTTAGGAAAGTTAATTCTTTCAGAATGACAGGATCATATTACATTCTTTTTTTAGCACATGAAGGATACGGAAAGAGACTTATACAGCATAGCAGGATATAGATACGAGACGAGAAAATTTAGACACCAGTTAAGGAAAATATTATTGGTAAAAGAAGTAAACTATACAGACGGATTTGTTTCTAAGTAACAGTAGCAACAAACCTTAATAGTGAGCAGACAGGAAAATGCTTAAGGATTTTTTCAGCAACTGCAACATTAGCAGCAAGCATAAACTCCTCAACCATTTGGTTTGCTTCACGAATCTGATACATTCCTATACATACAACATAAAATTAACTTCACACGACTACTCAAACAATCTAAAGAAGGACAATGTCATGTGCAGTCCCACAAAAATAGCAGAATCTTTCTCTGAAATAGTGGGTGTAAAACATTGGTAAGGGATATGATATAAGAGCTCAAAGCTAAGAATTTTAATGTCACAATACTGCACCAGTTTGAAATAAATGATCCTTAAACTGAATCTTAAGCACTGTCAAATATATACTTTCAAGAGATCTGTAAGAAAAATTCTTGGCTTTCCAAAAAGCAGGTAGTTGGGCACCTTTATCTAAATTACAATAAGCTACCGAGAGGGAGGGAGGTAGGGAGAGGGAGGGGGAGAGAGAGAGAGAGATGGATTATACCAATATCAAGAGGGTCATGAGTTTCAGTATCAATCTGAAATTTGACTTCAGCAGAGGCAAGTGTCAGTGCACCCCTATCAATGCGTCTTTGCCTCATTATCTGCAAAGTTGGTCTCATTAGAATGCCTTTAATATATTGATACTAGAGCTGAAAGTCCAAAGCTGAGATATAGTAATTAAAGGAGAATAAGGATTACAAGATCAACACCTTGGCTAACCCATTCAAATTTCGTAAATCTGAAGTTATTGGATCCACCAAGCGACTGGAATAACAAACATGACTGGTTAAGTATGGGAACTAGGAATTACAGAATGATTGAAATAACAAAATTGCAGATACAAGTTCTCTCGAAGTTTAAGAAGACGGACATGCGAGTACTGACTAGTTTAAAGTTGGACAGGAAACAAACTCATAAACTTGTATTTTTCAGGTTGAGCGGTTCACCCTGTCAGGCCATACAAAAATCCACTTCCACAATCATCAGTAGTGGATTTTTACTTCTAACCATCTAAGGCCCCTTTAGTTGAAATAACTTAAACTTTGGAATTATTTTCTGCAACTACATCAAAAGTGAGATGCGTTGAAATAAACAAATTTTTAGTTGTTTTTTTTATATAAAAAAAAAAGAATAGTTTTAGGCCTGTGGGTACTTTAGAATTTCAATTTTCACTACATGTACAAACACACATCTAATCTGGCTGCTATTTACTTGATCACAAGCCCAAACAAAACTTAACCTCCAGCACGAACTACAAGCAGGACAAGATACAGATGCTAACCAACCTCTAAATTGAGCAAGACAAAGCAACTTCACATTTTGATATGGAAGTTCCACCGACGTATTTTGTACTTTGTGTAATCTTAACATTTTTTTTTGGATCATGTTAACATCTTTGTGAAATCTTAACATCTTTCTAAAGGAAAGGAGTCCTGTCATATGCCTCTCCATTAAGCATGAAGGCGAGGGGAGGGGGTCTGCTCAATCATATACCCACAATCTTTCATGTATTTCACTTTTGTTACTAAGATACACAAAGGATACAAAGCATAACACGCCAAAACTACAAGCCAGATCAGGAAAAGAAAGAAAAGGGAAGAGACTGTTGCGAATCTCATAACTCAGTACTACATTGTCTGCAAATAACATATACCATGGCACCTCACCTTGGATGTGCCGCATCAGTTCATCCATCACCAAGGCAAAAAGGAACAGACTTAAGGGTCAATCCCTGGTGCAGTCCCATCATAACTGGAAAGTGGTCCAAGTCCCCTCCCACTGACCTTACCCGATTCTTAGCTCCATTGTACAGGTCCTTAATCGCCTTAGTGTAAGCCACATGTACACCTCTAGCCTCCAAGCATCATCATAGACCTCCCTGGCCACTTTGTCATATGCCTTTTCTAGTCTAGGTCAATAACACACCATGCATACGCCTCTCTTCCTCTCTCGATACTGCTTTACCAGTGTTCTCACAAGATGAATGGTTTTGTCTTCAACGCAGCCTTTCAAGGAAGAAGAGGTGTCAACTTAAATCCTAATACAAAACGGTTTCTCAATGGCGAACATCCTAATCTATCACGGAATTTGTTATGGAAGTCTATGGCTCCAAAGAAGGTAACATTGTTCACTTAGCATGCAATGCTAGAATGCACACCACTTCTATTACAAAAACAAAATTACTGGATTTTGAAGAAGCAGCCAATCGAATAAGCCTAGTCCAAGAGAGAGAAGAGGAGAAGAAACTGTATTGTAGCCTATTATTTTTGGTGTAAACAGAAAGGCTTAGAGGAAACAGAACAGATTGTAGAATTATTACGATCCTTGTAAATATTTTTTCTCTTCTTTTCTTCCCCTTTGCGAAGGTCACCAGCATAACCTTAATGCTGAAAATACAACATGACCATTTTCAAAAAAGAAAAAAAAGAGAGAAGAGGAAACTCATTGAACTTTTTTTACAAACAGGTTCCCACCACTCCTTTTTCTTTTAAAAGTTGCTTTGGGAAGAAAAAACAGAAGAAGAGGCACCGCAGAGAAGATGCAGTGAAACAAAGGAAAGAAGAAGTAGAAGAAATTACTGGATTTTGGAGATGAAAAATCATGAGAAATATTGACCACAAGACAGATTGGAGGGAAGACAGCAGAAGACTGGCAACGAAACAAATTTGTCAGACATCTGAAAACTTTTTTAATAACAGTTTAAGTCTCCATACTCTCAGTGCCAAAAACTGGGTCCCAATTTGAACTTGTTGAAGGCTTTATATACCTTGAAGGATTAGGTTTCCCTATTTCTGAGGGCAAAAAACAACAACATAGACTGGAAAAGGCAACACAAATTGCCTCCAGCTAAATCACAGTGCTAGGATACAGTGGTTAATGAGGGACCATCTGCATACCTAATACTGACAAGAATGTATTTGGTTCAAGATGTTTGAGAGGAGATAACGCTTTAGAATCTGATATAGGCAGAAAATAACCAAGAAGACAAAACGTAAACAGAAACATCAAATGGGGGCACCTGTCATCCATTCTCGCTTGCGCCTCGACATAGGATAATGCTGCACATGATTTAATCACACTTTTAGTGTATCTTGTAGAAATAACCTCAGCATCAGGTGTCATTTCCTGAAAGGCAAATAAATGCACATTAGGTGAAAATATAGATATAGAACTTATGTCGGGGGGTTGGGTGGGGGGTGGACGCAAGCAAAAACCAAGCAGATAGGGACTAATGAAGGTTATTATAGGATGCAAGTATAATTGACGCATACAATCCAGAATGCTAAAAATGTATTTCATCAACAACCTGCAACAATTAAGTTTCTATCTTCTTATATGTAGCTATCTGCCTCATGGAAGGATTAGTCATGTGACATAACTCCGCAAAATGACCGACAATTAATGCAGTTAGATAATTGACCAGTAACTAGGTTTGTATAAGCTGCTTGTTAGTAAAAGACAAACTATACTGACTTCAGACTGGGGGATTGTACGAAGCTCTACGTAGATAGACATGCAGCAAGAAAGACAAAAAACAAAGATAATTGGCAGATATTTGAGAGTAAAGAAGCCTGTCAGAAATAGAAGATCAGCTATCACTACTAAAATTAATCACATACCCAGATAACTGAGAAAGCTAGTCTTTCAACATCAGAACGAAGTGAACAAATATCTGCCAAGTAAAGAAAAAAGACAAGATTATTTGAAGACATTAAAACAATTGATCCAAATCCATCTCCAAGCCATCTGACAAGCAAAAACTAGTCCAGGCTAGTGCCTGAAAAGTAAATTTTACCTTCTGTAAGAGGTTTTGGAAGCATGTCGATTCTACGCTCTACAAGATATACAGAAGTGCCCCTTTGTGAAGCCTCATCATCGAGTGGAGTTCCAGGATGAACAAAATTTGTAACATCGGCAATATCTGGTATGTATTAAAGACTCACAACTAGACTTTCCCATGATGTAGATGATATATTTATTTATAAATATAAATATAAATAAATAACAAAAAAGTCCTGGAATACAAAAGGTTGTTTTGTAGGCGAACTAACTAAGTTTTTGGAGGCGAGCGGAGTGAGGCAATGAAATTGTTTAGGCGAAAGAAAAGAGAGAATTAGTGGATTTTCGAGAATGAGAATCATCTATTGTCTCATTTCTTTTCCATAGTAAGAAGACACTAAGACGCACCCACTACACACCACACAATCAAGTGTCTGTCTAGCAGGGTCCTTCCCCGTGTGAAGGGAGTGCACAACTATTGTAGCTAGGGCCAACAAAATTTGGGAAGTGAAAAGATATTTAGGTACAAAATCATGAGGATAGAAAGCATTAAAGGAAATAAGAGATGGTATCACAAATGAATACCCATCATTACACTGGTTGTACACAGAAATAAGCCAAAGATGATTCGAACAGCCTCATGTGACCAAAACCCTCATCACATCCCTCTTCAAGGAGATCACTGTCTCTTGAAGAAGGAAATCAGCAAAAGAGATCAGTGTTAAGTTTTGTAAAGAGGATCATCCCATCATGTATTTGGTGGACTATTTGGAAGGAAGAAATGATAGATGTTTTGAGGGTAGGAGGAGTTCAGTACAGGATATTAAGCTAAAATACATTTTGCTTTTCTGTTTTTGGTGCACTAAACTGTATTCTAGTGACACTGAATCAATCCTAGATGTCCTAGGCACCATTAAGATTGGTTTCACATCTGATATATTATGTATCTATTCCATTTGTAAATTGGTTTTTTCAGTACTAAGTGCTGATTTTAATACCAAGTTACTTTACTCAAAAAAACTTCTGTAAATTCTAGCCAAAAGATTTAAAAACAAACATGGATACGAACTCCCACTTCAAAATTTCCATTTGAAAGAGGCATACAATGCAATGCATCATCAATATCTCTGCATCCTGCATCACAGAAAAAGCAGAATTCTGTCTCAGATTGACATCACATGTAAAAAGTATCTCATCTATGCTGACACAAACTAAATGTGGGCACTGCAGTTAAATGGAAGACGAGAAGCACTATAATTTGGACAACATACCAGGAGGGTCCACACTACATACACGCAGGTGACGCAAATCCTGTCTAATCGGATTTGTCAAATCTTGAGAAGACACCGACCAAGGTAATGGTGGCAAGCACGCCAACACTTGGGCAGAAAATGGCCTAGCATCTATATCATTCTCTATTAGTACCACCTGAAATTATTACAGAACAAATATAGTCAGGACTGTTATTCATCAGAATCAAGAAATAAATCGAATCCTAATTATTTAAGCATGTAAGATAATATATCGGTACCTACATACAAGCAAAGGACACCAACGCCCTGAACACTTAATAGAAGGTATTCAACAATAAGCCACAACAGAAAAACTAAAAACAATCTCAAAAGTACATTACAGAAAAGGTAGAGAAGGATAATTTGTTCAAATTTTAAAGAGCAATGAATGACATATCAAAACATACCTCTGTTTCGGTGTCCCTATCACCTATTTCACCAATAGTCCTCACATAGTGACCAGTTGGATATCGGGACAAACGATCCCATGAATCAACCGCAACAATAATCCGTTTATCCAGCAAATTTCCCAATTGACGAGTTTGAATCCGTATCTTCGGAATCCTGCGGTCTTTGGATACAAATAAGGCATGGGCACGACCACCATCACCAGCTGGCATAGGCATAGGCTCCAAGGATCCACAGTAACTGCAATGATGAAACATACAATATTATATACCAGATAAAAGAAGACTTTGTTGGTGGAAATAGATACAGGCATACAGCAATTTAAAGTATGAGAGTTCAGTGACAGTGCAGAGACTCCAGCGACCATATAACTTTTGCAGGATTTCCACATATTGAAGAGGCAGAACTCTCTAATCCACATGCCACTTTGCAAATGATTTCGGAAATTGAACTCGGCCCGACTTAATCGTAAAGCTATCACAAGAGGTAATAAACAGTCTCAAGAGGAATGACCAACACCTGAAAAGGTGCCTTATGTAGAAGCAGTGTCTGAACTGTCCCGATAGAAGAGCAATACTTAGAACAGTCGTCAGGAAGAAGAAAAGTGGCACTGGAGGGTGTAAGCTCTTAGCTTAAGATTTAGGTGAGATGTGAATGCTTTAACATGGAATCACAACAAGCAAAGTACGACTCTCTATATAATTTCTTTTTACATGTTTTAAGGGGAAATGACCAACACATGATGGTTCATGGTAAAGACAGTTAAATAATTTTTTCTAACAGTTTGAGGGAAAAAGCACTAGCCCCCTTTTTATGCATTAGAGCGACGACGGCTCAAACGAAGCAAAAGTATAAAAATGTAGTTCAAATGTGTAAAAGAAGGGGTCCCATTAGTTTTTAGTTCTGAGTGACTCGTCAGTAACATTAAGCAAAGACATTTTTTACAAATATCTATCATGTTAGAAAAAAAAAATAGCAGGCTTTTCAACCTGATTAAAGTAAAAAATGCCCAAAACATTTTATCCATTTCAAGGAAAGAAAAGAATTCAAAAGACTTAACGATTTGAAAAAATGAAGAATAAACCATCAAACACTATGCCATGGACAAATCAAGTTTGACCCAAAACATGGCAGCTGAAAGGTTCCTAAAGTTAAATGACCAAAACTGTGTTGCTAGGTGGAGACCTATTTGGACGGACCAAGTGTTTATTCAGGCAAGAACCAACAAAGGAAAATTGTTTTGAAGGTATATTCAGAAATAGACTTGAAATGTCTATTTGAATTTTCTGAAAACATGATTGTGTAATGCATGCACATTTCAAAATATCCTTTGAGGTGCTTTTTCAAAAAAAAAAAAAAAGAGGATAAGAATAACTTTAAAATTAAGCTAAAAACCACACTGAATGACAAGAACAACAACACATCTAAAGCCAGCAGATAACAAACAATAACTTACGAGTGCCAGTTCCGCTTTATGATACCAACAACACATCCAGTTGGACGAGAAGGTTTCATTTCCTCAGGTGCAGTTTGCCCTTGATTCAGGACTCTAGGAGCATCATCAGCAGTGTTTGGAGCTAAATGAACATCTTCTTCTTCATCATCTTCAGGATACCGAAATAGTTATGAGATTTACGTGCACAAAAAAAATTCATCCATAATGAGAGCAAGTGAGGACAATATGGACAGACATGCAGGAGCGGAAGGACAAGTTTACACATTCATTTTGATTTGCATGAAAGTTACAAACATAAATTAATAATTGAGGAACTTATCACACTAGAGAGATAATAAAGCAGTTCCAGAAGCGTAAGTTTGAAGATATATATTACAGAAAAAATATAACATGGAATGAATTAAGTTTTCGAAACTTGTAAAATTTGTACAAGTAATGGTGTGACAATAATCAGAAGTGGGTCAAACCTACTGAAATGGAAATGACTACTCTTTTTAGATGGGTTAATCTCACCCCGGTATATAACGCAGAATCTTTTTTTTAATTTATTAGCTCTTTAGTCTTTGTGCTAGACCTTTGGATTTGTCAGCTCTATAGACTTATATTAGGTTTTTGATATCTTTTTATGAGCTGATATCTCCCCCTCTTTTGTAATTATGCATCTCCTTGATGCCTTTGTGATTTATTAAACACTTGCTTCACAAATAAATTATGGATAGCCACAACAGGTTTGTTTTAGCGATATAATAATAGAGTTCTTACCTTTAAAATAGGATTCCTTAATAATATCATAGAAAGTGAACCGCTTATGACTTTTTTCAGGAGAGAAATATAGAGATGTCCTTCTTAATCAAGATAGTCGAGTTGCAATATATTAGAGAAACATGTCATATTTACAACTAAACCATGTGAAATGGTCTAGATATGACCTCTGTTAATAGTGTTGGGACAATCATGTCCCTGCAATAACAAAAGTAGGTTATATTTTCCCTTATTTTCAAATAAACTACCCTTATATTTGTCGTTATTTTCACTTCCTCCACTATCTTTATCACCTTCACAATCTCATGCCAGTAATTAACTTCAGGAATGAAGACAGATAAGGGGACAACGATAGAGGATTCCTGACATTAAAGACCATGTGAAAAGCAGATAAATTATACAAGGAATTTCAAGTTCAAAAGAAACGAGGCTCAGATTGTTAAAAAGAATATCAGAAAATGGGCTAGTCCACAATGGCTGCAAGGAGCAGAAAGCAACAATAGTTTTTTAGTTCAAGAGAGAACATGTTTGCCATATTGAGTTAAACCAGAGAGAGAAAGAAGAATAAGAAAAGTCATGTCAAAGGGTGAATTGGTGAGAAAAAGACTGAATTTGCCGAAGCATAAGTTAGCCTTATGTGATAGTGAAGAAACACTAAGAAATGGAACTTTTTCCAACATCTCATAGACCCAACAGTTGTTCAGCTCATGAGAGAATCTGTTTGGTTACCATTTTGAATTATACCGCACAGAAATAAAAATAAGAAAAGTGTAATTTCACCAAGAGAGTGGTTTGCTGAGGAGAAACACTGAACTTTGAAAGCCAAAACACAACAAGCTCAAACGCTTTAAAATCTGTCGTGGCTGCAAGCATTAGTTAGTCATATCAGACAGAGAAGAACCCCAAGAAATGGAAATTGATTTTCCAAATCTAATAGACCTACCTGAGGTGCCCTCAAGGCTGGAACCTTATGTTTAGTAGGGCTCTAAATGATTGGGAGGTTGAAAGAGTAACAGACCTGCTTCAGGCCTTGAACCCGTTCCTTGGCATTAATGCAGAGCCCGACAAACCAGTTTGGAAATTGCATAGCAGGGGAGTTTTTCCAGTAAAGTCCTGTTACTAGTAAAGGAACATCAACCATTTTTTCACAACAGTTTGGCCCTGGAAATTAATATGGAAGATTAAGATCCCTTTAAAAGTCGCTTGCTTCACTTGGTTGGTAATTAGAAGAGCTTGTCTAACCCATGAAGTGTTACAAAGAAGAGGTATACAGATCTGCTCGAGGTGCTATATGTGTGAACAAGACGATGGCCATTTATTTTTGCATTGTAGGATGGCTACAGATCTGTGGAACTTGTTCATTTGTATGCTCGAGGTTGATTGGACAATGCCCAGAACCACTTTTGAGGTACTAACACAATGGCAAGGAATCGGGAAGAGAGGGTCAAAGGAAGATTGGTGGAAAAATGTACCTGCTTGCATGGTGGACACTATGGAAAGAAAGGAAAGAAAGGTGCTTTGAAGGGAGGACTAGCAGTTCCCAGATGATCAAGATGAGATGTCTTAGCCTTTTGTTTTTTTGGTGTAAGCAAGATTTAGTGGGGGAAGTAGATAGTTTAGTGGAGGTTATAGGCCAACTGTAAATTTTTGAAATATTTTGGATTTGTGAATGATGGCACCCCCTGGGGGTTTTTAAATCCCTCCACATCAATTCCTTGATGAACTCTTTTGTGTGAATACAAAGTTACCTATTTCAAGAAAAATAGACCTACCTGAGGTGCAGTGCCAATCAACAGTTTTTCAACTCGAGAGAAATCAAGTTTAATTGAACCTCCGCGGAAGACAAAACCTCCACATCCTCATGGTTTATAAAAAGGAGCAGACAGTGATATAAATAACAAGAAAAGAGGAAGGCCATGTGTAATTTTACAAAAAGAGTGGATTGGTGTGCTG
>NC_028638.1:49955602-50023163 GCF_001406875.1 Solanum pennellii
TGGGGGGGGGGGACTGAACATT
Organism: Solanum pennellii; assembly: GCF_001406875.1. Taxonomy (NCBI): domain Eukaryota; kingdom Viridiplantae; phylum Streptophyta; class Magnoliopsida; order Solanales; family Solanaceae; genus Solanum; species Solanum pennellii. The sequence continues at coordinate 49,955,625 of NC_028638.1, forward strand.
GCCAAGCAAAAACACGAATCAGCTCAAAAGCTTTGAGGTCAGTCATGGCTGTAGGCATCAATTGGCATTATCAAACAGAGAAGATACACCATGAAAAGTGGAATTTTCTCCTAAATCTCATAGACCAACCTGAGGAGTCATGTCAAGCACAGTTTTTCACCTCAAAAGAGAACATGTTTGATTGCTTTTTCGAGTTATACCAGAGAGAGTAATAAGAACAAGAATAGTATAAGGTCGTGTAGTTTCACCAAAAGGGTGGTTTAGTGACAAAAAAATTGAATTTTGCAACACCAAAACACAATTAGCTCAAAAGCTTTGAAACTCGCATGGCTGCAAGCATCAGCTTGCCTATGAGACAGAGAAGAAAGGCCAAGAAATGGATCTTCTCCAAAAATCTCAGAGACCCACCTGAGGTGCCATACCGAGCAACATTTTTTCAGCTCAAGAGAAAAAATGTTTGATTCAGTTTCCACATAAGACAAAACCTTTAAATCCTCAGTATGCATAAAACAGACCAGAGAGAAATAAGAATAAGAAAAGAGGTAGGTCATGTGTAATTTCACTAGAAGGGTTAGTTATGCTGTGAGGGGAAAAAAAGGAGGTCAAGATGCACATGTTGATGGTATTGTTGCCCTTGACCATAATCATGGGCAGCAATGACGATAGTGGATGGTGAAGGATTGATACGTTGAATGGAATCCAGGTAAAAAGTTAAAGGGGGTGGTAAAAGGGGTGGATGAAGCCACGTATTAGATATGTGGCAAATGATAATGCTAATTAGTTTGATCAGATACTAATTACTCTTAAATCATTTTTAGTTATTTGATGACCCAATTGTAAATAGAGGACAAATCTAGACCGTTTCGCATAGTTCTAAGGCAAATTAGATCATTTTTGCAATAAAGCCATGTTCATTAAAGAAAAAAAGAAGTGGACAAACCTTCATCGGCTAATGCCAAAGACTTCTCCTCGTGCCACTGTTCTGGAGGCAAAAGCTCAACTGCCACTATATCACCGTCAAAAGCCCTATTCATGTTTGCACGTCCATATATAATTATCTCATCACCAATGCTTTCACTTCCAACATATGCTTCAAATGGATTAAAACGGTTAACACGAAGTTTCCCCTGGTGAAGGAGTCCCCGAAGCAAGCCAGAAGTAATTTCTGACATGGGCTTATGCTATAGAAAACATGAATAACAGGTGTCGTTTAGCAGGTCATAGCCTTAAAAACAACACCTAAAAAGATCCCTAGATGAACTGTAGTAAGCAGTTAAATATACCTCGTTATAAATGACTTTTCGCTTTGAAGGCCTCAAATCCTCAACATCATCCATTTTAACATCTTCAGAAGGAGGCTGTACTATTAGGTCAAGCAATTCTGGCTGACCAAGTGACTTTACATAGCACTCAACTGAGATCAACGGAAGTCAGTTGGTCAAGATTGCTGAAGATAAATTTAACTAAGCAGGAACTAAAGAAAACAACTCTATAGATAATAACGACAAAAGGGAACTTTCGTGAACATTAACAGCAGCCTCTCAGTGGTCAAATCAGGACAACACAGTAACATACTACTCAATGATTGTCATCAGACAACAAGAAGAGAGATTTACCTGTCTCTGCAGAAATTCCCTCTTCAATTGCCTTCTTCTTATTCTCTCTATCATTCGTAATTAGCAAGACACTTACTGCGCTGCCAAGATGATCTTGATACCATTTAGCTGCAACCCTAATAGCTGAACCACCAAAAATTGTTGAAGTTTGTCAACCAACTGGTGATTACGAACGAAAGTATCAAGTATAGATGTAAAGACCTATTAGAGATAGACGACCATGATTCTCGATTATACCTCATGTTAACCTTTCCCATTCCACTTCTTGACTACTAAACTTGATAGCTCAACTTACTTAGAGTTCTGCACTCAGATAATCATATTTAAGAGATCGTGGAGCCTTAGTAGAGATCAATAATCTATGTATTATTTTATCCTAGATAGGTGGTGGAATAAAAATACTTGCATTAGTTATACTTGGATAAGCATCAGAAAAGCAAAAGTTACCCTAAATGTTAATTCAAAGGTTCTCGTCCTGACATCGTCTAGAATACTCCACAAAATGATAACCTCAAGATTGAAGCGCTTCACTCCTCAGTGCACCTAAGAACCTAATGCATCAACGACGTGAGTCCATGGGAGAAATAGACAGGTTACCTTAACTTCTATTGCAATTGATTTTCCCCAAATTTAGTTTAGTTATAACTTATAAAGCCCTAACTATTCAATCACATTATGAAACTGCAAAGGAATAAAGTCCAGGACTCTATTTTTCACTTTGTATTTTGCAGGAGCAAAACTTTCTCACAAGTTTAGATTATCAATCAGATACTCTACACTGCTGCTTAAAATCTAGGGATATTATTGATCAAATGACCCCTAAGTAACTTGGTTATAGTGCAACGCATTCTTCCAAACCGCTTCACTATTTAAAATAGTGTGTAGATATAGAACAAAGGCATAGTTCCTCAATATAGGTTATTGACTAGTCCAGTTCTCATCAAGCATGAAAGTATAAATATATAGATATCCTTTCTTACTGATCAAACACATAAGTATGAACTCTAATGCATGTTTTTAGCATAATCTGTATGCACATAATAAACATGTAATGTAAGTATGACCTTTAATTCACCTAACACAAGCACATACCTTAGGACTTAGAGAAATTAAAACAAAAGGCCCAGAAAACTAGTGAATGGATACGCAAAAATGCATAGCACAAATTGTTCAAGAAAAGCAATGATTTACAACTTCAATTGCTACTACACAAAGGTGAACAAACAAACCTCTATCGTTCCGATCATTTGGACTTTCACCAGCCATGGTCTTCACATAAGTATCCCTGAACAATGAGCAAAATAAGGAATTTTCAATCATATTTCAGCCCTGGCTGTGAAGTAGCAATCGATCTCTAGTAGTGGTTGTATCGTATAAGTGGATCAGTCAAAATGCAAATATATAACGATATGCTACAATCTTTTTCTTTCTTATCAAAAGATAAATAAATATTAAAATATTTTTCTGTGTCATTACTGAAGCCAGGAAAAGGAAGTCTCTACAGATAAGCAACCCTTGCAACCATTATGAATGAAAAGGGACCCAGACCAAGAATCCAAGTAATCAACAAGTGTAAGGTGATAACCACCATACTATCCTAGCCGATGTCAATGCAATGTAACTTAGCTATATACCTTATGAGCTTTGACCAAAGAGTTTTCAGCAAGTGCCACATATCTGATAACCACCATACTATCCAGGACGCTGCTAATGCAATGTAACTTAGCTATTATCTTATGAGCTTAGACCAAAGAGCTTTTAGCAATTGGAACACTCATTCATAGAGAACTAGTCCTGGACATACAATTACATGGACCACTATCCCAAAAATACAAAAGACACAGTGTGGTTTAAGTGGATCAAATGAAAAATATTACTAAAACATTGACCAAACCCTAGCATTCAAAGTCAATAGTTCCTGCACCCTGCCCTCACCCAGAATGATGTAATTAATTGCTAAGCAAAGGAAAAGCAATATTTTGAGGACGAATTGTTGACTAATCAACACTGACAAACTTTCACAATAAGAAATGGTTGCTTTTGATCAAAAGGCAAGTGAAATTTATAGAAGAACAACTAGAGGTACAAAAGGACAGAAAGAAAGGAACATACTTGTGATTTTCGTTAGAAAAGACAAAGAACTTCCTTAAAGAATTGCTACACAGAGCCCTGAGTCTGTTATAAACCGCAATGTTCTTGTTCTTGACCTCCGACAAGACCACGGATAGCACCACCACATTGTCAATAGCTTGATTCTCCAGCAAATCAATCTAACACAATTCAAGATTTCAAAAAAAACAATAAACCCATCCGAACAAAAAAAAAAGTTAACAGAATCCAATATTCCAAAGTATATTCACCTGATTGAGAACAACGTTGGTGTCAAGAACAAGAATAGTGAAGTGAGAGTCGCTTAAACAAGGAGATGAAACTTTACACCCATTCTTGCAATAAGGGGCTCCACAATAAATATCATCTCTCAAATAGTGTTCCCTAACTTCCTGAAGAAAAAAAAAACTCCAATTAAAATTTTGGAAAAAAAAAAGTAAGCAAATACATAAACATAATTCTAATAGTTAAACCTTAATTATTCTGCCTTGTCTTGTTTGACGCGAGAAAGCTTTGTTCTTCAACATTGCTATGGATTCTTTGGATTTAGGGTTTATGGATACAGGAGTTTATGCTCAAGTGCGTTTGGTGTTGAAGATGAAAAGAGCGGCTCTTTTGATTTTCTTTTCTTATTTTAGGCATTCAGAGAAACTTATATATAACTTTAATTTAATGCATTTATAAGTTTCACTTATATATAAAAAAATATATATATATTTATTCTATATATATTGATATTGATAGTTTATTTCATCTAATAAATAGAATGTATTATTCATATATTTAAATAATGGAGAGTTTTGTCTCCACCTGAGACATGATTTAGTAATGAAGTGAATAAAGGAAAGCCATCATTTCTAAATTCCTTTTAAGAGTATTCGATATTTAAATAGTGATTTGAAGTAAAGAAGTATGATCTTTTACGATGTTATTAAAAATGTTAGGAAAAAATGTAAAATTAGTTAAAATTAGTCATTTATTTATGGAAAATAGTTATAATATAAAATTATTATTAAAAAAAAAGTGATATGTGTTTTTATAGCAAATTCTCTCTGTCTCTCCCTTGCCTCTTCGCCCTTTCTATAGTCCTCTCCTCTCTCTTCTTCCCCCTCTCTCAATATATCTTCTATAATATTTTCAAAGCATAAATTATGTTTAATTATTATAATATTTTCAACTTAAAACACTCAATTCAGTGTATACTTTAAATTATTTATTTACGCTATATTATATTAAAAGCATGTATTTTTTCATATTGATGTGTAGTGCTTTTTTAAAGGATTGCGATTCTTTTTATGGAGTTGTGATTTTTTTGATGAGTTGTGACATTTATGAAAGGTTGTACTTTTCTAAAGGATTGTGACTTGTCTGAAAAGACACGAGAAGCACGTTTTCATACTATCATTTGTTGTTTATTAATAAATAGAATTTCTCACACTTTTAAACTACGAATTTTGTAAGTTTTTTAATTTTTTTCTTAAAATAAAAAAGATTGTGAGTGTTGTTCAATTGTGATATTACAATATTTTTATGGTGAATTAGATAGATCAAAATTGATGCAATAAGGAAAGTGAATTAACTCAACTTTAAACAAGATGAGTATCTTGATAATTAATACGTATTCATTTCATAGTCATAAATATACGGAAAGTGGCCAAAAATACCCTCGAATTATTTGAAAAGGTTTAAAAATACCCCTCATCCACCTATTGAGCTAAAAATACCGTTCCATTCACCTTTTTGGTCATCTTTATCCTTAAAACTAACAATCAATTTTTTAAGAAATTATTATTATCATTATTTGTTACATGTCATATTCTTATTGGATAAATAAAATCTCAACCCATTTAATTTTCTCTACTCACCCATTATAATGAACATTACCCAAACCAATTAGAAGACCATTAAAAATTAAATTTACTGAATCTTTCTCCCATACCCTCCAAAGCATCTTTTTTCTTTCCTCTTTTCTCATTTAAAAAATTCAATTTCAGATAATACAGAAAAAAACAAGTGAAGGAAAAGTTGCTCATTTTCAGATAATATAGAAAAAATTCGACCTTATTCCCTTTAAAGAATAAATCCATAACTAAGGACAGACAGAAGCAATGACTTACTGTATTTACATATGCATTTATACAATTATTCATTAGTAGTTATTTGGATGGACAATGATCAATATTTCACGGATCATGTGTTTTAAATGGCCTCACTAGTCTCACACAATAGGTCAAAAATATTTTTAGTAAAGCTATTGATAGCAATCTGAATTTTGTGAAAATTAATTTCTTCAAATCCATCATGCTTCAAAATAGTGTTAAGCTTAAGAAGCTGTTAATAGCAATATTTGTGAAAAGAATGATCTTCAAAATTGAAAAAAGTAAAGCAATATTTGTGTATAGACTTATCTTAAAAACTGAAAGAAGATTACTGTGGCCACTAAATTTGATATATGTATTTTTATTAGTGTGTAATATTACTTTTACTTTATTTAATTTAATATAGAATAAGACCATAAAGTTAAAAGACAATTTTATATATTCTATATATGATCTTTAAATTAAAAGTTTTCTTTATTTTTAAAGATTTAAGTCATCCACCTCCACTTAAAGTTATCCACATAATTTATTTAAACACCTCAATTAAGATTTGTACCTATTGAACCGCTATTATTAGACGTGAGATATTAAATTAGAAAGAAATAAAAGTGGATTAAGTTACAACAATGAGGCAAAGAAAGACAGACAGCCGTCGACAGACGAAATTCGAGGAACCCAAAATCCAGACGACAACGCCCTTCCTTTCATATCTCGAATCGAATCTCTAAGATTTCCTTAATTGCAATCTTCGATGTAACCCATAACTCTATCATACGCCACCACTCCTAATTTATTTGTATACCCCCACCCCCATCAACAGAAGAAAAATCGGCGGTCAATTTCAGGTCGATGAGACGCTACTGGGTGATTCCGGCCGGCATTTTACTCTTATTTTTCAGCTTGACGGTTTTGGCAAGTGAGTTATTTGGCTTACCAAGTGGGTCAATTGAAGGAATTTCTGATGGGGTTACGCTAGCTCCGGCGAGGAGGAATTTGCTGTCGGAATTAAAGTTAGTTTGTTTTCTTGATTTCTTGAGAGTTTTTAACTTATACCCATTTGAGTTTATTGCTGGTTTGGTTAGTTTTTAAAAGTAATTTGTACAAAGGTTTATTATTGCTTTTCAAGATTCTTGTTGGTCATTTTCTACTAATGCAGATTTTGATCTTTTGGTTCAAATTGTTTACTGTAGTTGTTTTTTCCCGTGTTTTTTATGGTTTTTGACTCTAAAGAATTGAATCATGTTCAATATGTACAAATTGTACACTTAGATTTGTCTGTATAAGACTTGTTTTTGACTAACTGTCAGTCAAGATTGTCTTTATTTCGTGTTTTATTCAAACAGACATGTCATTCCAGTTTCCTTATAATTGGTAAAGATTCTTATGCTCTTTTTTTGGGCTATCAGGAAATTTATGTTTGTTTATCCTGCCTTTCTTTGCTTCATATTGCTCTATGTCGAAACCATGCCAAGTTTCCAAACTACACCTTAATAGTTTCCAGGATTTCTAGTTTTGGAAGTACAACATTCTCTTAGAGGAGATAAGTTTCTATAAACACCAGAATACTTTTCGGTTACTAGTTTGTCTTACCCTGTAGTTTACAATATAAATATGTGGAAAAATAGTGTTTTTATGAGTGAGGGGAGTGGGATCTTCTGAGACTCAGTTAATATGGATCATATGTTTCGCTGCATGAAATGCTTCATGCATCTGTGATTGCTTGAAGTGAACATCACTAGCATTTCTGCTCATCTCTTGAACCCAGAAACATTCTGTTTAATGTCTTTGTAGGTAAATCAACTTATTTTCTGCAAATTGGATGCATGAGCTGTAAACTAGATTCCCTTTGGAAATGATAAATTGAAGCCCTTTATTTTGTTTGTTCCAAGTTCACTTTGTGTCGTCTGGTAATTTAATGTACTTGTGGTATGCTTATTGATTCATTAAATTTATTTGGCTTTGGTTTTCGCTACACTCTCTCGAACCAGGAAACCTGAGACAGCTCTGTTTGCTGAATTGGATGGTACAGTTTCTTTGAGGGAGCAAAATAGCTTAAATACTATGAAACCACCGCTCTGGTCATTTAGATCTGGGTCATCAATCTACTCTTCTTATCAGGCTCCTGTTAATTACAATAACAGCAAGGAGGCATCATCTGATATAGGAAGTGGTTATTTCATCGACTGTGGCCGTGGGGATGATTGGGAGTTGTATGCACACAACAGGCTTGGTAAATTGGTATTGTCTCTAAATTTTATGCGAGTCTCTTCTGTGCAATACAACGAGAAATGATATCCACTTAACACTGATTGATAATGAGGAATGGTACCATTCTTTTTTGAGAAAGGTAACAGGAAAAGGTTTCACACAATGAATCATGATACCAATTAATCTAGTATTATCAACTAGATATCCATCTATCTTAACAAAATGAAATGAATATTCCCTTAGTTTATAAATATTTACAACCTCCCCTCTTCAATCTCACAACATGAAGGTGCTTATTCTGAGCAGATTTGACTAATATACCCTCCTTTCTATTTAGTGGTTGATCAAAGGCAATTTTGGAATCAGTTTCAGTTTTTAAAAAGTGTGTAATGGAAAAAAGTAAAAAAAGAAAAGAAAAGGTAGCTAAGAAGGGGCTGTTGTTATACCATTCTCTTTTAATGTATATAATAGTGGCAAGTCTCTTTTTCTTTTCACAAGTAAAAGGAGTATAAGTGGAAAGTCTCAATAAAAGGGGAGGTTCATAAGTATATCTCAAACTAATTGGATGTCCCACTTGGTTTTGCCAATTGGAAAGGTCCAAGTAAGTTGCCCAAAATTATAGAAAGAAAAAGTAAAAATAGTGAATGGTTCAGATCCAAGATTTTGTTATACATCCCTAAGCTGATGGGGATGGACCGCATCCTGAATTGTTCTTCTAATAAGGGTGATACAATGAAATAAATATCTGTTTCATGAGTCATTAGGTATATTCTTTCAGCAAGTTAGAAGCAATGACGGAATGACCATCCTCAAACTTTTGAGATATATGTTTTAGAAGACATGTTAGACCCTACAGTTCTGTTGTTATTTTACTCGAGTCTTTTTATTTTGCTTCATATTTTTTAACAGAAACTTATGAAGAGTATTGATGAGTATATTAGTTCAACTCCACAAATAGCTGAGGACGGTGGAATTGTTCTGGGTTCTAAAAGAACTACTGCATTTCTTATTGATGCTAAGACTGGACGCCTGATTTACACATATAGTATGCCTAGCTCTCCAGCAACTCAGGACAACGACACTGCTTTTCATCATAATGGCACCATTGAGGAAAAGAGTCTTCCCAGCTACACGCTTTACATCACCAGGACAGACTATGCATTAACGTCCTTTATTCCAAACTCAGACAAAGTGTTGTGGAACATGACGGTTGCTGAAATAGGGGCTGCTGCTCTTTGCAAAGTTGATGATGCATTTAGTGGGGATATTATGGAGTCTGACAAATCTGAATCTGATGTCCATTTCAATATGCCATTGCCATGTCAGTCAAGGGCCCTTATCTACAGACGCCGAGGTCATGATAACAAGATGCTCCCAGAGGCTGATAGTCACGGTATGCTGCCAATTCCTACTTCACAACCAAATGTTGATAATGCAGCTACGCCTGTGCCCGACAAGAATGTAAACACCTTCCACTTAAAAGATATTATTAAAAAAACTATGCTTGTCATATTGACGGTGTTCATAATTTTTTTCACCAAAAACATAATGTTACAAGATGCTAAAAGTCCATTCAAAAAAGGAATATCAAAGTGCTCTGAAAGACTGAGCATGCCAATTCACAGTATTTTAGCTACTCTTGTGGGAGCTTTTACACATAATCGTGATTTAGTAGCTGAACTCAATGGGAACCTACATTCGCCAAATGTACCTTCAAAAAGGAAGAAGTCTCGGAAGTCTGGAAAGAATGGGAGCAATGGCATTAAAAGTGATAAAGACACCTCATCTGGTGCTGGACTTAAATATGCAGACGTGGATGCTGATAATAAACTGTTGAACTTTCTTCAACCAAGTATATGTACCAAAGGTGGACGCTCTATTGGTAAATTGTTTGTCTCCAGTTCAGAGATTGCTAAAGGGAGCAACGGTACGGTTGTATTTGAAGGAATTTATGAAGGCCGTGCAGTTGCTGTGAAAAGACTTGTCAGGGCACACCATGATATTGCCTTCAAAGAGATACAGAATCTTATTGCATCTGATCGACATCCAAATATCGTTCGGTGGTATGGTGTGGAACAAGACCAAGATTTTGTTTATCTTGCATTGGAACGCTGCATTTGCAGCTTGAGTGACCTTATTCAGATTTATGCTGACACTTCAGAAAATGCTTGTCCTAACCAGAACTTGGATGGAGAATCTATGAAGCATAGACTTTATTTGGACAATTTGAAGGGTATTATTCTGGATACTGACCTAATGAATGAAAATGGTTGTCCTTCACCCCTGTTGCTCAAATTGATGAGGTTTGTTGAGTTATTTTATATCAGCTTTGTGCCTCTTATCATTGTTTCATGGTATATGAGGGTATTTTGCAATCCATTAGATGATGATTTGAAAAAGGCTGAGCTCACTTCGGAAGAAAGCCCCCCGCCCCCCCTTTATTTCTTGCCTGTTTAATTCTAAAAGATCATATAGTTTGGCTTTTGTTCCTATGCTATACCAGACATCAGGTCTCTAGAGGTCCTTTATTTAAGTAAAGAACTCATCGAAATTCACTTTGTTGAATTTTTGTTTGTCCCGCCCGCGGATAGATCTGGGAAGTTAGACAAGAAAATTCCATCACATTCTTCTGACTCATAATTTCTTGTGACAATGGCTTTACAATTGGCCTTTTCAGTGCTTTTGTCTTCATAACTTTTAGGGCTTGGTGCTTTTTCATCCATGCTGTCTCATCTGTTTTCTTTTATGATTTTGCTTTGCTAACTTTATGAATGGTCTGATAAAATAGGTCACCTGCTAGCCTATCCCATCTGCAGTGGGAAAGAAGGGACCTCTACAAATGCTCCTTCCTTTACCAATCCTTAAAAATTTTCTGCATCTTGCATTTCCCGACTGTCATCTTCTGCTTGGTTGATATGCGCTTATAAGATATATATTGCTGTTTCCGTGCATATAAATTGTAATATGTGCCCTGGTAGTGGATGTTAAACATAACTTTTATCTGGAAAACCATTTTCCATTTTTATCTTTTGATTATAATGTTCTGAATTCCAATTTGTCTGGGTATGCACATGTTTTGGTGTTCTGATTTTCTTTTCTGGAGGACAGGGATGTGGTTTCTGGTCTTGTGCATCTTCATGATCTGGGAATCATTCATCGAGACCTGAAGCCCCAAAATGTTCTGATAACTAAGGAAAAATTCTTATGTGCTAAGCTTTCTGATATGGGAATCAGCAAGCGCCTCATTGGAGATATGTCTTCATTGGGTCATCGCCCAACAGGCAAGTAATTGTTAAGTATGTAGCTAAAAAATTAGCTGCTAGTGAAGTTATCTTCAGTTCCACCACCATTAAGTATGCTCCTTTATCTAGTAATTTGCATGACACATTGAGCATCTCTACAGTGTCGTCCTTGCTGCATTCAGGAGAAGATTGTTTGATTGACAGCTGACTTCAATTTTCAGTTTCTCACACCAGATTCTTCTTTTAGTGGCCTTAGCTTTTAATATTTTCTTTCAGAGTTTGCCATAGCATGATGTCTTTAACTTTTTAACGCATATTTCTCCCTGTTCTTACTTGGCAATATTTTTTTGCAGGTTATGGAAGTTCTGGATGGCAAGCTCCTGAACAACTTCTTCATGGACGTCAAACACGTGCTATTGATATGTTCAGTCTGGGGTCTGTTCTGTTTTTCTGCATGACTGGTGGTCGTCATCCCTTTGGAAGTCCTCTTGAGCGTGACATTAACATTACAAAGAATAAAGTGGATCTTTTCTTGTCGGAACACATCCCCGAAGCTGTGGATCTCTTTTCTCGTTTGTTAGATCCCATTGCTGAACTGAGGTAAGAAGTGCACATGTTTTCTATAATGAAAATTTTATTACATCCCTCACATACCAATAACTATTGACAAATTTAGAGTTCTTTATTGACCATGACATCGTTGTAGCTAGTTATGGCTGGAACTTCTCTTTGAATTGCAATACTGTTTTCATACTCTAAAAATGTTTGTGAAGATGACTATACCCTTTTTATCTCCCTTTAAAATTAAAGCTCCTGCATGGTGATTTTCAAAGTTCAAAGAATATTTTTAGTTTATTCAGTGAAGAAGGTAGGCATGATGATTATGACTATTAGTATGTGTACAATCAAGTTTAAGCTCAACTAAAGTTTCAGCTCTATTTAGTTTAGTAATGTGCTTGATAAGTTTCAGACCCATTCAACGTTTTAAGTGGGCTGTGCAGTTATTTCTTCACTGCTGTTCAGGAATGCAGGAAACATCTCTGTATCAGTATTACCTATTTTATTTCTTTAGATCTTAAAAAATGACTACATATAAAAAGATTCTTAGAAAATCCAGTACTAGCTAGGGGCTAGAGTCAGAGTCGTAATTTTGCATACTTGAGGTGCAAGGCTTGATCCTCACAATAGACCCATAGGCATCCCTTTCCCCACCCTGACCACCATTATCCCTGTCAAAAAATAATAATTTTTGAAAAAAAAGGAAAGAAAAAACAGACAATGCAAGAGAAATAAAGAAAATTAGAGGTTTTTGCTTCATGAATTGGTAGCTATCTTAGCGCATTGAGGTGTAGCTGTATTTTCAATTAACATAACATTAACATTGTAATGGGAAAACTCCTAAACCGTTCTCTTGGATAAAGTGCATGTCCTGCTAGTCTATGTACACTGTACCTGCCTATTGCTAAATCCTCTTTTTTTCCCTTTAAACTCTGTCAAAGACCAAAGGCAGTGAAGGTGCTTGCTCATCCTTTCTTTTGGACTGCTGAGATGCGACTGTCATTTTTTCGTGATTCAAGCGACAGGGTGGAACTTGAAGATAGGGAGACTTCTTCTGATCTTCTGAAAGCATTAGAAGGTACAGCGCCTGTGGCTTTGGGTGGAAAATGGGATGAGAAGATGGAACCTCCTTTCATCAAAAATATTGGCCATTACAGGCGATATAGATTTGACAGTATTCGTGATTTGCTGCGTGTGATGCGGAACAAGCTAAATCATTATAGAGAGCTTCCCACCGAAATTCAGGTTAGTTTTGATCAATTTATATAGTACTTTACTACTTAATACGTATTGTTATTCAACAAATTGGTGCACTTAACATTTGGTCAAGACTTCCTTTGAGGAATTAGCTTTTGTGTGGGAACATCTCGAAGAAGCAGTGTGCTGCTAGGTGGAAATATTATCGATGATTTCAGATTGTATTTGCTGACTTCCGGTGTATCTTCACTTCATTTCAGGAAATTCTAGGAACCGTTCCAGAAGGATTTGACGGCTATTTTAGGAGGCGGTTTCCGCGACTACTAATTGAAGTGTATAAAGTGATGTCAGAATACTGTAAAGATGAAGCCTGTTTTCAGAAGTACTTCACAAGCAGTGTACTTTAGGCTCCTCCAGATAGTAGCTGAATCTTGTTCCATTCTTACATTACATGTATGATGTAACATGATTGTAAATTGTAATATACACCATGTAAATATGCCTGTGCCGGGGAGGTACCAGAAAGCTGTCCGAATACACCACTGTTGTTGGAAAGAAAAATAATGTAAATATGAAACCAAATGTGTAATCTTATTGAAGTATGTTTACCAACATTTCTCTCTTTTTATTTTAAATGCTCAAATATGTTCCTTATTCGAGCTGAAAGGGTTTGTAGTAAGCATACATATGGATTAGCAGGATATTCTAGTGCTAGAGAATTTTATTTTTATTCAAAAATAGGCTTAAATGGAAAGGCAGAAACAGTTGCAGATTCATATATCCGACTCCAGTTAGTTCGAGATTGAGTTATAGTAATAGTTGTTGAAAGGTTCTTCGATTATTTGACATAATATGTCAATTGGCATCAGAACTTTGTAAAATTTGATACAGTTACAGCATCGTCTACACAAATACGCAGTCAAGCTTAATACTTACATTTGAGGAAGAGTAGTAGATTTTTGTTTATGAACTATACAGATTCTCCAAAACTTACAACCCTGTTCGAGTATATCTCAGAACGGTCAGTTCTTGAACCATTTACTGATGCATCTTGATCAATACTTCTTACTGAAGTCACCTCTAGTTGCCTTCGTTTGGATCGAGACCTCACTGACTCTTCCTTTTCATCAGCAAAAGAAAGGAATGTCTGCAGTCGTCCTGATCGTGAACTTTCACTAGCTACCTCAGAATTGGGATAGTATTGGCAATATTGACATGCTAGCATCACAAAATAAATGAGCAGAGCCAGAAAACATGCCAACCCACATAGAAAGAATAGACCTGAGAAGCTTTTCAGCTGAAGCCTGTCCACTTCAAGCTTTGTATTCTGTGAAGTGCAAGCTATTCCAGAAAGCCATTTATCATGGATCCTTTGAAGTTCTCCATTCTCTGATAGTTTCAAAATTGCTGTTGACATGTCTACTGCTAGAGGAGAATCCCTAGGGAAAGCCTAGGAGGGAAAAAAATAGAAAACAAATCAAGTACTAGTCATAAAACAGCAAAGTCAGGAAAGGGCATTATTCTCAAAACATCGACAGGTCTGGCTTAAATCCTTCAAAACAGAAGGTCTTATATTGATTAGTTTGATGGCATGGGATGAAAGGAAAGTTAGTTATAAACATAGCCAAACCAAATACACCAACTTAGTACTTTTATTCTTTACTTTAAACGCTCTCATCAATCGACCCCCTATGTTTTGAAGGTACCATAAAGCAAATTTTGTGTGAAGCAAGCACCATGTTATATCGAGAGTGTTAATGATCTCCCAAATTTTCAGGTTTCCTTCCATATATCGAGCTAACAGTAGTATGATTCACCTTCAGAAGACATGTTTCAAGCAGGATTATTCCGTATAACTAAGGAACAACGGAGAAAACCATGCATCAGTAAAAAAATTGAACTTTCTTGGCATATTTGCATGTATTAGATGTAAATACTTCTCATGCGTAATCAATTTCTTGGCATATTTGCATGTTCGTCAATTCATCACGGTATGAGACAACATCAACAAAAGCAGATTCACATGTATAAGAAAGGTGAAGTTGACAAGGACATGTAAAAGCAAAAGGTGAAGTGACCGAGAGCTACTTACAAACCCCCATCCATTTTTTGTGAATTCTTGACCCAGAATACTGAATTGGCAACGCGATGAGAGGAAAAGCTCCATATAAGCACGCTCATCTACCACTGCTGCAACACCACCACGGCTAGGACCATCTTTTAAAGCTTTAGCATAATCTTCAGGGAGGTTAAGTGGAACAAGTCTAGATTCATCAATGCGAAGTTCTTGAATCAGATAGTTACGGGCAAATGAACCCCACTGATAACCAATGGGTTCCTTTGTATTTACTAAACTTTCAATTCCGGTAATTGGGGAAGAAAGTTTCTGCACTGTAAGAATTGAGGTGAGACTGGCAGTATAGCTTGAGTTTATTATCAAAACCACAAATAGCCATATAAGAAGGACAATACGGCCAAAGGTGCTGACAGTGTTTTCTCCTGCATACAAAAGTGTTTTTTTTTTTGTTATAGAAGCTCATTCAAATGTTAGTACAGAAGTAACTCAACCAGCATAGGTTACTTACTCTGGGCAGTAAAGAGAGTTGAAAAGCTGAACCTGCAAAAGAGTTTTACATAGGAAAGGGTCAAGAGTTTAATATTCTACAAAGTGAATTTGGCAAGTGGAAACTAGAAGGTGTGGGAGAAAGTCAAGAAAGAGCGAACAATATATGACATACTCTTTCATCAGGTAAATATATGCTAATTTAGTATTTATGTTTTGCCAACTCACCATAAAACAGTGACAATCTGTTTACTCGGAGGTCCACGAAAATCATCATTCAATCTGTGTTCCAAAATCCAAATTACAGTGCCCACAATTAAGAAAAAAACACCAGTGACACACCACATCTTAGGAGTAAATGGACTGAGAAAAGCCCAAGCATTAGAATTCTGCTCCTTAACTGGTGCCACTACAACTAACCCAGATTCAATGTATGGTTGAGTGAAATCAACCATTTTTGTTCGATTAGTTGTAATCGCTATGTCACCTATGGCTGCATCATAAACCTGAAATAAAAGATCAAGTGGATACAGTTAGAAAGCACATTGTTCAAATGGCAGTACAATAGAACCTTGGTAGTCTTATACTCACTCCTGCTGTGATTAGGCGTATTAGCTCTGTATCATCTGGATTGTTATGACCATCCCCAAAGGCAACTAGCTTGTAAGGGACAGCATAAGGCAATAAGTCTATGGCAGTAGTGAAGACCTCAATACAGTATCCTCTGAATGAGTCAATGCCTGGTACCTTTCCAACAAATTCACGAAAGCTAGCTCGGTTAGGAACTCCAATTTTCAGTTGTCTCCCATTGTTTGGAAAAACCCATCCACGGGGTTTTTCCGTTATTTGTCCAGGCCAGATTATACTGTGTAGCTGTTGATTCGAAGAGGAACAATTTGGCGGCTTAGAGTACAGTGTTTCAGGAGGCACAATTGATAAACCAGAGTATTCAGACCAATAACCAACTTTCCTAAAACCTGTACCAACCACATTAATGACTTCAAAAGTAGGGCGGAAGAGTTCCTTTTCAGAAGTGAAACTAAAAGGTCCTGTTACACCTGTCATATTAACCTTAAAAATGTTGTCTCGCAATAACTTCCCTCCATCAAAGATGCTCATAGAATCAAGATTCATACTTCCACTATTCAGTTCAGTTAGCCTTGGATCCTTAGAAAATGAAACTTTTCCACCCTGGTTAAAGAATTCATTGATGGCACGAGCAAGCAACCACACAGTGTCATAAGCATAGAGTGCATAAGTGGACATCCTTGAAGATCCAGTAAGTCCTGCCTTCCTTGTCAAATTGCTCCACCGTGATACAAACTTCTGTTTCAATTCTGAACCTGGAGTGTGTATACGCAAGGTAATAGCCCCTTCAAGGTTCTCTTTTTCATCCGAAGAAAGGGGACTACCAGCGTCAAGGATAGTTGAGAGCCAATTTGTAGCAATCCACACATATCCTTTATCTATCATCCCCAAATACCGTGCCATAGAGAATATCTCCAGACCCTTTGTAGGATAAGTATGAACAACCATTATTCGTGACTCTCTCAAAGCAACCTGAACCAAAGCATCCCGGGCATCATCCAATGTTGCTCCAGGTTTCATTGCTGCTTTGTAAGAGATCGAACATCGCCTCTTGGCCAGCTGATCTGCTAATGCAGCTATACCATTTCTTCCAAAATCATCATCAATATATATAGCAATCACCTCCCTCCATTCATAGTACTCAACCATTTCAGCTATAG
The DNA here is from genome assembly GCF_001406875.1 of Solanum pennellii. Classification (NCBI taxonomy): domain Eukaryota; kingdom Viridiplantae; phylum Streptophyta; class Magnoliopsida; order Solanales; family Solanaceae; genus Solanum; species Solanum pennellii. Next base: position 49,972,965 of record NC_028638.1, read on the forward strand.
CTTCCATCTGAAACTTATCACTTGGTGAAGTTCTAACAAAAAACGGGTACTGAAGCGAAGAAAGAGAGGGATCTGTGGCTGCAAATGATAATAGAGGGACCTGCAGCTCATTCGCAATGTTTGATACCACATGAGCTATAACAGAAGATTGGGGGCCAACAATTGCCATAGTATCCGTCTCCATGAAACGGATAGCTGTTATAAAAACCAAACAATTTACAAAAAACTCAAAGCGCAATAACAGAATTATTGGAACACTGAAAATGCTATCCACAAAAGCAACAAAATTACAGATATTTGCAAAGGGCTAGCTTACCCTCAACTATTCCAAGAAATCCACTGGCATTACTGTCCAATGTTATCATATTCAGTTTAGTTCCTCCAAGAACATCTGGATTGGAATTTATATCCTCAACGGCAGCTTCCGCAGCAACTTTAGTAACTTTCCCAACAAGTGTATTGAAAGACACCATACACCCAATGTTCACAACTTTAGGCCTTGCAGAAAGAGTTGAATTAACCCCCTCTGAAGAACACCCATTGTAGAGAACTACTAAAATTAGTGTCCAAAATAGTCTCATAGTGAACTTGGGTACAAAAATGTGCAATCTTGACACTGCTAGGCAGAGATAGGAAAGATTTACATCAACAGAAATTAAGTGTACATAGTAAGCAGTAACATCAAGAATTCAAAACACATAATGGTTCAGTCAAAGCATATTAAAAAGGGGGAAAAGGGAAGAAAGGGGTAGCCTCAATTTCACACTAGAAAGACATGAACAGTAATTTTCCCACCTAGAGTGTGAAATGGGCCATATTTCATAAGGAGATAATGGAGCAGACAAAAAGAATATTGAAACTCTGAAAAGAACAGAACAAAATCTTGAGAAAATATGGATTGAGTATTGGATAGGGACAAGAAATTTACTTACAGAACATTAAACCGCCATAACAAAAGGGGGAAAATAAAGAACAAGAAGCAGAAGGAAAAGGGAAAAAAAGCTGTAGTTTTCTTTAGTGGGGTATCTGCTTCTGCTCTTCCCCACTAATAAAGCATAAAGGGCAAAGCAAATAAGTGCAACTACTGAAATCTTGAGGTTTCAGCAAGAAAAAAATATGAACTTTTCTACTTTTATGAAACTAATAACTACTATTCCGATAATCATTAACCGAACTACTCAATTTTCTCACCTAGTTCATGTATGGCTTACAAAATTCTGAATTTGGTATTTTTGGTTTGAAGTTTGAACTAAAAGATGATTAAACAGTGAACACACTCAGGTACCATTGCCAAGAAAATAGGACAAAAAAGTGTGTTAAATATATAACACAAACAATAACAAATATTGCACTGATAGGTATTTCTTCATTCATAGTTTCTAAATTCGAATATTTTTGGTTCAGAATTATCATAACACACTTTATCTTATAATATAAAATCTTTTAATTTTTAATACGAATCAAATATAATCATATTACAATATGAATTCGAAAGACGATATGAGGAAAAAAAAACGCATGAAAAATGTGCATGGCTTGTGTACTAAAGAATATGTGTAATTGTAGATTAAGGTATAAAATATTCACTTTCTTCCAACTTCCAATATTATTATTATTATATAATTTGGACTAGCCAACTAACCTATGCCACATTGTTAGAAACATCCTTAATGACTCACCATCCTTATTGAATTTTAATTCTTTTATCGAAAATTTGTTGAGTTATTCTGGAATTTCAAAAATAAAAACACATTTTGTTATAAGCTTGTTTATTGACTTTTGAATAATTCTTTTTATTATTGTAATTATCTTTATTTGACGCATGACATAATTAATATCGTAATTGTATAATCATTCCCAAACTACTTACTATACTATAGTCGGGAACTTAGTAATGTGGATCCTCGTATCATGGGGCATAACCTCCACACTTTTGATCGAGTATGATGAAATAAGATATCCATCGAGACAATATTAATATATATTTTTATGTAATATTGTTTGCTTAAAATACTTTTCACAATCCATCTTCTAACTTGTTATTTTCAACAAATCAATATCTAACAATAATTAGAATATTTATAAACAAAAAAGTTAGTAAAGAAAAATGAACAATTGTCATAGACTTATGTGGCTAATAAGGTCAACACCTGAGGTCCCCATGCATTGGTTAATGGCCCGATTTGGAGTATCCTGTGTATACATCAAATCATATAAATTTGAAAATAAAATATATAGTAATTAATTATTATTAAGTAATTAAATTCTATAAAACATAAATTACATATTTATTAATTTGATATAAATATTCATACGATTTTAAATGAACAAGCCTTTCGTTTTATCAGTCTTTATATTTGGACAGTCTGAATATATCCAACACAATTTTTTATTAAATTTTCTTTGTGGTCATCGTGCCCACTACTACCCTATTTGTTCAGAGTGGGGTTTAACATTATTATTTTTGTCCTTATGTATTTGATGTCATGTTGATTTTAATATTTTAAGTGATTATATAATTAATGACTATAAGTTTAAAAATTATTTTTTATTAATAAATATTATTAAAATAATAAATATTAATCGAGTTATAATCAAATAAATCAATTGCTTTTCACATGCAAGGAAATTTTTGAATGGGAGTAAAAAAAAAAACTATTTAAAAAGCTTTTAATTTTAATAAATAAATAAACAAGCAATTGTCATATCTACATCAAAGTATCATTCTTCTGGGAAAAAGGTCAAAAGTGTACTACTACCTACTCCATTTGAGATTTTATTTTTTTTAATTAGGTTGATATTCAAAATAAAGTTTGACTAGTTTGAATTTTTGTTGAACAATTTAATTGATTTGAGTTCGTATTGAATAAAATTTTATTTTTGAAGTAACATTTTCTATTAAATATTTTTTTATATTTAAAATTTAAATTTGAAAATTTTTTATTTAAGGAAAGTTATAGCTTTTTAATATTTTCGACTTGCATTTCTTTAGCCACTAATCTTGACCTCATACCCATTTTAAAAGCTTTTTAAAATTTTACATCAGCAATAAAATAGTTTTGAATAAACTTTCCATAAAGAATTGTATTCGATATTAAGTTGAATTCATAAAAGATTAACTAGTGTATTAATTTAATATCAAACATGCTATTTATGTTAAATTAGTTGAAAAAATACATAACATGTGCCATTTATATACAACTTAATTAAAAATAATTACTATATTTATATTTTAATTGATTATTTAACTATCATTACTTAACAGAAATTATAGAAGAAGATCTTTTTATGCAATTTGTAAAATGATTAAGAGAAGAAATATATACACAGAGCCTGTTTGGCTCAGCTTAAAAGCTGGTCAAACTGACTTAAAAGCTGGTTTTTGACTTATTTAGGTGTTTGACAATACTTAAAATAACTTATTTTAAGTTAAAAAAAAAACTTATTTTAAGCCCAAAGTTAAAAGCTGGGGTAGGGGTGCTTTTTTTTCCAGCTTATAAGCTGTTTTAAGTTGACCACATTTTTACCTTTTTGCCCTTAATATTTTTATACAATCTCCAAATTACCCACATAACCCTAACATCTCTTTCTTCTATTTTTCCCTTTTCACGTGTGGATGATAGACAATTACTATTACTAATGAATGAAAATAAAATAAATGTTAAATCTTTCAAGTGATCTATTCAAATTATATATTATTAAAATGTAAAATAAGTTGCACATATAACTTAAATAAAAATTTATATTTCTCTTATAAATAATTTGTGATAATAAAAAAATATGTGAATGATAGACAATTATTATTACCTATGGATGAAACTAAAATAAAATCTTAAATCGTTCTTTAATCTATTCAAATTATATATCTTTAAAATCTATAATAAGTTTATATTCCTCTTATAAATAATTTGTGATGAGAAAGAAATATGTGAATAATAGCAAAATATAATTATTTATGACTGTAAAATATAAATTAATTAACTTTTATTATATTAACAACTTTTAAGGGTATTTCAGACATTTTGATTTAAAAAGCTGTTTATCAGCACTTATTTGCCAAACACATCAACAACTTTTTTTTTAACTTCAGCACTTTTATCCAAGTTTCAGCACTTTCAAAATTACTTTTTAAAACTGCTTTTATTAAGCCCATCCAGACGGGCCCACAATGTTCTGAATTTCTAATGTATGATATATAAAAATATGAATGATTAACGCGAAACAGAGATAAATATGATTCGATATAAATATCGGGTATGAATAATTAATTTGTTGTTAGCGGCAAAATACAAGGTTGTGGTAAACTAAAATACCTGCCATCGAACTACAGTGCCACGTGTAACAAACCCAATCTCCCAATCCCCATAACCTAGAAAGCCGGCCATGAAAAGAGCTCAAAGCTGGGATCGCCACTCTATTATCCATATACATTCATCTAATCTCATGTTCTTGCTACTACACAATAACAAAATGTTTGTTTTTCTTGGTTTAATCAATATTTGTTAATTTTTCCAGATCTTGTACCATTTGGGTAATCTCAAATCTTGATAAAGTTTAAATCTTGGCATGTGGGTGACTTTGCTTCTTTCTCAATTTCAAAGAAGGGTCTGTAATACTCATTTTCTGCCTAAAAATGTGGGTTCTTGTGGTGTTTCTGACCCGGGATCAAGAAACAGTAACACAGCTGTCCATGTGAAGAAAGAAAAAAAATTTAATAATTAAACCATGAAAGCAAATGCACATTATTAAGGGATCTATTGATGGAGTGAATGAAAGAAATGATGGCTCCAGGCACCAATATGTCACCCTGTAATGGGGAAATTGAGAATGGGTTCTGTAAAGGAAATATGTCAGCAATTGAAGAAAATCAGGAAGTGTCTGATGGTTTGAGTCAACCAAATGCAGGGAAGCCACCAAGAAACCATCCAGGGATGAGGCATTGTATCAGCCAAGCAAACTTGGGAGCTACTTCTGCATTGGTGAGTGGATCCCAATTTGGAAATTTCCTTTTTTTACATGATAGTTTGGTCTTATGCTTGCAGAACCTGAAGTTGTTTAATTATGTAGAGAAGACCAAGTCTTCTGATTGCAATAGTATTATGATGTATGTTATGTACTAAAGTTGTATCCTTTAGAAGGATCCTGTATCAATTGTTTGAGGGGTGATCTGTGAGGCTTGATCCTATTGTGGAAATGAACTATTTGAAAAGCAAAAAGAGGAAAACTGGATCGGATATGCGCGGTGGTTCCTGTTGATTGTTTACTAGTGGCAATCCTAAATCCTAATTACTTGCTAATTAACAACAATGTCTGCTTTTAAATCCTTGTTCTGGTGTGTTGTTAGCAGTGGAAAGTAGATCCCAGTGCAGACATTGTTCTTCATTTCTGTATTGAATAGCTTGATTTGCTCTAGTAAACCGTTACAAGATTTTCAAATATCTTCCGACTGTTTCCATCTTTTATGATTTTAATTCCATGATGATTATGCCAACATTGGCTTTGTAGGTCATAATGATTTATAAGCTATTGATGAACTTCCATTTATTGTGTTACTCAAATTGCTTTTCATATATAAATTTGTGCACGATAACTGTTTCGCAAGCATATACAGTTGTACGTTGTTAGCTGGAGAGGCTTTTTATCTGTCAGTGTGTTTTTATTCTGCTAGCCAATTGAAAGTTGTATTTGTCTTATAAATCTGTAGGAACCAAATACAGTAATGCTTGGTCTCAAATCACCATCAAGTGATAATTGTGCATATGTGCCCATCTTTCGCTCAGGAAGCTATTCTGAGATGGGACCCAAACAGTACATGGAAGATGAACATATCCGTATTGATAATCTCCGTGAACAAGTTGATGATTCCAAAGGTCTTCTTTCACAAGGAGCATATTATGGTGTATGTAGTTTCTTATTTGATTCAAACTATCAGTTTTTAAGGAGGCGCTGAAGTACTTCATACATTTGTTGAAAATTACATTATGTATGTGAAGTCAAAACATGCTTCTTGGCTGATACACACCTGATGTCACTGGTGCTCTTTGAATGTCTTGTATTGAATTCTACTCCTAGTCATAAAATTTAAATATTCTGTATTTTAATTAGAAAGCTAAAAATGAGCACTAATATATATTTTTTTTAATAAGCCACATTATTTTGATTTCAATGATTGTTACCTAGTTATTGGTAGTTGTATGATATCAACTAGAATGCGCCAACTCGAATAGTCAGTTCCTTGGGTTTTGATGATGTTACTCATCTAATTGTTGTTTTTGTACTCCCAGGTGTTTGATGGGCACGGTGGCATTGATGCTGCATCATTTACTCAAAATAATCTCCTTAATTTTATTTTAGAGGATTCCCATTTCCCATCAATGGTTAAAAAAGCTGTCAGGAATGCTTTCCAGAAAGCCGATAATACGTTAGCAGATACAAAGTCTCTAGATAGTTCCTCTGGAACAACTGCTCTGATTGCACTTATTTTAGGAAGGTAAGATATTGATCTGCTTTTGTGTGGTTCAGTCCTAAGTTCCAATTCTTCATGTCAGAAGGGGGCAACAAATATTGAAACTATCACTGTCCCTAAACATTGTTTTATATTAATTTATGAATCTCTTGAAGTATTGTCTGTGTTTTATTCAAATAGTGGTGGAATTCCTTTGTACCAAAAAAATTGGAAGAGGAACTGATGATAGGCATCGTTTCTCCTCATATTGAACTAAATGCTGCTCATGTCTATATGTAGCCAAAAGATCAATTCACAGTACTTGTTTGGTGTTGTTTGCTTCATTAGCTTTGTAAGGCAAATGTCGATGGCTCATGTTAGTCCAGTTTTACTTTTGGCATGTGGGTTTTGCAACTTTTCCAAGGGAATTCTCCAAATTTTACTCTGTTTAGTATACAGATGACAAGGCTTTTATTTGATTCGAAAAGAGTATTTTAAACACATGCATAGGGTCCTTATGTTGTTCAAAGTTCATGTCCGAGTAGATTGGATTACTGGTTTGAAATGTGTAAGTCTATCCCGTAAAAATGGTCTTCCTACTGATTTTGGCCTTCATACTACATTCCATATGGCATATCTTTCCCATTTTTAGTTCTGATTTTCACTTATGAAGGCATATTTCTCCTTACATTATTATTTGTTATATCAATATATAAATAGTATATACACACTTCCTTTTGAAATGGCAACAAGTCATTTATATGTTGTATCTTGTTGTAATACACAGGACCATGCTAATAGCTAATGCTGGGGACTCTCGAGCTGTATTAGGGAAGCGCGGAAGAGCAATTGAATTGTCAAAAGACCACAAACCAAATGCTACTTCTGAGAAATTAAGAATTGAAAAACTAGGGGGCGTCATTTTTGATGGCTACCTCAATGGCCAACTGTCAGTTGCACGAGCTCTGGGTGACTGGCACATAAAGAGTGCCAAAGGTTCAAAGGGCCTATTGATCTCGGAGCCAGAGTTTGAAGAGGTGGTCCTGTCAGAAGAGGATGAATTCTTGATAATTGGCTGCGATGGTTTATGGGATGTCATGAGTAGCCAATATGCAGTAACAATTGTAAGAAAGGAGCTCATGCTGCATAATGATCCTGAGAAATGCTCAAAGTTTCTTGTCAAGGAGGCACTGAAGCGTAACTGTTGTGATAATCTAACCGTTCTTGTAATCTGCTTCTCTCATGATCCACCACCTCGAATTGAAATACCAAAAACTACAAGAAGGAGAAGTATATCAGCTGAAGGACTGGATCTTTTAAAGGGGGTGTTGAGTGACATATGAAGGAGAGTCTGGTAGCTGTTTGTACAGATACATCTTAGCATACACCATGGCCAGCAATTTTTCTGAGTTTCTGCTGGCCATGTTTCATATTGATTGTTGATGATGACGACAAATACGGAGCTCCTGTATCCTTGGAGGCTCCAAGAAGTCAATGTTTGTCCTTTTGCTTCAAATTATGTACTGATATCAATATATGATGCAAGATGCATTTATACCTCATGAGGGAATTGTGTTTTCCTTCCCTCCAGAACTCAGAAGAAGAAAAAGTTGAAAAGTTTCCCTTCTCTACAAAATGATTGTGAAGCTGAGCATTACTGGTGTAAACAAGATGTAATGTGACTATGTATGAAAAGGGGAAATATTGATCTCTCTTCATTTTTGTTAAATAGCTTCTATGTTTTGATCAACTTGACAAAAGCACATGCATGACAAATCCCTCAAATCTACATCGTCTGTAAATGCACATACTTGAGTAGTAATACAGAAGTGTCCCACTAGTGTACACTCGTATTCTTCGTAAATGTGATAACATTTTTGGAGAGTCCAAAACATAACTTATTCATTATGACAAAAGAGGGTTTTAAGTTACTGCAGAATAAGGAACCTGGTTCTCTGAGGAAAAGGGCAAAGCCTCAATGAGCTAGTAATTTTAAAAACAAACAATTTCGTTTTGAGCATTTCTTAGATTCTGTTGAATTATATCGAATTCATTTTTTTTTTACAGAAAACTATACTCAGTTTTTCTTTCTACTTTATTTATAAAATTATAATCAGCAAATATTAATTTTATATATTAACATGTTTTGATATTAATATATATTTGACTAACGAATATAATTATTTTTAACCAACAGCAAAAAAGCGTATCCGGCTCTTATTTTTCCTATTGGACCAAGAATGAAGCAGCCCATTAATATGATGGGCCCAAAGCCCATTAATAAAAAATGCACACACAGTCAAAAGCAATAGCAAAACCCCACTCTTCACCGTCACATTTCAACCATGGCAACGCTTAAAGAGATCTTAACACGCCGCCCTATCTCAGCCACGATCCGTCTCACCGTCGATGCGGGAGCAGCTAAGCCCGGACCACCAGTAGGTCCGGCTCTCGGTCAGTACAAACTGAACTCCATGGCATTCTGTAAGGACTTCAATGCTAGGACCCAGAAGTTCAAGGCTGGAACACCAATGGCGGTGACTATCACCGCATTCAAGGATGGGACTTTCGATTTCATCGTTAAGTCTCCGTCAGTAACTTGGTACTTAAAGCAGGCCGCTGGAATTGATCTGGGAAGTGGCCGCCCGGGCCATGTAACGGCGTCGACGTTAACCCTAAAGCACGTTTATGAAATTGCGAAAATCAAGCAGAGTGACCCTTTTTGCCAGTACATGCCTTTGGAGTCAATTTGTAAGTCTATTATTGGGACGGCGAATTCTATGGGGATTAAAGTTCAGAAAGAGCTGGATTGATTGAAACTGTTGTGTGGGTATTTATGTATCTTTCTCTTTTTCTTTGTAAGATTTTTTGTTGGAAATGAGAGTGATAAAGTTGTTTAAAGCAATGATTTTGTTGTGTAAGGAAGCATGATATGTGTTAGGGATGTTCTCCTAGCAATAAAGATAGCTTTTTTTTTGAAGTTCATTAGAGATATCCAAGCAAATTCATTGCTTTTCATAATATACTGTTGTTGTGAATCTTAGAGCAGAATGAGCTAACACATGTCGATTATAATGCCACTCTTTTTTTCTATTTTTGTGTGTAATTATTAGGGCATGTATTCCCTCAGATAGAACTAAGGATGAACAATTCCTGTACAATTTTTGTTGTTGATGCACATTCTTTTACAATGTTAGTATTCCCTCTAAGTAGCATCTTGGTTATAGAAAGGACGATTATGGTTATAAGGATGTAGCTTGGGAATAGTAGTTGATATAGTAAACCTGCTTTGTGGTGTTAAGACATACTGATCCATACTTGGTGCATGTTGTCACAACTTATTTTGCATCTTGAATTGTATGTTTAACCCTTTGTGTCTGGCTGTTCCTTTGGGTACGTCCAATAGAATTGGAATGATAGCATTAGAGAATCTATTATTTGAAAAAAAGAACACTACAAAAATTTCCCATATCGAAGTCGCTCCTGATGCACAATTGGGGATTGCTGTCTGTTTTTGTCACCGAATACAATTAGACTCTTTAGGGTTTCCTTGGGGATCCCTTACTTGAAATTTTAGTTGGTTTATCTCATATGTTTGATCTGTTAGATTGACATTCTTCTAAGGATTAATCAGCACATCTTTTTTTGGGTCATATCCTCCTCATAAATTTTGGTTTACCTGATTTTAATACTTTTCCATTTGGTGATAGTCCATAATCTTAGTCATCTAAAATAGACCCATTGATATTTTCATAATGTCCTCGTGTTGAAATAGATTCCTTAGCCACCTCTTGCATTTTGCATCGATTTGGCTGCTTGGTGTCTGTATTTATGTTAAATTGTTGGTCCCCTTTGCATCGCTTTGCTGTTGAAACCGTTAATGCGGTTAGATTTTCTTAGCCTCAGTCTATTCTTTCTCATTTTTTGCGCATCAAGTTTCCTGTCGAGAGGTGTTTAGTTAGTGCCAGGTTTGATCAGTGATTGCATAGCAGTATTTCTTAATTCAAACCATCTATAAGCCTATGTTTGTTAACTATTTATACTTGATGTTTGTTAACTATTTATACTTGGTATCATACTACAGCGTGCAATTACCAGGATTCATTGAGAAAAAAATCTAGCTGAAGCCAGAACTTTGCTGGTCTTATTATTGTATCAGATACATATTCCAAGCACCTTAGATGGAAGTATGACTTTTGTTATTTTTAACATTGTGAACTTTGACTTTTACTTGATTGACCTGGTCGGTATAGTAACTTCATTTGATCTAGACTGTTGATGCTTCTGCGTTTGACATTTTTCTTTCTAGTTTTGGGCATGAAAGAACAATTCTTTAAATGCTATGGACAGCAATATGTGGTCGGTTGATTTTTGGGTGTTACTCCTCTGTTTTATGTTGTTCTAGTTTTCTTTAACCTAGACAATCCTGGACGTATCTGCATTACACAATTTTACGTTGGACAGAGGAATGTCGTAAATCTCATGAACACTCTAGTGTTGCTTCTCTTTCTAGTGTGAAGTAGTCTCTTGTTTTGTTCTGTTGTGCCCACAAGTTTGCTCCAGGGTTACTGTCAGCAATGGTTTGTTTCATGTTTCTGCATAATATGAAGTTTCATCCTTTTTCCAAAGCAATGGATATATGCCTGCTTGTGAGGCATATCACCAAAGTGGGTATGAATTCCACTGAAATCTTGAAAGATATTTCTCAGGTTTGTAATCTAGATAGAGCTGTTTCCTAAAAAGTATTTTTCAGTTTATCTTGAAATGGTCTGATATTCTACAACGACAACAACATCTGAAATATACGCAGACCTTGCCACTACCTCGTGAAGTTAGTGAGTCTAAAGACTCCAGGTCATTAGAAAAAGAAACAGTGACCTTGTCCCCAATGTTTAATATCTTCATTATCAATAAAGGACCCAAACAAATAACCCAAGACGAGTCGCCACAAATGGGGTTAAAAAGAGCAGAAGTTAATGAAAAGGCAGAATCTTCTTATCCAAAAGGGGATTATAATTGATGAACCACCCAAAATAAATAAATTTGGCACTTGTTAATTTGACAATAACAAGAAATAAAAATGAACCATGACCAGCAAAACATACTTCTGCATACTCTCTGAGTTGCCGTGTCTTTTCTTATTATCTTTTAATATCACTTTCTACGATCAAAACGCTTAGATATTCTTAATGTTTTCGAAGATATTCTGCAAAATATTTAAGCACACAGATGAATAGGTTAATAATATTAGGACACATTTCTTAATGAAAAATCTTTTAGGTTCGGTGTTTGTTTTGTATTTGAAACTAACAAACTTTGAACACAAACTGTTCAAGTTTTTCAAACTATTCATTCTCTTCGTATGAAAAGTAGAGTATGATTATTGTATTTTTCATGAGATTTTTATGACTATGCAACGTGTCTAGTTCCTATTAGTGTTTTTCTTTATTTCAATGATGATGATGGTTTGACAAAATTATTGGCACAGCCTCCATAAACGACCAATTCAAAAGTTTTTTTTGTTCCTTCTAATAATAGAAGGGGGGGAAACGACGTTTTAATGATCTTATCATTTCCTCTTTTCGACCACAAACAAACCAAAGAGAAACAAAAATGAAAACTTTCTCTAACTTGTATCTCTACTTTTTAATGTTTCCTTTATTACACAAAGTCTCTCTTACTTAAATATACTACTAATATACAACTAATGTCTAAATAAGGTCGTAAGAAAATATTTAGAGGTCGTTTGGTAGAGTGTATTAGAAAATATAATGCATACATTACGTGTGTGTATTAGTAGTACCTTGTTTAGTACACTTTTTCATGTCATGTATCTATTGTGTATTAACTTGTGTATTACTAAATACCAATAAATTTTCAGGTATTTGTAATATATCTTTAACACTTGCATTAGATTATATAGTTATAAAACTACCCTTAAAGCCTTTTCATTTTCTTTGTTGTCATAAATTTTTGTTTTTATTTGATTTATTTTTTCGGTGTCTTTAACTTTTTATTGTCCTAAAAGGTGTGACCTCTTAAGTATTTTTTTTTTAAAAGAAAAATCCAATTTCAATATAATTTGATTAAATTTTTTACTGTTATGACGATAAATTTGATAAAAATTATTTGTCAACTTTCTATGAAATTATTTTGACGAAATATTATAACTGTTTAATATTATTTTTGAAAACAAAAAAAGAAGAAGACGAAGAGTTAATGATGTTTTAGCAAAGAAATTTTTGATGTTTTTGCAAAGAACTTTACTACAAAGGAAGTGTACAAATAAATAAAGTGTGAAGGGTATATTTGTAAACATATATTTTTAATAGAAATTACGTAAGATTTATTATTTCAAATACATCAAATGTATTAGAAATAATGCTTGCATAATTGATGCAAATATTACTAATACAAGCACTACTAATGCACCCTGTTTTGCATTATTATTATATACTCTATCAAACGACCTCTGTATTTTATTCACATCTACCTATCCATTATATAAAAAAAATAGATGTATGCTTTTACTTAATTCATTTTAAAAAATTTAGATATAACATTTTATATTTATTTTACTAAGTACTATTCACGTTAAAATTTATATTTTCTTTATTATTTGTAAGTGATTTTCTTTAAATGGTTCATTCACAAAATTAGAATAAGAGAAATTATTTAGTATTTGAAATAACCAACACAATTGTCACTATTTTATTTTTCTTTACCTTGTTTGATAGTTTCAACTTGCACTGATTTGGAAATCTTACAGCTCTGCATGCCCCCACCATATTTCAACACACCCTCAGCCGTCGGCAGCTTAAAGACTACAATCTTGATTCAAAAAATCATACCAAATATACTTTGTTTCCAAGAAGATTCAAAAAGAGCAAGAGAAAAGATTCAATCTTGATTTTTTTCTTTCTTCTTCTTGTTAATCAAATCTTAAAGTTTTGACTTTTAATATCTGGGGTTTGTGTAGAAGTTTGATTAGATTCTTGATTTTTGGGATAATAAGAGTATGGGGTTTAAGAAAGATGAAGCAAGTTCATCTTCTCATGTTTTGAGTATCCCAAGAGAAGATACACCACTTCTTGGCAAGATTCAACATCTTTCTTCTCCTTCCAAGACTTTTGCTAATGTTTTCATAGCCATAGTTGGAGCTGGAGTTCTTGGTCTTCCTTACACCTTTAAGAGAACTGGATGGGTTATGGGTTCTATCATGCTCTTCTCAGTTGCCTTTCTTACCTACTACTGTATGATGCTTTTGGTCTATTCAAGGCGTAAGGTTGAATCCCACATCAAAGCTGCAAAAATTTCATCTTTTGGTGATTTGGGGTTTGCTGTGTGTGGACCTGTTGGTAGATTGTCTGTTGATCTTATGATTATTCTATCTCAAGCTGGTTTTTGCGTTAGCTACTTGATTTTTGTGGCTAATACTTTGGCATATTTGTTCAATTATTCAATTGCAAAACCTGATCCCAGAATCTGGGGACTTTCACCCAAGGCAGCTTATATATGGGGCTGTTTCCCATTTCAGTTGGGATTGAATTCAATACCCACTCTGACCCTTTTAGCCCCTTTAAGTATTTTTGCTGATATTGCTGAATTAGGAGCTATGGGTGTGGTGATGGTTGAGGATGTGATGATTTACCTTCAGAACAGGCCTGTTCTTGAAATGTTTGGTGGGTTCAATGTGTTTTTCTATGGACTTGGTGTGGCTGTGTATGCTTTTGAAGGGATTGGTATGGTCTTACCTCTGGAATCAGAGACAAGAGACAAGGACAAGTTTGGGAAAATCTTGGGATTGGCAATGGGCTTCATATCATTGCTGTTTGGTGCTTTTGGAGTATTGGGCTACTTTGCATTTGGGGAAGACACTAAAGATATAATCACTACAAATCTTGGGCAGGGATTGCTCAGCACCTTTGTTCAACTTGGCCTTTGCATAAACCTGTTTTTCTCTTTCCCCCTTATGATGAATCCAGTCTATGAAGTAATGGAAAGGAGATTCTGGGAAGGCAGGTACTGTGTGTGGTTGAGATGGCTTGTGGTTTTAGCAGTGACTTTTGTTGCATTGGCGGTGCCCAATTTTGCTGATTTCTTGTCACTTGTTGGGAGCAGTGTGTGCATTGTTTTGGGATTTGTGTTGCCTTCTTTGTTTCACTTAATTGCGTTCAAAGATGAATTGAGATGGTATGGTTTTGCTTCTGATGCTGCATTGATCGTCATGGGCACAATTTTTGCCGTCTATGGAACCTCTTCTTCCCTGATGGAGATCTTTGCCAAAAAAGCTTAGTTTCTTTTCCTCATAGCATTTCATAAGATGTATATTGAAGAGATTGTTTTTATTCATAAGCAAAGGGCAAGTAAGTCCACACTTTGTTCCTACTAGTAATTCATTTGTTAAGCTATTATTTCTGAGTATGTTGAGGGGTGTGAGGGTCATGTTCATGTACGATTGGAATTTACTACAAGAAGTTATAATTACACAAAAATGATCTATTTGGTTATCTCCTCTTTATACTATACTCCACTTGTTATGTTATGCATTATAACATGAGGTTAAAGACTCTTGAAATTGCTTGGTAGAAATCATTTCAAAGACTAATCTATGTATGAACTTGGTTTTTGAGTTTTCTTGTGCTATCAAAGTACATAAACATTTGAAGTTCTTGTGATCATATGAACGTATCCAACTGTTTATCGAAATACATGATACGTTATAGATTTTTGTTTCATTCAATGACTTTAGTATAGTAAGTTGACAGATACTTAGTTCATGAATCAAAAGATAACACATCAATTGTTATTAATTTCATCCACTGTAATACAGTATTAATACTTCATCCAAATTAAGAAAAGGTATTTGAAGAAAATAGAGATGCTATTTATAATAATATAGTATTTTTAAAAATCGAAAATCGAGATTACCCGAGTGGAGTGGACACTAGACAAACGTGCAGATTGTGTATACCATATAAAGGATAAGTCTTATTAGTCCAATTATATTAGGAGAGTCCCCAAATGGATTTTCTGTTATGTACAACAAAAAAGATTTCCTTTTTATAAATCTTTTTTGTGTTCTTGATTGGCATTAGACAACAATGGGGTTTGAGACAGATGAAGCAAGTTCATCAACCCTGAAAATACCTGGAGAGGATGTGCCATTTTTGGGCCAAAATCAACAACTTTCTTCTCCTTCAAAGACTTCTGCAAATATTTTCATGTTTTTAGTTGGTGCTGGAGTTCTTGGACTTCCCTACACATTCAAGAAAACAGGATGGTTAATGGGGCCTCTCTTGATCATCTCAATAGCCACTCTTTCTTATTACTGTATGATGCTTCTTGTTTATTCTAGGCGTAAGCTTGAATCACAGTTTGAAGGTGCAAAAATCTCATCTTTTGGTGATTTGGGATTTGCTATGTGTGGACCTATTGGTCGTTTAGTTGTTGATGTTATGATTGTTCTCTCCCAAGCATGTTTTTCAGTTGGATACATGATTTTCATTGGTAATACTTTAGTATATTTGTTTAATTCTTCTGTCACAGAAGCAAATCCCAGAATCTTGGGATTTTCGCCTAAATCGGTGTATATTTGGAGCTGTTTCCCATTCCAGTTAGGGTTGAATTCAGTTCCCACACTAACCCTTTTAGCCCCTTTGAGTATTTTTGCTGAAATTGTTGATTTAGGGGCTTTGGGTGTAGTGATGGTTGAAGACGTGTTAATTTACCTCAAGAACAGGCCTAGTTTAGAAATGTTTGGTGGATTCAGTGTGTTTTTCTACGGTCTTGGTGTGGCTGTTTTTGCTTTTGAAGGGATGGGATTGGTGTTGCCTCTGGAATCTGAGACAAGAGACAAGAACAAGTTTGGGAAAATATTGGGTTTGTCAGTTGCCTTTGTAGCAATTTTATATGGTGCTTTTGGAGCATTGGGTTACTTTGCATTTGGGGAAGAGACCAAGGATATAATCACCACTAATTTTCGACAGGGATCGGTTAGCAGCCTGGTGCAGCTTGGTCTTTGCATAAACCTCTTCTTGGCTTTCCCACTGATGATGAATCCAGTTTATGAAGTGATGGAAAGGAGATTCTGTGAAGGCAGATACTGTTTGTGGTTGAGATGGCTTATGGTTTTGACAGTCTGTTTTGTGTCATTGACAGTACCTAATTTTGCTGATTTCATGTCATTGGTTGGTAGCAGTGTGAGTGTTGTTTTAGGGTTTGTGTTGCCTGCTTTTTTTCACTTGATTGTCTTTAAGGATGAGCTGGGCTGGTATAGTTTAGCTTTAGATGCTGCATTTATTGTCATGGGCACAACTTTTGCAGTCTATGGAACCTCTTCATCCTTGGCAAAGATCTTTTCAGAAATGGCTTAGCTTTTTCTTTATTTTTCATGTGAAGATATTTTATAAGATGCATATTTTGCAGCCTGATTAATCTATTAAGTGAAACTACTCGTTAATGGCAGAAAGCGGAGAATTTTAATAGCTCAGTTAGTTGGCTATCTAAAGTTGGTGATGGTTCGATTCCCACATTGTAACCCCTAATTTTTTCTTAAAAAAGAAAACACGCTTTAGTGGCAAAAGAAGATTTACCTTTATTCTTTCCATACTAGTAAAAACAGCATACAACAAGAAAAAAAAAAGAATAATACAATATAAGAACACTTTTACTATCAATCCATAATTCAATTAGTTAAGCAATACAACACAAGTGACAAAATGGGAGCACAAAATGCACCAAAAAAAAAAAGAAACAGTTACAAGGATCCCAAATCCACTCATAAAACAAAATAACTCTCTGATAAAAAATGCTCATTATACACTTTATACATTCAATAGGGGTGACCAGCAAAAGTTCTGTCCACCTTGAAGTTCCGAAAAAATAATGTGGTGGAAAAGGTCAAAATTCACATGGAATTTAAAAAAAATCAAGCTAATAAAATAATAGTACAACACAGCTTATATCTTGATAGCAACGCATGCCGCACACATGTTTTTATCTAGTCACAACATTACATACCTACAAACAACAAACTGGCCAAATGATAAAAATGAAATAGAATAAAATGACTTAGCACTAGTACTCCATCATCCCGTCAAAACGCTTTCCAACTATCAGAATCTCTCCTTGGTGTCTGACTCTCGGCCGACGTCTTAAATGGGTCATTTGAACCAAATGGATCCGCATCATCAAAAGATGTGAAACCATGACGATGATCTGTGTCCCTGGTACTACTCATGGAATCAAACCTACTTAGTGATTCGCGAGGAGGAAAGAGCCCAAAATTATAGTCAGAGTCTGCGGTGCTGCGAAATGAATCAAACCTAGCAAATGAGTCCCGTTGCTGGAATGAACCATGATCGTAGTCAGAGTCTCTGGTGCTGCGCATTGAATCAAATCTTGAAAGAGAGTCACGAGTGCCAAAGGGGCCACTATCATTCATGTTAAAGGAATCAAATCTGGAGAAGCTGTTCGAGTTTTCTTCAAACCCTTCACTTTGTCTGCGAGGCGAGTTTGTAGAACTGTACATAGGTGTGCTTGGAACTGAGTCCCCAAAGGCAAACGGACTCTTATTCTGGAATATATTATCTGCATTCGGGGAGCCTCCTGAATTATAAGCTGGTGTGCTAGGAACAGAATCAAAGAAGGGACTTTGCCTCGAGAACAAGTTATCAGTCTGAGTGAATCCAGAGTTGTAACTTGGGGTACTTGGAACAGAATCAAAGAAAGGGCTTTGCTTCGGGAATGCGTTGTCTGAATAACTGAACCCAGCATTGTAACTTGGAGTGCTAGGAACAGAATCAAAGAAAGGGCTTTGTTTGGGGAACGTGTTGTCTATCCCAGCATTGTAACTTGGCGTGCTAGGAACAGAATCAAAGAAAGGGCTTTGTTTGGGGAACGTGTTGTCTATCCCAGCATTGTAACTTGGCGTGCTAGGAACAGAATCAAAGGATGGCATTTGATTCGGTAGTGTGTTGGACTGTTTGGACCCCGTTTTAATAGGGGCTAAGCCCCAATCATCATCTCCAAAAAGAGAAGATTCCTTGAGATTGTCATGATCTGAATCCTGCATAAACAAAAAAAGTAAGCAATATAACGTGGACTTTCAGCTTTCAAATAATGTCAAAGGTATTAACGTGGACTTTCAGCTTTCAAATAATGTCAAAGGTATTCTAAGAAACGAGACAAACTCTACGAACGAGTAGAAGGTTGCCTAGACAATAATGTTCTACAACATGATAAGGTCTTCATCTAACCAAGCAGTTGCAAAAGTGAAAAAGAAAATGCAAAATAATCTATTTACCTTTGCAACAGAATTGACGTCCCATGCAGCATCAGTGTCAAAGTTGGTATCAAATGTACCCCAGCCAGATCCATCAAAACCTTTATCCCTCGAGAACACAGATTCAGTACCCCAGTGTTCACTGCACTCGTAAAATCAAACGAAGAGATTCAGATTTCTAGGGAACTACACAATAATTTGTAGAAGGTGAAAACCCTCTACAATTAAGTATTCTAGGCAACTTGTGGTCATCACAAACAAAAGAACGCGGTATACTGAATCACAAAAACTAGGAAGAGAACCACCATATTACCTTTGGGCAGCATTGGGTGAACCATCAAAACTAGTCTCCTTCCTGTACAGAACATACTCAGAATTCTTTAATAGGAAAAAGAGAGCATGATAGACTAAATGACCTAAAGAAGAGAGAACCGCCACATTACCTTTGCGCACCATGGGGTGAACCATCAAAACTGACATCCTTCCCGTACATAGACTCTTGGACTTCTTTTGACGGGCTTTCAACTACATTACTCCTTGATGGACTATCAGTTGGACTTCTTGCTGTTTGCTGATGTCCATGTGCAGATTCCATGTCACTAACTTCTCTAGCTTGTACATGGTTTGACAGCTTATCTATCTTTGCATCAGTATCAGCATCAGCAGATGATTTTCCAGAATCATGTTCAGCTAAAGAAGATGCTTTCTCACGAACCAATGATGACTTTGTTTTAGGAGGGGCAATGACGTTTTTCACATCAAGTGTCAGCTCTTTCACAAATGTGAATCCTGGAAGAAAAAGAATTCAACAACGAAGTGAGCCAAATTTGCTCACATCCAAAAGCAACACAAAGAAGAAATAAAACTGATTCACTGGCCTCTGGAGGCATTTTGAGTGTCAGCACTTCGATTAACAAGCTGACTTCTTAAAACATACCTTCATCTTCAAACTTATCCCACTCTTCATCCCAGTCTGCTGCAACCTCTTGGATGCCTGGTTGCCAACCTTTGAAAATACAAATAATAGTATGAGAAAGCATTTGAAAAGAATTTACATCAACGAAAATCACAGACAAGAAAACACATTGAACTTAGGTTTCATAAATTTGATGCTTCTGCCAGTGGCTTAAGTTATATACATCACGCACCTCCTACTTGGCACTCCAAATTGCAGACCAACGGAGAATACACACGGATCTCCAAAGAAAAAAATTAGCATCATACCATGTACTAAATGGTCATGAGGTAAATATAAAGAGGGAAGACCTCGTATTTTGAATTTGAGGTTTCTTTAGAGAAATACTGGCCAAAAGAGTCAAATCCATAAACAGTCGGTAACAAGTTAATTCTAATGCCCCAATAAAGAATACACTCAAATTGGCTGGAAGAATGAAAGGCTTCGGCTTGAGATTGACTAGTGAATTTTGGATCTCTGTTATAGGAGGTCGAATGTCCAGCTAAGTTGCCTCATGGAAAAAAAAATTTGCAGGCCCGTCCAGCTCATTATATTATTAGCCAAGAATCAAGATAGGTGAAACTCAAATGGCACTTCTTAAACAGAACAGACTCCGCTAGAATCACAATTTCTTCCAGGGAACCATTTTTTATCATCAAGATTCTTCTCAGGAACAATAGTTTAAGTCACAATTCAGCACCCAAAAACAAGGCATTGGAGTTATATTTTTGAAACGATCTTTATTAGATTTTACTGATTTCAAAATAAAAATATAGCAATAGATGAGACAACCAAATGAAAGCTCATATCTTCACACAAAGTATAAAAGACTTGTATAATTACCAAATGGAAGCTCAAGCAGTGTAGTTGGTTTAGCTCGTAAACCATAAGTTTTGCACCGTTCATTCAGTGATTTTACTAGCTCCTCAAGATTCACCTGAATGTGACTAGCACGGTCCTATAAAAGAGAAATGATTGCTTCAAAAAAGTTCAACTTATCTCTTCCAAATTGAGTAGTGAGACAATATTCCAACCTGGATACCATCAGTCTTGCCATCTTGATCCATTTTAACAATTTCCTTGTATAGCTCCATTTTTTTCTCCTATAAAAGGTTCACCAACATAACACCATTTAAACACAGGCCAATTTCACATGATTTAAAAGAAAATATGAGAAAGGGAAGTTAACTTTACACCAATGCATTTGACAAAACAAATCCACAAATACCTGAATATCCCGAAAGGTGGCCTCTTCAATGGTCAATTTAGAAGCAACGTCTCCTGTCTGCTTGTATTTCTCTTCATATTTTTTAGCCAATAACTCAACCTGTCAAATTCTCCATTTTAAGTTAAACAACATATATGAGATGTGGTTTCCCTATGTTGAGAAAAGTTTTTACCTCTCTTTTGTCAGCAGAAGTTCTTTGGGTGATCTCATTTAGTCTATTGTCGCATCGACTTTTGTATAAAATCTGGATAAAGAAATAACAGAACGCAGACCATTTTAGCGTTGTAGGATCTCTTCTTTTGGTATACAATTGTTAATGAAATTATTTACCTTAACAAAAGAAAGAAATATCTAGATCCCTGAATATAATTGATTGAAGTTGAGGTGCATAAAGATCAGACACTCACTATTTCTTGCATCTTTGCATGGTAGAACTGAATTTTTTCTTTTGCTTCTAAAATTTCCTTCTCCAATTCCATGACCTTCAATATTATAGCATAGAGGGAGGAAATTATATTAATTAATGTTGGCAGTTACAAGCACTTGGAAGTAAAGAAGCACCAACCGACATAAGAAGAGGCTCCACTAGAATTAAGTTAAATTCACACTTGAAGATCAGTCTCTGGTCCTCCATAGCATCAAATTAACAATTAAGGAAATTCAAAAAATGCCAAATATTCATTGATTATAGTTCTCTAAACACTGACAAATAATCAAAAGTTAGTGCTACAACTGACATGATAACCAAGGAAATTATGACAAGACAAACACAACAGTATCCATACCATGCACAAAATTCACATTCTGAAGCAAATTAAATGTAGCATTGTTGTTTGACACATCAGACAAATTATTTGTCAATTGGTTCCGAAAGAAAAGTGTTCATTTGCCTTCTAGTACATCAGTTTCAACAAATAAATACAATATAATCTGGTGTTGAAATAAAAGAAGACAGAACACACCAGCAAATACTGCCAAGTATCCTGCAATGCACAGAACTGCATCTAGCTGCAACTGTTAAAATAGCGGTCGCATTCACACACTTCACTAGTAGACACATACTGTTCAAGATCTATCTCAAATTGCAATTTGTTTTCTCACTTATTTGGTTAAAGACCCAATTCGTGAAATGTAAATTCAGATAACCATGGGAAAAAAAGGGAGTATTGGAAGAACTGAGAAAAGAGCAAGGAAGAAAGGAAATAGTAGCCAAGATCACCTTCTTTTCTGCATCAGTTGCTTCCTGGAACTTTGAACTCAATGCATCCTGTTCCTCTTGACTAAGTTGGTCAACAAGATGCTTCTCCAGTGCAGGAACTTTAGGCTTCTGTTGACCAGGCTGCACAACTTCATTGGGCTGGGGAATAGGAACTGGACGTGGAGGCCTTCCTGGAGCGCCAGAAGCCATCTGTCCTGGAACAACCCTTGGCCCCTGTGTTTGCTGGGTGGCTGGAAATGAAAAGAATCAGGAAACTAAATCAAAAGACAAGAAACAGGAGGAGAATTATCTAGACTGATATGGATACCAAATAACATACTACCGAAGTCCTAGACTGATTGACAGTGCTTTTTCTGCTATACAGTATACACTAGAATTATATCGTGCAATACGAGGACAAATTTTTAGATGATGTTAGCTTCCCTTCTTGAAATGAGGAGGAAGAGAGTTTGATTAGGAACCGGAACTACCTACCTTGGAAAATAGGAGGAGGTTCAAATGAAATATATAGATTGCAAAATACTACTAATTTCCTCTTTCTTCTATTTGGTGCACTCTCTTCGAGTAAATATAAAGTGCTTTTACTTCTATTGTATGAAGCCTTATGCTTGTATTTCATACCTAAATGCTCAAACAAATGTTATTTTCGAAACTTTAAATATAGCTCCAATACAGCCTCCCATCAACACAAGTACCGGGTAACTCTTTCTACTAAGGCATGGATAGATGAAAAGAAATCACCTGGTGCTTTTGCGTACGCGTGGAACTAGGGGGGTACAAGGGGATTCAACTGAACCCCTTTGTCGGAAACTTACACTTTATATATAAGGCCAATTTACTAAATCATATATAAATATTAAGTTTTGAATCCCCTTAACAGGCTGCTCGGGGATGATTGATTGATTGATCTGATTGTATGAGACGGACATGTATAAATATATTTTGATGAGTCGTTCCTACTTAAGCCGAGGGTCTTCGAAAAAGCCTCCCTGCCTTGTGAAGGCAATAGTAAGATTTGCGTACACACTACCATCCCGAACCCCACTTAAGGAATTACAGTGGGTTTGTTGTTGAATTCCCTTTACACAATATGCACTGCAGCTCAGCGGCCGAAGGACATAATGTGTAGCCCACAGTTGTCGGTTCGAGTCTCACAAGAGACATTCTTTTTACCTTTTTTTGAGAAAAGGTAACTTCACATAATTGGTAAAATTCTTTTTACCTTTTTGAATCCCTTTGGCAAAAGTTTTGTCTCCACCTAGGGGTGTCAAAAGTGAACCCAAACATAGATAACCCGCCCAGAATTTTAAAGGTTGGGCTCAAGATAATTTGAATTGGGTTCAATCTCAACCTATTCAAGCATAACCCATTTGAAGAGAATCCTCAATTGAGCCCAATTCAATCTCCAATTTCAACCCGTTTTAAAACTTTTTATTAAGATATGTTTCTATATTTAAGGTATAAATTATTATCTATTTAGCATCTTTTAGGGTTTATCTATCCATTTGTTACCTTTTAAAAAAATAATTTCGAGCTAAAATTCAAATTGTAATTATAAAAGTTAAATATCAATATGTTAAATTAGTAAGATTGATCGGGTCAAATTGCGCAGGTCAAGACCCAACCCATTTTTAAGCCCATTTGAGCCCAACCCATTTGAGCCCAAAGTAAACTTGGGCAGGTCAAGACCCAACCCGACTTCTATCTCAACCCATTTTAATATTTTCAATT
Source organism: Solanum pennellii (assembly GCF_001406875.1). Taxonomy (NCBI): domain Eukaryota; kingdom Viridiplantae; phylum Streptophyta; class Magnoliopsida; order Solanales; family Solanaceae; genus Solanum; species Solanum pennellii. Next base: position 49,996,829 of record NC_028638.1, read on the forward strand.
TCAGCCCAACACGCCCATTTGACACCCCTAGCTCCACCCCTGTTTTTGCGTCCACCGAGATTTGGACCCCGGACCTCATGGTTCTCTATCACTTCATTGAACACTATGCCACACCCTTGGGTGTGATAGCTAATATATTTCTAAAAGCTACAAAGATGAAAACAGCTTGTAACTGGCCATACAATCAACTCCCAAATATGTGGAAGAAAAAGAGAAGACAACTTTTAGTCTCTCCTCTCATCCAATAAAACTTGGTCTACACAGATATTTTAAGGCATGCTCTGGAGGAAATTTTTGGCTCAGAGATAATTTCTCAACATTCAAATAATATTATTACAGATCAAAATATGGCTACTCATATTTTGTGATTCAAGTTTAAGTAAATTGTGAATTGGGCACATTATATATACAAAGTTATCATCATATGAAATGCTTATAATGCAAAGAGTGAAAGAATCTTAGCATCGAACTCAACAACCTTAAGTTAAGGTTGATTGGAACAAGACATTTAAAGACCACTTCAAGTGCCCTTATATCCCCTTTGTTCCAATTTATGTGACCTAGCTTGACTCAACAGAGAGTTAAAAGAATAAAATGGAAACTGGACCACTTGTAACCCAAAACACGTCATAGCATTTGTGCAGCTCTAAAATATATGAATCTTGTTGCCTTGACCATGCTGTAACATTTGTGCTGTTACACAAGCTTCTCATTCAGGGTATAATGGAAAGTATAAAGTTAATTGTTTCCAGTGTCATTCTTTTTGGGAAAGGACAAAAAAGGAAGTGTGTGACATAAATGGGAATGGAAATATTATACACCTCAACACCCTTCGCATTTGTAACTTGATTATTGGGCTTCCCACTATGATTTGAATGCTGACTTATAAGTATGAAACAGGCTTACCGAAGTTTAGGCTCTGATATCATGTAAGGGAAAGCGTCTAAGAGGCTGTTTGGATTGACTTATTTTAAGTAGCTTTTTGGCTTATAAGCTCTATTTAATTTTTCAAAGTGTTTGGAAATGACAAAAAGTGCTTGTAACACCTACTTTTAGGTCAAAAAAGTACAAAAATAAGCTAAAAGGTATAAGTTGAGTAGGATCAATTTATGACTTTTAGCTTTTTAACTTATAAGCTTCTTAAAAAAGTCGATCCAAACACCCTTAAGTATCTAGTTGAAAACCTCAGTCTATAGATGGAGAGAATCAAGACCTTTAGAAACGCCTTAAGATGCCTGTATATACTAATCAAAACAGAATCAGCTGCTCTATTTGCCAATACACGTATGTGCATTCACTAATCATCAGCCATGCATAATGACTGTTATAAAAACAGGAAATAAATTTACCTGGTGTGTGTCTCCAAGCAACAGCACCATGTGGTGGGACAGGCTGACCAGAAGCAGGTAATAACGACTCGTCGAAAATAAGATTGGTCGGAAGGACTGAAGGAAGAGGGTGACCTTCCCTGTGCCGCTCCATCAGGTAAAGCGCAATGCAGAATTCCCTTAAAGACAGCATGCTGTCGTTGTCTTGATCAGATAAATCCCACACCTGTTTCAGCACCTCTGACAAACAAAAAGCATACCATATTATTGTTCTGGAGGACCAAAAGCTAAGAGATATAAAGAAAATTCAGCATGAGTTCTCATGAGCAAGAAGAATGTTGTGCCAAGGGTCATAATAGACAGCACAAAAATATCTTAAAAGACCTGTAAGGAAATTGTAGCCTGCTAAAAGTACGAAGTGCATAACCCCGACGGAACATAAAACGATGCGCTATACAGAACTATTGAGAAGTAAAGAGTCGCCACACATTCCAAATTTCAAGAAAAGCTACTAGTGTTTGAATGAAAACCATAATCACTGTATGCCTAAGAATCTTATGATGCAAAGCCCTTACCAAGCAAGAAAAAGTTTGTGCAGGCAAGAAGTGAGCTACCTAATCAAGTTCCACTATTTAACAGTATGGTGCATCTAACATAAGTATTTCAAATAGCCAATTTCACAGGGAGATATCATGATTAACTAAATAAGTATTTCAAATAGCCGATTTCACAGGGAGATCATGATTAACTAAATAACTTATCTGGTTTTAAGCTCTTCCAAACAAAGAATTATAGTTTGTAAGAAGTAAACCGGCTTTCTGAAACGAAAAAAATTAAGGATAGATGATTTATCTTTTATAAGAATAATTGGATTCTTAACATATCCACTTGGCTCTTAAATCTCTATCACTAATGAAATCTAATTAAAAAAATAAGTGTATCAAGGAATTCTTATCGAGACAACTTGTACTTCTAGTTAATAAATGAAGTACAATTACTCAATCTAGCAAATCAATTCTGAGTGTACACTTTTTTTTTTTTGGCTGTAAAGATGAATTCAAATATGAAGCAGAATCAATACTTAGCCTCTTAGGGTCCCTGTACGATTAGAACATGATTTTCTTTTGTTTTTTGTTCACTTGTACTGTTTCAGCACTTCCCCAACGCTGCAGATTTGATAAAACATCATTTCTCTAAAAAAACAATTGTGGAACAACACAGCTACCGAAGTTGAAAGTCAAATAGCAAGTTTAAGAAGATTAAGGGGCATTAAACTCGCCCTTCCCACAAAGAATAATGACCAACTTTCTAAAATTACAAGCTACCACAGAGATCAATCAATGTCCCAGAGTCCCAATCATCAAAATTAAAGCCTTCCAACTGCAAGAACAGCAGCAAATATTGATGTCCCGAATCACTTGGTAGTAACTAAAGGATACATAACACAATCAGTTGATCGTAACAAAACCAGTAATAGATATTTGTAATTACCAAATAAATATCTGTCTCAGAATTAAACAACCAGAATGAACATGGTATTTCACAAATCATCATGGCAGTAAGGAAATCAAACCTCGAGGCAGCTTCCAACTTAGAAAGAGGTTCCTTGCCTCCAGGCCAGAAATTTTTCCATCCCTGTCTGAGTCCACAGCCATAAATACTTTGCTGTACTTCTGATAATCAGACCGGGTCATTCTTGGCCAAGGAATCTGAGACTGACTGGAACGAGAATTTCCAGCTGCATTAGGATTTGCACCAGCACTTGGCACTAAGACCTGTTTGTTTGGTCTCCCAGTCAACTGAGCTTGCTGATGCTGATTTACTGGTTTCTGGGGAAGTGCAACTTGTGAAATAATTGGGCTGGCCTCTACTGGATGTTGGAGCCCTGCAGATGCAGAGACAATGGCTGGTGAGACTGGAAAGCTGCCAGCAGAAGATATACTAGGTGCGGAGTTTTGTTTTGGTTGAACTGATGCAACTGAAAAAGCATCTCCAAAAAGCGAGTCAGATGCAAATCCATTTCCTGAAACTGGAACGGCTTTAGGATCCTTAACATCTGGCTGGTTACCACGCAGAGTGGCATCATTTAAATTTGATGAACCTGGTGTCGCCGAATAAGTGGTCTTTTGTTGGTTCTGTTGTGGAGAAGCATGATCAAATCCATCCTGACTTCTAGAATTTATAATGATATTAGGAGCTTGGGAAGTAACAGCTGCTTGGGAGCCACCATTACCAGAAAGCCAATCAGAAGAATTGGCTTGACTAAAAGCTGCCATGGTACCACCAGGCATTCCTTGACTAGAAGCACCTGATTGAGATGGGAAACTGGTGCTTGGAACGGAGGGTCGAGGAGGCCGCATATACTGGCTCTGCGTAACTGGTAAACCCTGTTGACCCCTAATGCCAAAACTTGGTGCTGCTGTTGGAGCAGCACGACTAACTGGAGGCACTGCAGAACCAACTCTATTTGCTGGACGAGGACCTGCTACAGCTGCAAGGTTTATCTGTGGGGCAGGAATTTTAGCTGAAGCTGGCGTAAATAGTGCAGCTTTCACTATTTCTGGGGTCAACTCTCGTTTCTGCGCCACTGTAACAAGCTTAAGATAGTTGAAAAATTCCTGGCGGCTAAGGAAACCGGTACGACTTTGATCAACATATGTCCATATCTGCATAAAGGCAAAAGAGCACATTAACTGTAGTAAGAAGACATGGGGAAAATGAAAGATCCAGACGTTAGACAGGAGCTGCTGATATCTGCATAAAGGCAAAAGAACACGTGAACTGTAGTAAGAAGACAAGAGGAAATTGATAGATCCAGGAGCAGGAGTTGCAGATGGACAATTACGAACTATAACTTCTACCACATCTAGATTATCTTGCAATCTCTTTCTAGACCTGTCTTCTGGCAAGCATCATAATTGTTGTTGCACTACTTTATCAAGTATCAACAACAATAATATCTGAGTCTTACCACTCAAGCAGCCTAAACCACAGAGCTATCTGCAAATTTTGTTACATTCTCAAGTGGCTCTAACACATTTTAGTAGTCGTCCTAGTTTCAGATTTCAAACTCTACTATTTACTATCTTCTATTCTAAGTTACCAGACTGCTATTCATTCTGTTATATTACTGGACATAAACGTTAAGATTTCAAAAATTAAAATATGTAGCCATTTCACTAATACTCTGACTAAACTTTTCATGTATCTCATATCTGCTACCTGTTTTCATATTGTTTTCATTGAGTTCCAAATATTCATCAAACGCAACAATTGTGAATTTCTCTGCTTCTTTTTACTAAATTAAACCATGTCTTTCATCCCAAAACACCCAATTCCTGCTGTCTAGCAACAATTTGAAAGCTCAAATAACCGGAACACTTCAAAGTATTTGACAATAAAATGAATTGAGCCCACTCAATTGTAGCAAGCATAGTAGAACAGGTATAAGCCATCAATAGCAATAAATCAAGTCATGGAAGAAGAGGTAGAAAGGCATGGCATTGCAATGAGAAGTGAGGCTCACTGGGTGGGGGTAAGGTCTACTACCTATACTCTACTCTCCTTACTCGGTTTGTTGGATTTCACTGGCGATAAATTGTTGGGGTTCAAAACATATACGGATTGACAAGTAATAGTAGCAACTGGACTTGCAACAATTCAAATCACCGAAAAAAGACGCATACTACATGATAACTTAGTAAACTGTCAATAACTAGCTTCAATTTCCTTACTTCTCCTTCACTCTAATAGATGAAGAAGGAAGAGAATAAGAGAAGACAGAAGTGGACGAACGAACCTGAGCAAGGACTGGTTTAGGCAAATTAGAGCCTTGAAAGAAGGAAACAGCCTCAACACCACTGATCCGACCATCCTGATCCAAATCTGCTCTGCGAAAATAAGCCTCAAATTGATCCGTTTGGTTCTGCGCAGCCATTACTGAGTCGATTCAATCAGTTTGAGAATACTGAATTAGATCTGTGATAAGGAATAGGGCAGAGAATTAGAGAGGTTTAAGAAGATCCCAGGTGGTGATCCACCGCCGCCGCCGGACAGTGGGCAGTGGTGGTATCGATAGGCGGGGGATCGAGAAAAGTGATGTCAGAAGTTGATGGGGTTTGTGCTTCGGACAGCACAATGCACATTACACTCTCTCTCTCTCTCTTTTGATTGCACCTTCACACCTTTGTTTTTTTAACCAAAAATGATAATAATAATAATAATACCTATGCTTTTTTTCGACAATATCATCATTGTGTGCTGTAATTTTTATATTTATCGAAAACTGTAAAAAATATTCATTAATTTTAATTTATTAGTTAATTATATTTTTATCATTAAAATGAATCTAATGGGCAACTTTCACATACAGTAAATAAAAAATTCATATTTGTATGTTATAGCAAAGTTTGCGTAATTACGCTACATAGCAAACATAAAACTGTACAATTCGCTGGCCAAAATTGTATAATTCGCTGGCCTAAATTGTATAATTTGATGGCCTATTTCGCTACAATTGTATAATGCGTTATCCTGTTTTACTGCGATTGTATAATGCACAATTGTATAATTCGCTGCCTATTTCGCTGCAATATTTTTATAAAATTTGCTTTGCATACAGTTGAATCGAATTAAAATGTATGTATATTGCATAATTATAAGTGTATAATAAGAAGATATATGTTTTTCTCTCCCTTTATACAAAAACAGAAACACAATATATACACTTCTGTTGTATAAAGCTAGAGAAAATTGAATTTTACTGCAATTGTATATCGCAATTGTATAATTCGTTGGCCTTTTTCTCTGCAATATTTGAAGTAAAATGTTTGTAAATTGTATAATTAAGTGTATAACACGAAGATATATATTTTTGCATGTGCATATACAATTTTCTCTCGCTTTATACAAAACAGAAACAGAATTATACACTTCTGTGTATAAAGCGAGAGAGGCGAGCGAGAATGGAGAGTGGTGAGCGAGATTTCTGGGAGAGAGACGCTGGCAAATTTTAGCTAACGTTTGCTATGGAGCACAATTAAATCAAGAAGGTCTTTGCCGATTCCTATCAACATGGTGCATCTCTTAGTAGAGGGGCGTGAAAAGTGGAGACTTTGACCGTAGGGATCAATTGATAGACATTTTAGCTATTCCATTTATTTTAGGTAATTTGCTATTATAAACAATTTTTCCTTTCATTTATTTTAGGTTATTAGTTTGCTATTATATACAATTTTTCCTTTTATTTTTGTCGTGATTATTTTCACCATTTATATTTCTCATACGATGAAAAGTCTCAGATTAACTTAATGAACCCAAATTTTTAAATAAAGACCCATTTTCCATTTTAAACCTAATGTCTCGACCCCTCTATCTTCTAACCCTTATATATAACCCGTTCCCATTTACCCAATTATTGCTCATTCATTTCCATCAATTTCTTCTTCCCCAATCTCCTTAACCTGTTATGCAATACTCATTTTCCTGAAAAACCATCGTCATTTCATTATCAAAAAGGAAAAATCCTTCAAATTCACATTATCTTCATCTTCATTGTGATCTTCTTCTTCTACTACTAATAATTCATTTTCCTTAGTTGCATGGGTTCTATCTCCGCGGTGAACCACTGTACAAACTCTCCCAAATCACCAGAAAATCCAAAGCCATTGATCACCAAAACAATTACAAAAACTACAAGAAAATCACAGGAGTTTTTACTAAAACTGACAAAATTGCACTCCTCAAAACCCTTTCACAGCCCCAAACAACAACGACCTCCATACCGAAAACTTCATCTATGCGCAGATCGTGTATAAACTGAAGAAATTGAAAGAAAAGTACCACAAGTTCGCTAGAATTCAAATCCCAAATCAGAACTTCACATGACTTCAAGATTTACGAAATTGGGCGAAAGACTTAGGGTTGAAATGCAGCTAGAGGAAAGGAATCATTAGTAGTAGAATAAGATCATGATGAAGATGATCTGAATTTGGAGGATTTTTCATTTTTGGTGATGAAATGACGACTTTTTTTTTAGAGAAATGAGTATTGTATAGAAGGTTTAAGAGATTTGGGAAGAAGAAATTGATGGAGATGATTGTGAAATTGATGGGTAAATGGAACGGGTTATACGAGTTAAAAGATAGAGGGGTTTTGGTCATTGGGTTTTAAAAAAATTGAATCGATTTGAGTTCATTTGGGGTTTTTCGTCGAATGATGAAATTAGTAAGACATGGGCAACAATAACTTCGTTTTGATGACAGGAATATATTCAACTAATAAACTAAAGTTGAGGAGTATTTTTGACATTTTTCCTTTAATTTATTTATCTGAGTTTTATTTTGTAATATTAAACTATATTCTTAAGGTAAAATATCTATTAATAATACTCCACAGTAGAAAAGCAATGTGTCCGACTATCTATAAATATTCTATTTTAACTCTTGATTTTCAAACTCGCTTATTAAGGATCATGTGTTTTGTTGAATTGAACTTATATTATATCTTGCCTAATCATTTCAGTTTTCATCCTAATACTTTCAGGCTATTCTTATCCATCTTAATCCTCGCACTTTTTTTTTTGAGATTCCAAACATCGTATGTTCACATATTTGAACCTCTATTTTATGCACTCTGTCATAATATAATTAATCACATCTTCATCAATATCTCCACTACGTCTCAGGAATACTTGAAATTTCCTATTAGAGACAGGTAACTTATGTGTCAAGTACACCATGTTCATGCTAGCTTCATTGTTCATGTGATTAAACTCATACTCCAAGATTCATTATTGGTCTTGACTAACTTCAAATCTTTAGATTTTGTCTCCATTCTCTCGTTAACGCTGCCTTACGTCTCACTGCAAAATATACTTTCTCATGCGTCTTGCATTCGATGTGTTACACCAACTTTTCTAATAAGGCTAATTTATTAATATTATACACAAACAATTATTTTAAATTTAGATCATATCCAGATATTCGTCAAATGAGCTGTAAAGGAGAATCCAAGAATAACCAAGTAAAAGTATATTTTTTCTCATGTCATAAATACACGTGTTATATTGTTTTTTACTCAATACTTAATATTTATATTAAAATTTGACTATTTTTAATTCACGCCAAATCCCTTTCGAAGGAAGTACCCTACCAAGCATTGACATGTGGATCTACCCCTCTAACGCACGCACCCTCCACATTGATTATTTCCTAACCCCAACCAAAGGACCAACCAGGACGCTCCACTTCCTTTTCCATCCCCACCATATCGATCTCCCTCAACACCAATTATTAAACTATTTCCAATATAGCAAATTTCAAAATAGTCCTTTTTAATATTTATTGTTACTTACTTATTTTAGAGCGTTTCTACCGTAGACTTTAAAATATGTAAATTTTATTTTCAAAAATCAAATCAAAATCTTTTAAGATACATATCTGTAAAAAAAAAAAAAGTCAAAATAGTCCACATTGTACCACATAAAAATAGTCAAAGTAGTCCACAATGTACCAAATGGAAACTTCCAGTAATTTACCGTAAAAGAAATTCATTTCTCCGATGACATTGATGAAAATATCTCTGAATAAAAGAAAATAATTTATTTAATAGTACTTTTTTATTTTTTACCCCCTAACAAATTTTTATATTAAAAATCACATTTCTCTCCATTAATGATTAACAAAAATTAAAGGAGAGAGGGAGCAAAAAGTGGAGCGAGTATTGTATTGAAGGCCACATATGTTCCCTCATTAAACGCACCGTCTCCTTCTCTATCAAACTTTTCTTTTCCCCAAAAATTTATAGAGCTCTGTAATTTTTGTTTTGATAATTTCTCACAAAATTCGAAACTATTAATCAAATTCGTAAAACGTAGTTTTGGAATTTTCAGATCACGATTGTTTGGTTCAGTGATAAACAATGTCTTGTTCGTCGTCGTCGGCGTCTGAGGATGAAGATGAAGGATTCGATTCTTACCGGAAGGGAGGCTACCATGCCGTGAGAGTCGGCGATTCATTTTCCGGTGGCCGATATATGGCTCAACGAAAACTCGGCTGGGGAGAGTTTTCCACCGTTTGGCTCGCTTATGATACTCAATTATCCGTGAGTTTTGTTTTCATTACTATTTCTCTTCGATTTTTCGTCTACCGAAGTGTTATTTTATCATTATTACACTTTTTTTTTTGATAAATAATTATTACGAAGAACTTACGATCGATTTTCGTCTACCGAAGTGCTATTTTATCATAAATAATTATTGCGAAGAACTTAGTATCGAGGTGTATTATTTGTATTATTACAAAAAAAATAGATGTTTGTCACTGTTCCAGCAATGCATTATCTTAGTTTAAATAAGCCAGCAGCAAATGATATTTTACTGCTTTCAACACAAGTGCTTGTTGCATCTGTGTCATTCTGGTCATGTTAAAGACATATTTCCAATTTAATCTTCATTGAAAAATCATATTTTATGTTCTTGGCAGACATGACAATGAATATGCATAGCCTCTTTCCAAGTATGTGAGAGCCGTTACACATCAACAAGTGTTAGGTCCTTGATGATAATAAGCATGATACCGTGTACAGTTTAAAAACTAATGTTTTAGGTACCTGTCAATTGTATGAGATGACATCCATTCTCCATTAATGAATCATGGTCTTTTATAATGGTGCATTGCTTGTAATGTTTTCCTAACTATAAGGGTATGAGAATTATATTGTCCCTTATATTGGTGCATTGCTTGTAATCTTTTCCTCACAATAAGGGCATGAGTTTGGAAGTTCATAAGGATCTTTAAGAACTTCAAAATTTGGAGCTTATGTCATTACTATGTTTGTTTTCTCCTAGGGTTTTGTTGCCTTGAAGATCCAGAAAAGTGCACCACAATTTGCTCAAGCAGCTCTTCATGAAATTGAAGTCCTTTCTGCGATTGCCAATGGTGATCAATCTAACAGTAAATATGTTGTACGACTTATTGACCATTTTAAGCACACAGGTCCTAATGGACAGCACATATGCATGGTTTTTGAATTTCTTGGTGATAGCTTATTGCGGCTTATCAAGCATAATCGATATAAGGGCCTTGAACTGAACAAAGTTAGGGAAATATGCAAATGTGTCTTGACTGGTTTAGATTATTTGCATGGGGGGCTTGGAATTGTTCATACAGATTTGAAACCTGAAAATATTCTTTTACTTTCCACGATTAATGCCACAAAAGATCCCATTAGATCTGGAATGACTCCCATACTTGAAAGGCCTGAGGGGAACCCTAATGGAGGAATAACAATGAATATCATTGAGAAAAAGCTAAAGCAAAGGGCAAGAAGAGCAGCAGCTAGGATATCAGGAAGACGTTCTTCAATGGGTGTGGTAGGAGGTACTCCAAAATCAAATAGATCTCTTGATGGGATAGACTTAAGGTGCAAGATTGTGGATTTTGGAAATGCATGCTGGGATGATAAGCAATTTGCACAAGAAATTCAAACAAGACAGTACAGATCCCCTGAAGTTATACTTCAATCTGGATATTCATTCTCTGCTGACATGTGGTCTTTGGCTTGTATAGCATTTGAGCTTGCTACTGGTGAGATGATGTTCACTCCCAAAGGTGGAGAAGGTTTCAGCGAAGATGAGGTAACCTGATCTATGTTTCTTTGTGTAGCTGTCCTTTCATTGCATAATGCAACTGTTTCTCAGTTAAAAATTATCTGAAGAATTATTGATACGGAGTATGATTTGAGGTCTGGTCTTTTGGGTGTAAGGAGGAATCAACCTAGTCCTATAGATTTTACTTCCTGAAGAGGAATCATTTTATAACTTCGCTTAGATTTTACTTCCTGAAGAGGGATTATTTTATAACTTCGCTTGACTATATTTTGTTATTATTTGGTGGGTTGCAGGATCATCTAGCTATGATGATGGAGCTTCTAGGAAAGATCCCCCGGAAGGTTAGCACATTATGATGTTTTTGTAGCCTTGAAGAATTATTTCTGAAAATAGCTACTGATTTATTTTTAAAAAAAACTTATGTTGGAGCAGATAGCCGTAGGTGGGGCTAGATCCAAAGATTACTTTGACAGGCACGGAGATTTGAAGAGGATCCGTAGACTGAAATATGGTTGTCTTAATAAATTACTAGTTAACAAATATAGATTTTCTGAAAGTGATGCTCATGAGTTCACGGAATTTCTCAGTCCTCTTCTTGATTTTGAGCCAGAGAAACGACCAACTGCTGAGCAGTGCTTGCAACACCCATGGCTGAACTTTAAAAATCTTAAACAAACAGAGGTGAAGAACGAATCAGGTGTTGAAAGGTTTATGTCGATATGAGCAAGCTACAAATTAAGGTGGGTAAGTGATGTTGGGATGAATAGTCTTCTCACTTCTTACGTCCCACTCTCCACCTGTATCAGTGCCACTTGTGATTTAATTTTTTGGATTGTATTAGCTTCTTAGTAAGATTTGATTCATTCATTAGTAGTTTTGGATGATCATGATGGGGAAATGACTTCCGAAAGAGAAATTGGCCTCACTCCTGATTCATGGTTCTAGTGAAGTTGACTGTCATTGAAGGAATGATTCCTTCTTTTGAGGGCCCTGAGGAAACAAAGCAAGCTCTATGGTATCACTTGAACTCAGCATTATCCACCAAGGCAAGAGGCTTTAGCTACCTGAGAAAGTTTGCTTTTTTAAGTCGGCTCTGGAGAAGTATTGAGGAGCCATACGAAAAGGAGAAAAAAGGGGGGTTGCTTTTTGTATATTCAACATTAGAAGGGAACAGCCTCGGCTTCGACACTAGTGATGCAAAAACCTGGAAAAGGATTGCTAACTCATGATGAAGTCCCCCATGACATGACATAAAATTTTTGTATACAGGATTCCGAAATTTTGTAACTTGTATTCATTTCTTTTAGCTACCAATCTAACTTTGTCATATGTGTATTCAGCATATCTTGTATCTTTGACAAATGTGGAAACGAATTTTGACCAAAAGAGAATGATATGAAACAATTAGTTTTGCTCATACGGTTCTTAGAAGGATATGTAGTAGTAGTTATAATGTTGTCATTTACCATGAAAAACAATGTTACAGAAGAAGAAGAATCCCATTATGACCAACCACTATGTGCCTCTCCACCCAAACCTTAGGGAGTGTGAAGGTCCAGAGTCGGAAAAAGTAGAAGAAAATAAATGATTTAAGAAAAAAATACAACTTTTCCTCAATAAATGTAAAGCAACATCTATTTACCTATAGTGATTAGTGCTTCCCATGGAGTGTATATTTTGAGTTTGACAACATTAATCGTATCTCTAAGTAGGGTATAAATAAATAAACTTACAGAAATGGTACGGTTGGATCTGTAATCGGGTAAAATACATTTATTTGTTGAATCTGTATAGATGTATTGTGCTCTAGATCCAAATTATATTTCAATGTGATGAATTATTGCTACACTCTGAAGGCGACAATGCATCTCCAAACATAATTGCACCTACGAAGATAAATCAATCAATCCATCAATTATGCTTCACACAAAAATTAGTTGGCCTGCTATACTGATCCTCATTCCTCTGTATTTGTTCTTACTCTATCCATATCAGATTTAACGTTCCAATACAAATGAAAACAAAGACACCAGGAGTAAAGAAAAGTACCTTGTTCCTTCTCTTTTGCTTATGTGGGGGTTGGTGGAGGCGAGAGAGCATCAAGGTTTAAACCCACAAGCAGAAAGCAAAAAAATTACCCAACAGACGAAAAAAAATCAATCAAATTCAGGTCAGTTCAAGATTTTCCAATCTTATCAAAAACAAAGGACTTATACATAATCTACACATAATACAGGATAATAGTGTGTGTAGTTAATGAAAGGACAACAGTAATAGGCAGTTTAAGCATTTAACACTTACTATATATTAAGAATAATTAACTTCAACTGACCTCAGTGTCACAGCTTCAATTTGTTTAGCTAGTAGTGTGTTTACTTTTGAATTGGCTGTCACCGTTACTTTTCAGTTCATGCTAGAGTTAGGTTCCACTTCAATGAATGCTGCAAAATTTAGTGGAATAGGATTTCAGGTAAATGGCAATTTTATCAAAAGTTCCATAGATTGGTTCTGATGAAAATTTAAACAAAGATCCGTAACTTACCTAGTAAATGATCTTGAGGCTTGAGAATGAATGTTGCAGATCCAACCCCAGTTTTGAAATTTGGTCAGCATAGTTGTGTAGTAATTGGTAATTAGTTTCAGGTATGACCTGCAAAGGCATGGTCAAAGACCGATGAGAAAGAGTTTCAAGTCTTCCCCTATAAGCCACAGCAGCACAGGGCAAATCTATTTCACATTAGATGACCATAAACGTACCATTTCTTGCTAGGAATCAAGATAGGTTGTTGTCCTCTTTTGTCTAGATAGGACCTGATAATTCACTTTCCAGATTCCACATTGATATGACACATCAATGAGTTTTTAGACAATCATTACCTTTTCACACAGTTCGAATTCGCTCATCTGCATCATGTTGTAAAACATGATAATGAGTGTAATGCTCAGCGAAGATAAATGGTAGAATCAAACAAAAGATCATAATCCTTTTCTTCAGTAATACCACTAAACAGCAATATAAAAGAGTTAAGACATTATTTGGTTAAGTAAGAATCATAGAGGGAATGTTTATGCAGTGATAATAATGTAAAAATTGTTATGCAGTAACTAATAATGAAGGGATTTTAGCGCAGTGAGTAGTAAATAAGATATTCTATGCGGGGACTATCTACTATAAAGGGAATTTTTGCCTGTAAATACTCATCTGTGCATTGTTGGCATGTGTTTTCTTATTCCATATTCCATCCCACATAAATAACGTATAGATTCTCACATAAGTCACAAGGATATTAATAATGAAAGTTAAATACCACCTACCAGACGCTGCATATGTCCTGTCGAGCTAATTTTTCTTATGCGTATAACTGAGTTATACATAGTTATGCAGTTATTACTATGACTTACGCAGCCAACAAATATTATACTATTTATGCGGAAGTTTATGCTGAGTTTTATGTTTGCTACTGAGTCCAACAAAACAATCCCCAAGATAAACAATTATTTAAAGTAAACACATTATAAGGAAATTTACGAGAAACCAAGAACAGGCATAATGGACTATGCGAAGGCCAGAATAGACCTGATCAATTATAGCAAGTGGCATGCCTGCCACAATCGGAATATAATTCTTATCAACCTGCTGGAGAACTTTGGCACCCTCCAAGCAGTTTTTTATCAATGGTATCAGGAACCGAAGAATCACCAACCAAAATGCAAGACGTCAAGATCAGAATTTAAGATACTTTTGAGTTTTTGTTGGTGCAAATTCTGAAAATTTGAATGAAAATAGAAGGCATGACGGTTCTATCACAAGATGAGAACATAAGCAAGATGGAATTCGAGTGAGACTATGACACTTAGAAAAATGACATTGTAATCTCTAATGCCTTGATGAATATTAAGACTGCAAATATCGAATCTCCCTCCTGACAAGCACTCTCCAGTCAGTTTCTTTGGCTGCAGGAGAAGGAAGCTCAAGAGTAGCTTCGAAACTCTGGGCCCTGCACCTCTTTTTCTTGATCTCATAGTTCACAGGTATACCGGTAAAGAGGAGCAGGGAATGGGATAGCAATAGATGAAGGGAAACTTCCTCCACTCATCAAAGATAAAATAATTTGTCACTTCTTCAGAACCTATTCTAGCTTTTCCCTAATCCTCTCATCCTACTTAATGATATCCAGTATTTGTTAACCCTGTTAGAACATTAGAGTAGTGTTAAATGTTCAAACTAAGTTACTTCCTCTAAGATCAAAGTCATTAATATAGTTCCCTCTTTTATTTTTCAAAGAAGAAAAAATATACTAACTCAGTAAACTCTAACCTAAAGGAGGTGATACCTTTTGAAACAAAGGATACATGAAAAACTATCCTTTAAACCTTGAGTCTCTAGAATAATGTCAAAGATCAACAGTGTTGGCATATTTAATAGGTCAAAGTTGTGCTTCCAACCACCAAATCTGAAGTGAGATGTATCCTGAGAGTTTGAATGAACCATCACTTGCATTCAATTTGTTGAGGTTACTCAAATGAATCCGAAAACCACTGGGCAATAGCGGCAACGGAGAAGGAGAAGCATGTGCGCAAAGCAGGTCATCATCACTGCACACAAACGAACAAAATCTAAGAAACCAGACAAGACATATCCTTACAAAAATTAGCCGGTATTAATAAAGACGGACCTTTCAATATCAAAGATTTTAGAAGGAGACACTGAGATAAACAAAGGCGGTTCTCAGACAAGACACTTACCGATAATGCAAGACACTCCTTGGGTTTCCAGATTATATATGCAAACCAAAAGATCAATCAGAAAGTTACGTATGTAAACCACTATTTTTTATTTGTTTCAATTGTGAGAAAACTAGAAGTACTTGGAGTGCATTTTCTTCATTCGAACTGATTGGTTTAAAATACATCACGAACAATGACTGCAAAGAGAAAATCCCAAGAAATTCCCTTATTAGCAAACAACGGTCAACTCTTATATCAGGTAAGCTTATGTAGAATTATCTGTTGTTCAAACATTTTGCCTACAATTATCAATTCCAAGGTACAAGCACTTGCCGTCCTGTAAACAATGCCTAGAAGAAAGACCAAGTTAGTAGTTTTATACCTATCCTAATGGATGCTACCAACTAAAACTCTACAGAGATTTACCTTCGAAACTTACAATATCCATTTGGCTTCCCATAAGTTTTAGTAACAATTTCCAACAAACAAACATCAGAAAAGAAATAGAGCTCAGAGCCTCTCCTTTAAATCCAAACTTGCTGGGAAAGCATGCCATTCATTTTAATAGTCGTGTGTAGCTAGTGTAAAGCAATCATACGAAACCATAGTTAAAATGGCCAGACAAAGAGGAGGCCTATCAGTTGAGTGATGCAATTCACGAATCATCAAACAGCCTATCAGTTGAGTAATGCTTGCAATCCTATAGACTACAACAACAATTCCAAGTTATGAAAATCCTAGCTATCAGGAAAAGATCTTATGTACAGCAGCATCAATACAACAGACAGCATTTTGCAAAAAGATTACCATATCTTTCTCCCATCAGCACCAGTCCATCTCGTGAGACACCAGATCCTTCAAAAGAAAGTACAACTTCACATGATGAAGTAAAATAATAAATTGAGCAGAACTTTCCGCACATCAAAATGCATTAGGACAATATCAAAGAGATTAATACTTACAATAGCAGAAGTGACCTCACTCCCAGTCCATGGTTCTAGTGAAGTTGACTGTCATTGAAGGAATGATTCCTTCTTTCCCATGATAAAGTAGTTGCTTTTTTTGAGGGCCCTGAGGAAACAAAGCAAGCTCCATAATGACTGCTGTATGGCATCATTTGAACTCAGCATTATCCACCAAGGCAAAGAGACTTTAGCTGCCTGAGAAAGTTTGCTTTTTAAGTCACTTGGAGAAGTTTTCGAGGAGCCATACGAAAAGGAGAAAAAGGGGGGGGGGGGTGCTTCTGTATATTCAACCGAAGAAGGGAACACCATAGTTCGAATGTCCAGACAAAAGGAAATATAACGAAAAATGAAAGAAACAGGCACATATACTGTTCCCGAAAGCTGGTCTAAAAGTACCTAAGCACCAACTATTTTCTTATGGAACACCTGCAAGAGAATCTTGTAACTGATGGCACTAGAAAAAGAAAAGATCTTCCCTTAGAAGTTACTATTTGTAATTCATTTTCTATAATTATCTCAATTAAAACATAAAATGCACCTAAAGAGACCATGCACAATGACACATGAAAGGCCTAAACCCTCGAAAATCCTTCATGCTTTCAACAGGAAGGAGCACAGAACTGACAATTGTGCTATTGATACCTCAGGATGTAATAACTAGCCTGAGAAGAAGTGTTTGTCATGCCTCGTTTTCCAGAAACAGGCATATATCCTACAAGAGCGAGGGTGTTTGTCATGCTTCGTCTTCCAGAGACAGGCATATATCTTACAAGAGAGAGGAACATTTGAAGTGAATAAACCTAAGAAGAGTAGTAAGAGGTTTGAGAATGTAGGTGAGCAATCTATCCCAACCCTTGTGTATTTATACTACCTCAGCGTAGCTTTATCCCCAATAATTCATAATCCCAATTCTTATTTCCTAATAGTGAACATGATTTCCTAAATCCTTCATTAACAACTACAATCAATACTCCCTCCGTTTAAAAAAGAATGACCCTATTTCCTTTTTAGTTTATTTAAAAAAGAATGACCCCTTTCCTTTTTTGGAAACACTTTAACTTTTCACATGGCAATGTTTAAGACCACAAGATTAAAAAGTTTC
This sequence comes from Solanum pennellii, assembly GCF_001406875.1. NCBI lineage: Eukaryota > Viridiplantae > Streptophyta > Magnoliopsida > Solanales > Solanaceae > Solanum > Solanum pennellii. The sequence continues at coordinate 50,014,562 of NC_028638.1, forward strand.
TTTCTTTTCTTAAACTCCGTTCCAAGTCAAACTAGGCCATCCTTTTTGAAACGGAGGGAGTACTATAATATCTTTTACCTTTTATGACTGATTTGCAAATGGTTTGCATGTACCTCCATTTGAATAAATAATATGACACAGACAAGTAGAGAATATTACCTCAAGAAGTGTGACAAATGTAGGTTGCTTGTGAATCAGATTTAAGTTCCTGCTTTAACCAAAACATATTACTTCATGCTCAGAGTTAGGTTAGGTACAACTTTAATGAATTTTGCAAAATTTAGTGCAATGGATTCTGGTGAATGGCAGTTTCACTAAGTTCCACAAACTGGTTGTGTAATAAAAAATCCAGACAAAGATAGCAACTTACCTGGTAAATGATCTTGAAGCCTGTGAATGAATGTTGCAGATCCAAACCCAGTTCTGAATTTGGTCAGCACAGTTGTGTAGTAATTGGTAGCCAATTTCAGGCATGACCTGCAAAAGCATAGTCAAAGACTCAAAATCAATGTTACTTAATATAAGAGCCCCAAAAGATTCAAATTCAATGTTACCTATCATCAAACTCAACATACCAATTCTTGCTCGAATCAAGATAGCTAGTTGTCCTCATTAGTCCAGATAAGACCTGATAATTAAATAAGTTAGAGACTCCAAGTACTTGTGGGATTTCATTGTTACTGACTCCAAGTTAAAATAACAAGTCAATGGCTTTTAGACAATCATTACCTTCACACACAGTGATACAGCCAATGCAATGAGGTTGGAGGAAAGGAAGTACTACAGTTTTGCAGATTTAGAATCTTTAACTTGAAAGTACATTCTTCTTGATCCAAGACGTATGGTACCACCCATATGTGTTTCTGAACCCAGTGAACATGATCTACAGATAAATATATGCTTCTGAAATAAGACCTAAAACACATGAAGATCATGAGGGAAATTCATGATGAAGGGGATACTTAAGTTCTGGCATGAAAATTACACATGAGTGTTGGGATCAAACTCTGAACTGTTCGCACCTAGCAACCCAAGAAACGATCTAGCTTACTCCATAGCAGCAATTTGCATTCCTAGACATATGCCCAGGTAAGGTATCCTGTTTTCACGGGCATATTTGGCAACAGCCAGCAAGTAGTTTACCCTTATACCTTTATTGTATAAACATCAAGACCTGAGATGTATCCTTACAGCTTAAATGGACCAACTCTTGCATTCAATTTGTTAAGGGAACTCAGATGGACCCCAAACCCGCTTGACAACAGCCCAAGAAGAAGCAGAAGCACGTGCGCAAAGCAGGTCCTCACTGCATGCTAATTACAAATCTAAGAAAACAGACAGGACATATCCTTCTATTAGCTAGTTTATCAAAGACGGACCTTTCAATATAAACAATTTGAAGAAGACACTGGGATGTGAAAGGGTGATTCTTAGCAGAGACTCTTTCGGTGAATGCAAAACCCTCTTTGAACTTCAAGATTATTTATGAAAACCAAAAGAACAATCAGATCAGAGTATAGCTTTAGAAGTAAAGTATGTAAATCAATATGTTTTACTTGATTGATTCTGAGAAAACTATAAGTACTTGGAGTGCATTTGCTTCCTTCGGACTGGTTGGTTGTAAAATACAATGACTTCAAAAAGAAAAATCCCAACAAATCCTTATTAGCAAACAGCAGTCATCTTGTCTACAGGTCATAAATTCCAAGGTACAAACACTTGCCGTTCCGTAAACATGCTTTTTTGACAACATAATTCTTTGATTTTCTTAAAAAAGAAAAGATTTCTTGAAGTTCTATACCAATATATTCTTGAAAACAACAATTTCCTATGAATACCAATGTAACTTAGACAACAGTTTCTTGATATTTTCTTTAAAACCAATGCATGGAAGAATACCAATTTGACATCAACGAGAAAATTGATCAATTTAGGGTTTCCTGGAATCAAACTGTAAATTTCAGTTTCTCTTCATCATCTTGTCTGCAGATACGGTATTTCTGAAACGAAACTCAAATCCCCTGTGCGAACTGCATTACTGACTTGAAAAGTTAAAACTAATTTCTTCAACATCCTTAACACACACCACGAAAATAAGAACATAATTTTCTTTTGAAAAAGAAAACATTCTTGAATATTCAAAAAGACAACAATCTCTTCCTCTTTTTTTTTCCTTAAATAAGAATTTACAAGAATTCGGTAATGGGAAGAGCAGTGCATGATCGGCGGGAAATTAATTTGGGGTTTAGGTTTTGATCGGCTATCGTCACCGGAGAGTGGCGGCAATGCAGTGGTATGAGGGTGAGTGTTTTTTTTTTTCTAAAATAAGTGAAGGTAGCCTACTTTTATAGGTTTTTTTTTACGCGGAATAAAAAAAAGTTGCACGCGCAAGAAAAAATATTTTTGGAAATTTCTATTTTACTAACAAGTAGAGTGCTGTTATTTTAACGTTTCAACTCATTTAACTCGTTTTAGCACCTTTTATGCATAAAGAATAAGAATAATATATTTAATAATATATAAGAAAAAAAATAATTTTACTCATAAAATGCTATCACCGAAAGCATTTTATGTATGAAAAATAGGGATAATATAGTAATTTCAATAATTTATAAGAATAAATATAATTTTACTTATAAAATGATATCAGTAAACGTGTTTTATGCATAAAGAGTAGGGACAACATAGTAATTTCAACAATTTATAAGAAGAAACATAATTTTACTCATAAAAAGATGTTACTGAACGTAGGGCTGTTCAAAACCGAACCGAAACCGATAAGCCGAACCGATAAAAAAGTTATTGGTTTATAGTATTGGGTTATTGGTTTAGTGGTTTTGATAACGGTTTTGATTTTTTTTGTTATCGGGTTATCGGGTCTTAACGGTTTGAAATTTTTTCTTAACGGGTTAACCGATAACCTGATACTAAATTAAATAATTATATTTATACCATTTTGTATAGAAAGTCCTCGACTTAGAGTTTGATTTTCTACTTTTATTTTTGGTTGTCTCAAACACTTGGTTATTCAACAATGTAAAACTGTTTGTTTTTGACCAAGATGTAACATGTGAACTCAAGTGCATGGTTTATTTGGTTTGTCACCTTGTTTCTAAGTGATTTTCAATGTTTTTTCTTGTGTCAAATCTTAACGGTTAAACCGATAACCGAACCGATAACAATGAAAAACCGATAAACAAATAACCGATAAGTCAGTATCTTAATGGTTCTATAACGGTTTAGCATCTCTACAAACCGATAACCAATAAGACAACCCGATAAACTTCAAAACCGAACCGAACCGACCGATACGCATCTCTAACTGAACGCTTGCATAAAGGGTAGGAGCTATATAGTAATTTCAATAATTTATAAAAGTCTCAACTCTTCATTAAGGTTAAAACTTTTCATAAAACTCACATTTTTTCATGAAAGAGGAGTGTTAGTTTTGTTACAGCTTTTGATAAAAATCACAACTCTTCATAATGTCACAACTTTTCATAAAAGTCATAACATCTGATAAAAAATCACAACTTTTCATAAAAGTCACATCTTTTCATGAAAGAGTAAGGCTAGTTTTAAAAATAAATAAATTTAAAAAGAAATTATTTCTTGTGATGACGCCACCTAGGCGGGTCTAAGATTCTCCTTTATATAAATATATGATTATTATTATTATTATTATCTATTATCTATTACTATTATTATTATGGACGTAATTTCATGAGAAAATTTCGTACACTACCACAAACAACCTCAAAACATATACACAGAAAAGCATATAAATTTTATTTATTACAATATTTCAAATTAGGCCTCATCACTCTTTATTTTATTTTTTAATTGTTTATTATTATTATTATTATGATGAACTTAATTTTATGTAATTTTTTGGTAAACTACCGCAAACATCCCTAAAATATATAGGGAGAAAACATGTGAATTTTAATTACAATATTTCAAGATAGATTTCATCATTCTTTATTATTATTATTATTATTAACTTAATTTCATTAAAACTTTTCATACATTACCATTCACAATCCCAAAATATGTGCTGAGAAAATTATATGAAATTTACGTCGTAAAACGATACTTATAATATTTTATTATAACCTCATCACTTCAAAGTAAAGAATTTCATGCTATTAAATGGAAAACATATAACCTTTTTCAACAACAATTCTTCAATGTTCAATGTAACAAAGGAATATACGTAGGACCAGTATATTACTTGCCTAATTTACTTATCCCATTTATTATTTATCAAAATATAATTCATTTTTTGTATAGTAATTTTCTGTAACAGATTTTCGATTCGAGTTTTAAAAATTCTAAAAATAATTAAAAGTATTATAATACACGAAATTAAATTTAGCCGGATGAAATGAAAAATTAATAATGTATTTAAATTTAATTGGACGGAATGAGAGATTGATAAGCAATTGTTTAATGTATAGTTAACATATATTAGAAATTTTTAGCTCTGTATAATCAGAGCCAATAAATTTGTTTTCCTGAAAATTAAATTAATTAATAATTTGATCTTCAAAATTTTGTGTCATTTCATTTCAACTGGTTTTTCAACACACCATCTTTCTTTCTTCACATCTCTCTCTTTTTCTCTCTCTCTAAAAACCCTAATTTCAACTTCTTCTGTAAAATGACAAGATCAGGTATTTAGCCTTCATTGATTCTCATTGTGTTCAATTCTCGGCGTTTCATCTTAATTGCACATCAAATTGGGGCTTTTTTTAATTTTAAATTTTTATCTAAGGAGCTAAGTTCATTTAGATTTGCATAATTCTCTTGAATCAGCTGCTAATTATCCTGGATTATGGTAAATTATGTACAAATCATCTGTTTTTGATATTGGAAGGTTGGAAAATCTTGAACTGACCTGAATTTGATTCATTTTTTAGTCTGTTGGTTTATTTTTCTGCTTTCTGCTTGTGGGTTTGGATTGAATTTGGGATTTTTTGATTGATTTGGATTGAATTAAATGGAGCGATTGAGTTTCTGGTAGTTTAGGGTTAATAGTATGTGAATCTAATGTAGGGTTTGGAAATAACAAGCTGCCAGCTGGTAGTTTTGTTTTTATAAAACTTTGTGCTAATAAAGGTGTGATTTTTAATGTTGTTTTTGTAGTTTGAAAGTGTGTAGATGTAGGAAAAAGATGGAAGCTAATGTATGTGATATTAATCACTTGGATGCCGATGTGCTTTTGCCTCCGCGTAAGCGGCTTCTTGCTGGATTGAAGAAGCAGAATTCTGATGTTTACTCATCTACCCCATCCCCGCCAACTGTTAATAGTCCCCCGTGTGATTTTGATATCCGTCTTAATAATCTATTGAAGTCTCATTTTGGAGACTCTAATCGATCTTATGAGGAGATTGCTGAGGCCTCAAGATTGGCAGCTCTAGAAGCTGTGAAGGCTGCAAAAGCTGCAAGAGCCATTGCAGAAGAGAAGGCTGCGAAAGCAGCAAAGGCTGTGGCTGCTGCTAAGAGTGCTCTAGAATTGGTTGCCACTCTCTCTGATGAGGGAACCAGTAGGGACAAACATTTGAAGAGGAATAAGATGAAAAAACATGTTCCTGTTCAGATGCTGTATAATAAGAATAAGGGGACTGATGATTGTAGAACAGATGAAGAGTTAGCTCGGACGTTGCATAGGGCCATTAATAGCTCTCCAAGAATTTTGAAGAACTCAACATCTGACTCGAGAAATCAAAAACATAAGAGGCTGAAGAGGTCTTCTCCTTCTGAAAAATCTAAGCTTCAGAATGGAAGTACATCCGTGGAAGGAAACCGTCCTTCCACGAGCAATGGGAATGGTTTTACTAGAGAAAGAGAGTCAGATAGGCATATCTCGGATAAAGACCTTGTTAGAGTAGATTTAAACACAAAATTCAATAAATCTGACCTCACAAAGATGGAAAATGGGGAAGCATCACACTCTAGTAAAGCTGACAATGTAAATATGGAAAACAAGGAAAGAGAGTCAATTATCTCAAAGGAGAAAGTTGGGGATTCTGTAAATGATAGTTGCAGCATTGAGAAAAAGAAAGGAAGGCTTAAGCAGAAAAAGTTACCACTCAGCATTTGCAGCTTCAGGGATCAAGCAAGCCCTAAAGAGGATTTGAAATCCAAGAGTTCATCATCATTCGATGAGAACATCAACAAAGGTACTACAAGTAATAATCCCATTTTTCCGCTTGAGAGGCCAATGTGGAAGTGTCAAACATTCAAGGCACCTACATGTGTTGAACAAAATAAGGTGATGCAGTCATAGTATTGGTATTTTCGTTTCAAGAAGTGCGGCTACCGTAATGAGACTTGTAGTCTGAGGTAGTGTCATGTATGTTTTTCTTTCCTTCTTTTTCGAGTTAAGGCCTTCTCCGTCCAGTTCCATTTTTCCTTGTTATGGGCATTGTAATGTTTTGAACATACAATCGTGTATATTTTTTATATTTAATTGCTTACCTATTCTGTATTGCACATGAAAGATGTCCAACTATACTTTTGTCTAGCAAGTGGCAGCACAGAAATAAGATGGAGAGACAATTCACAATTTTCAGAGGAGCTTCCTGTTTACTCAAGTCATGTGTGAAATGACCATGCGTTGTTTTAACCATGGAAACCAACTTTACTCCTCATATGATATTGGTTGATGAATGAAATCAGATTAATCTTTCTACACATTTTGTCACATTGACAGAATGCTGCTGTCTTATTGTGTGCCATTCCAGGTACTTCTCTTGCTGATGAATGTTTGGAGTCATCATCAGTAACTCTGTTTTTCTTGTTGCTTTTAGGACTTTGGTCCTTTTGGCACTACATTGCATGCATAATGCCTTGAATTTTGTTTCAATTTGTTCAAAACTATAGAGTGATCGAGATGTGTTGGCCAAGCAAAAACATTATGTGAATGGCTATGTGATCATTGATCTCGTTTCTTTACATTCTTGTGATTTTCGTGTTGAAAGTTTAGTTGTTTGTAATGATCATTTGAACCATAGAATGACTGTTTTTCTTCATGTATTTGGTTGAAGGAGCTACCCCAAGTTTAGGGAACTTGAACTTCGAGTTCTCTGCTGTTTTTCTAATTAGTATGCTACTCCTGTCTTCACTAGTTTCAAAATGAAACAAAATTTAAGTATGTTGCTCATTTTTAGGTGAGTCGAACATGCTTCAATCGATTAAGTTGTTGCTTGATGGAAGGAGGATTATATAATCTTAAAAGGTTCGTATACTTAATTACGTTGCATTTGTAATAATTGATAGCCATTACGTGTAAAATTAGCTAGTTAGTATGTTTTTATACACGATACACTAATCTGACGTACATTTTATATAACATGACTTCGAATATATGCGCCAGATACATTAAATCGTTAAGTAAGATACATTACATTTTATACATGATACACTAATTTGATACGTGAGATACATTTTATACATTATATACTAATGTGATACGGGAGATACATTTTATACATTATATACTAATGTGATGCGGGAGATACACTAATGTGATGAGCGAGATATATTAACTTGATGTGTGAGATACATTAATGTGATACGTGAAAAATGAGGCATTTTTGGAGATTTGTAAAATTTAATGGGAATAATGGTAATAAGTAAATTAAAAGGTGAGATTTCCGTAATTGGTCCCAAAGAAAAGGGCACCATCTTCTAAAATGTCTTCAAATCAGATTGGGCCATCTTTATCGTCTCGGCCCAGGACCACTAAAGGGGAAGGGATGCGACACCTAAATGGGCCTGCTGGATCAACTTTAAAAAGTTCCTTAAATGATCAATTCAAAAAATACTTGATTAATTGATAGATCTGAATAAAATGTTACGAACTTGAATAAATAGTTCTTCTTCAACAATGAAAAGAATAATGGTGAAATTTTATGAAAGAAAAAAAAAGAAAAGTGATTGATGGGGATGGTGAAAACTTAAAAGTTGATGAAAGGGAAAAAAATTAAAAATTGAAAGATGAAAAATAAATTTAATGGTACTAAAACATAGGAAGAAGTGTAAATGGGTAATGGGGGTAGAATTTGATTTAAGGTTGGACCGTTTTGAGAAATAAAATTTGAATACAAATTATTTTCTAAAATATTAACATTTTGACATTTTCAATAATTATTTTAAAGTGTAGATGCTTTTACTAAATAAGCTAGGGATAGTGACTGATTTGATAATTTTTTCATATTTTTTTCTAAAGAGTTGCGGGCTTGGTTGGATATACCGTTGAAGGTGACCTTATGCATTATTAACTTGTATTGCAAGGCTTGAATATTTTGCTAGTTATCGTAAGACTTTTTAAAATAAGATTTTTATTGTACACAATATTTGAAAACATATTAGAAGATGGTGTCCTTTTCTTTGGGATTAATTACGAAAATTTCACTCTCATATGTAATATCACAGTCATGTAAGTACTACGTATTTTTCTTTTTCTTTTTTCTTATTCGCCTTTTTCTTATATATTTTCTTAAAATTCATTACACTATATAATTAATTAAAAATATATTTTAAAATTAAAATTGCCCATCTTCTTCCACCGTTCCCTTCTACCCCCCCCCCCTCC